>NC_044209.1:24460552-25060552 GCF_900880675.1 Sparus aurata
TGGTGAAGAGAAGCGCATACATGTTGGATTGCAACATCGCCAATGTGGCCCCCGTGCAGAACCTCACAGTGATTTGGTACCGAGACAATGAAAAGCTTTCCACTGAAACGTTCAATGGAGACACTGTGACCCCAGTCAGTGTGTCCTCTTCCTTGAGACTCACTGCTGACAGACATCACAACGGAGCACGTTTCAAATGTGAAGCTGTGCTGCACCTTGGACCAGAGCTCAATCTGACTACAACTTCAAAGCCTTATACTGCTGTTGTGCAGTGTGAGTTTATCATTTATCTATTTATTATTGTATTATTTCACCTGTTAAACACTTTTGATTAATGTGTGCTGATGTTTAATTGTCGATGAGCCAATGATCAAAAATTGTATTGTTTTTGAAAATGTAATAGGGAGAAAAAACATTTCTACTGACATCAGAATTGAATGTGAGTGCAGACTTGTATGAGTTATATTTCATATATTTCATCATATAAACTTTTTCCATGATTTCCATGGACGAAGCATGATAGTGGAAATTACTCACTTAGAGCAACTAACAAACATGGAACAGCCACACACACAGTATATCTTGATGTTCTGTGTAAGTTTTATTGTTTAAAATTACAAAAATATTTCTGTATGTTGCTTTGTTGAAAGTGAATCTGACAGTTATGTTTAGTTTTACTTTCTCAGATCCTAAAACAAGATCTGTAGAGAATATCCCACCACATTTAACGTACTACAAGGAACTTTTAGCTGCTTATGAAACAGTCTCAGTTTAATCATTCTGCTTTTACATGAACTACATAAGCCAATGAGACCATTAGTGAGACGCCTGGCTATTTCTCAACAGTTATTACAGTTTTTTCTATATGCCTGACATAAAGTCAAATTGAGACTTGTGCAGGTTAGATAAGTCATAAATGAAAACTATTTATAATTGTGTAGTGTCCAGGATGAATTGAGCGTCTGCTCCATAGTCTGCTGGTACAGCACTGAAACAGTTTACTTTGCTTCAACCTTGTCTTCTGTTGTCCAAATGGCCCCAAGTAAAAGTCAAAGTTCCTTGTAGTGGATTTGAATGACAAATCTTGACAGCCTTAGTGAAGAAGCTGCTCTGTCGTCTGGTGGTGCAGCACTGAAACAAAGATGTCTTTGGTTCAACTTTGCTTCACCAAAATAAAGCTCTGATCTAATATGCTTGTTTTATCACTTGACAGATTGCCCCCTGATACTGACGCCTGCTGAAGTCGTGGTGAGATTTGGAGATCGAGTGTCAGTTGACTGCAGCGTAGCATCAACCACAGACTTCTTGGGAATGGGCTGGGAGGCTGCGTTCGGAGGCACAGGGTTTGAACAGAAGTCTTCTCTCACCTGGACAGTTGAGAAAGTGGAAGAGTGGAACATTTACCCTCAGTGCTACATGACTCAGAAGAATGGCGAGCAGTGCTCTGTGACACCAGACATCACTGTTTATAGTGAGTACTATCTTCTATCTTCACGTTGAGGGGATTATCCTATAAAATGTTTGATGTGATGATGTAAAGTAACATTTACTGATAACAGAAACATGTTATAGTTCTGTATCAGTGCCATATTACAAGCAAAGTATTGTGGAAGATATGATAGTGTAAATCACTTGTTGTGGGACATATGTGAGGGGATTGTAACGTAAAATGAGACTCTCTCGATCGCCTGTATGAGCCTGTGGATGATTTGTTGAAGTTGTTTGATGCAGCTGCTAACAGAAGCAGTAGCTCGTGTTAATCTTGTAATGAAGTCCTCCAACATAAACTAACAACACAGCACAACACAGCAGTTCCACAGAGCCCCTTGAATGCTACACTTGTGTATGTATATTACTTGTACAACTGTGGTTACAGTTGCAGGGATATGGTTACATTTGTTTTGTTCGAAAAAATTCAACATTCGTTTTTGCATATTTTTGGTACAAATGTTCAGTCTAAGGAATATCATTACATTTGTTTTTATCCCCCACTAGTTATCTTCCCTCTGCTTTATTAACAGAGACTCCAGACACAGTCACACTCTCCGGTGTGGATGGTGGTCCGATGGTGGAGGGAAGAGAGCACACGTTGGATTGCAACATCGCCAATGTGGCCCCCGTGCAGAACCTCACAGTGATTTGGTACCGAGACAATGAAAAGCTTTCCACTGAAACGTTCAATGGAGACACTGTGACCCCAGACAATGTGTCCTCTTCCTTGAGACTCACTGCTGACAGACATCACAACGGAGCACTTTTCAGATGTGAAGCTGTGCAGCACCTTGGACCAGAGCTCAATCTGACTACAACTTCACTGTCTTATCCTGCTGTTGTGCTCTGTGAGTTTATCATTTATTTATTAATTTTACTTGTAAAACACCACATTACTAAGATACACTTTTGATCAATGTATGCTGATGTTTTATTGCAGATGCGCCACTGATCATAAACTGTTCAGGACCTTTCATTGGTGTGGAGGGTAAGTTCAGTCTGAACATGTTGCCCTGTCGAGCTGATGCGAACCCTCCAGCCACGATTCAGTGGTACTATCAGATCGAAGAGATCGAGGCAGATAAGCTGCTCAACCGGAGTGACTCAGGAGAGTACACAGCTGTATTTAAAAATGGATTAGGGAAAGGACACATTTCTATCAACATCACAATCGAATGAGTGAGTGCAGACTTGTTTTAGTTATATTTCACTATCATATAAACTTTTTCCATGATTTCCACCTGCATTGCACAAAGTGTTGATAAGTTTTGTAGGTCTGTATCTTCTTCCATAATTTTTTCTGACAAGTACTTTTGATACAATGTTCACAGACAGACCTTCGTTTGCCTTCGATGACCACTATGAGGTTAAAGTGGGTGATTTTTCCCAAACTATATGTGAACCAGAGGGACTGCCTCAACCTGACATCACCTGGCTGAAAGATAAAAAAGAAATACAAACCCCACAGCGCTGGACGAGACATGATATTGGACGTTACTCACTTAGAGCAACTAACAAACATGGAACAGCCACACACGCACTATATCTTGATGTTTTGTGTAAGTTTAATTGTTTAAAATTACAAAAAAAATGTTGTATGTTGCTTTGTTGAAAGTGAATCTGACAGTTATGTTTAGTTTGACTTTCTCAGATCCTAAAACAAGATCTGTAGAGAATATCCCACCACATTTAACGTACTACAAGGAACTTTTAGCTGCTTATGAAACAGTCTCAGTTTAATCATTCTGCTTTTACATGAACTACATAAGCTAATGAGACCATTAGTGAGACGCTTGGCTATTTTTTCAACAGTTATTAGAGTTTTTCTTTATACCTGACATAAAGTCAGTTTGAGCCTTATGCAGGTTAGATAAATCATAAGATTAAATATATATATCGGGGCCCAATTTCTATCGGGGGTTCTATCGTATCGGTGAAATGTTGTGCCGATAGAAAAAAAAGTGTGACAATGACAAAAGCACGTGCTGGTGTATTGATTTATTTTGTCCAGTGGGGCGCCGTCGTCGTCATTTTTGGCTTGGTTCAATTGTGTGTGTCCACAGCTGGGTTGGTTTATGGAGGGGACGAATGAACAACATGTTTTTTGGCATGCATTGTTGACCTGGGCATTGTTTCTCAATAAATTCCCCTTTTCCGTGCATGGTTGAAGGAGATCGCATCCACGCTCCGCTCCCTCCTGCGCCGAAATGTCCGCTTTAGTCACATAAACCAACCTGGGTGTGTGGACACAACCACCGCATCAGTTCGCCATTTAAACTCTGTCACTTTGCTTTGTTCTTTTGCCCTGATGAAGACCTCCAGGTCGAAATGTTGGCCATGTCTGTTCGATAACACAATAAATGAAGTAACGTCAGGCATATTTAACATCAAGGCTACGAGTGTGCCGCATCACTTCCTCATCAACGCTAGTGTCTCTTATACGTGGCCACTGCCAGCGCCACACGGGCTTTGCCTTTTAGCAATCAAGCGCTGTTTTCTTCTTTGTTAAAAACAATAAAAGCAGCAGATGTAGGCAGCTGAGATCACTGTGCCGTCTGTTTTGCATGCAAATATGAATTAACACAGTAAAATGAATGGTTCTCTATTTACAAATTAACTGAACAAGTTCAAATGCTAAATGTCATTTAAAAAAAGTCTGCTAAATGTTAAAAGTTTTGAATAAAGACATTGGTATGAGAAAGCATCTGTCTGTACTACTGTCACTGTGACTGTACTATTGCATAATCATATCGGTGCAAAATCTATGCGCAATCCAAGGCCTGTTTTCATTCCAGCTCAAAAACTCACTATATCGGTTGCATATCGGCTATCGCTGATTGCACCCCCTCTAATATCGGCTATCGTTATCGGGCCAAAAAATCCCCATCGGTCGGACACTACCAACAAGTAAATGTAAAGGCTAACGTTGACTTTGGATGGAAGAGTGTTTGACGTGTCATCATCTGAGCCCAACAATCACTGTTCCATGGGAAATTAAATCTATTCACTATTTCAAAAAACTATTTAATGACCAATCAACTAATTGATGATATCATCGACAATAAAAATAATGTTTGGCTGCGGCTCCATCATCCAGCGTACACTTTATCATTTCAGTGCAGCCTCAAACTGAAGCCATCTGCGTGAAACAGTACATATTAGGAATAAGTGACCATACAATGTGATCTCAATTAATAGGAGATGGAAGTATGGTAACACTACTGTAGATGGGCCATTATCACAGGAAAGGCATTAAGGTAAGACAGGTGATAAGTGGCAGATGTGTGAGAGGGGAAGCAAACAAATTTGATGTGTCAGAGTGCCAGTGTTGCAGACAGCATTTGTACAAGAAAAAACTATCCAAATAAAAACGTATCCATGAAGACCTATGGACTGAGCTGTACTAAGGTGAGCGTAAATACACTGTAGTAATAAATGGGAATGGCACTCAAACAAGGTACTGGACATCGCTTTTATTGTTTACTCAGAACACACATTCTCCCTATTTGTCCCCCAGTAGCTTGAACACTTTTTGACAGGTAAGGTCTTTACTGATAAAGTCATGAGAAATACAGTACAATATATACAGTATTCACAGCAGTTAAGGGGACATGAAAGGGACATTTCATGCATGTAAATCTGAGCTGCTGTATCAACAAATTACCCAAAAAGGCTCACAGAGTTACAAAAGGGTATGTTACATCAGAACATCTCCATAAACCTGAAAAGAAGTCATAAGTCAATTTTGCCCCCAGTCTGAAAAGTACAAAAACATTGTGTGAGTAGGTTCATACAGGCTGTATACTGTACATGTAAAAGAAGAGACATTAAAAAAACAATAACACAGTTTTTCCCCCATAAATATTTGTAGCAGCGGTGCTCTGAGTCATTAACTTACAAAATCTAGGGGGGTCCGGGGGCATGCCCCCCCGTGAGAATTTTTAAAAAATATAACCCTTTAAATAGTGACTACTGGTGAGACTTTTGAAAAAAAAATTGACAGATTGAGACTTACAAAAATGGCACAATGCAGAAATGTATTTATTGAATCGAATTTATTTACGTAAGGTTCATCATTTAGTGTGTGCGCCATGACAGGGGGCTGTTTATGTTTTGGAGTCTGTGTGTGCATGCAGGCTCGCCCCCCATTCCGGCTCTGTCCTTCCTGCGGCCAATCAGCGTGCGCCTCATTACATATTAATACAATGCACATCCGGACCGGTCAAAACCTCGCGCATAATCTCGCGTGAGAAAGTCGCGGTATGAAAAAGTGTCAGAACAAGCTCTATGTTTGATAAAAAAAAATAAAAAATTCTAATAAGTTTTAAGAATTGATCCAAAGCGATCCAAGAGGGACTGGATATGTAAAAAACCAGGTGATGACTCCTTTAAATACCGCTGCTTATATACTGCTGGTTTGGAGTCAGTGGGCCATATGACATGGAAGCTATTGATAAGAAAATCATAATTTCTGCATATTAATATTCATACAAAATAGAGGAAGCACTAAAGTACAATAAAAAAACGGTGTGTCTCATGCTGCTGGTTTGGAGTCACTGGGTCACATGACATTGAAGATATCGAAAAACTGCAATTATTTTGTATTACTATATTTATGCTCAGTAATTTAATGACGGTCCCTAAATCAGTTTCCAGTGATTCAGCTGGAGGCTCTGGGAGGTGAGCTAACCGTCCTCCTGCTGCTAACACTTGGCGAAACTCAGTAAAGTCACAGCTGGGACCAGAAACAGAAACCACTGTCTTTCATTTTAGCTTTTTTCCAGTTACGATAACCCTTGAATGAGATGAAAACAGTCCTTGGAGCATTGGGGAAGGAAAAATGTCTAATGTCGCGCGTGGCGTTACTCTGGCAAACCTGTGAATAAAGTGTCTGCAGTGTGGAAATAATGTCAATTAGAAAGCGAAAGCAGTCCAACGGTGACATGTAACATCTGCTATATGGCCTTTTTGCGGAGCTGCATTTTACTACTCATTTGATACAGCATATACAAAACAAAAACTCATAGAATACAACGTGTTCACTCGAGAGTACAGGCAAGGAGACCAAAGCAGCAAACAGTCGCGGATACTTTCAGTTATGAGAAACATCCTCAGCGACATGTCCACAAATAATACAGAGAGGGTCATCAAATTAATCGCTCTGGAAAACCAGCTCATCTCTGTGGTAGAGGATCAGGGTTTTCTTTGTCACCTGGAGTTTTTGAATCCCCGGTATGCCCTACCATCTCTGCATTACATTTATTCCACTTTCGAGTTACAACATGCCGGTATATGCACACTAGTTTCGTGGGTCTCATACAGCAGAGCATGTAAAGCAGGCAATCCAGGAGATGCTGAACGCGTTAATAGACAAGCAACGTGTCCACGTCATTTTATGTGACAACGTAAAGTACATGAAATAAGCAAAGGATGATATGGAGGTACGAAGCGTGAGCTGCGTCTCACACACACTTCAGCTGGCTGTACACGAGGGTCTGCTGTCACAGTGCAGCATCACACACTCACCTGCTAACACAAGGAAGGTGGAGGCCTATGCAGTAATAATAAGAAAGAGCTATATTAAAGTATATACTTTGTTTCAACAAAATAATAAAAACCTATTTAGGAACAGCTTAGATGCAGGTACTTTTTTTCTTAATGCAGCTGTATTATCTAGGAAAATATTAGTTAAGGCTAAGTATCGGATTGGGACTCGGTATCGGCAGATACTAAATATTAAAGGACTCGGATCGGGATAAAAAAAACCTGATCGGGACATCCCTAGTAAAAACACAATAAATTTAGAACCATCATTGATTAGTTATAACCATCAAACTGTGTTAACACACACTAACATTTTAGCCTGGGAGAGTATTTTTAGGTTCATTTATTCAATTTTGGAATTTAAGCTGAGCAATAGAACTAAAATACATTGTACACAGAATATCAAAACTCTGTCCCCATCTCATCACACTTTCACTTACAAGTTTCCCCAATTATTCATATTCAAGCAAACATGAATATTTATATTTATTTGAAGAAGTCCCTTTTGCATTTGAGCTCTTTTTCCTAAATACACCTTAATTTTATTAGCAAAATGTCCGGTTTTGTCATTTGTTGTTCTTATTCATATGTAACTTAGTACACTATACAGCAACAATTTCCATACCATGTGGACCAGCTCGACTAGAGATCGTTGGTGATGCTCAGGCACTCTGCTTTCCCTTTCAGTGTCTGAGCCCTGCACGTTATCTTGTCTCTCTCTTTCTCCTCCTCATCTCGGTGTTGCTCTCCCTCCTCGTATCTTCATCGCTGTGGTGTTCTCCCACTTCTCCCTGTCCCTGGTCGCCTTTCTCTCTCTCCTTCCACCTCATCTCCTCGTTCTACCTTGCTCAGTTCATATGCTACCTTTCCTCTTCATTTATGTAAGATTCAAAGTAACTCTGCCGTGTTTTCCTTAACAGACGCTGAATCAATATTAGCTTTTGTAGCCTAACGTTAACTTACTTTACACAGAAGTAACGTCAGATCTAGTACATGTATAGTTAGCGAAATAAAGTTCTTCAACCTGATTTTTATCATCTCAAAATGAGCATCGCAACTATACTAGCACTTTGCTTTCGATATTATTTCATTTCTTGATAGATAGTTAATCAGTTTTTACCTCTTTCCTCCCGTGTCTCCTTTCCTCGCGACTCCTGGCTCCTTCGCTTCGCGCCACTCAGTTTTCCAAACGAAGCCGTCTCTTGCTCTGACGTTATCTCGTGCTGCATTCACCGCAGTCGGACATTAGAGATTCGCGCTCGTAGATGTCAAATTGGCCATAACTTTTCTTTGGATTCTTTGCTGCCAACTGGGGTGGCAGCGGGTGTGGCAAGGCTTTCTTTCACCCCGGTAGATCCGCCCATGGTCCTCAATACTAATGTGAACAGTGTGTACATTGATAAGCAGTAAGGGTTCAAATCGATTCGGTCACGGTCATACGTATATTTTGGAATTCACTGCCCTCTAGTGGCCACATAGTGAAACTGCAACGATAAATTCATTAAGCTAGCGTCAATGTAGAAGTCATACTTCCGGTAAATACCTTCAAAATAAGTGACCAGTAAAGCAATCAGAAGGTAAGTGGTCTGAAAGAATCACATTCATCACATACCATTTGTTCATTTACGGTCTGCAGTGAGTGCATCAGCGTTGCCACTTTATTTTGAAATCACTTAGAGGAAGTGTTGTTACGCTTTTATGTTCGTATTGACGACGGCCACGAGGGGGCGCCAAACACCAGCGATTATAATTTCATTTACACCCTGGTGCAGACTCATCTGATAGAGTCTAGGAAGGAACAAAACCAACAGGTAAAACTTACTGATAGTGGAAATAAGAATGATAACAAACAGTAAACTGCTATGATTTTTCTTTCACAATGTGGAAAAGAAAAGAAAGAAAGAGCAACTGCACAGTTGTATCCTGTTACTGTTCCTCTTTGTGGTGAAGCTTCTGTGAGTCAGTCTCCAGTGTTTAAGCTAACCAGTTCACTTTTCAGCTATTTATTCTTTTTTGCCCCCAAAAAATCATATAAAAACGTATTTATTGTTATTTTGTGCCCATTCCATCATTGATTATCGTCCACAGACCAACATAAAACAGAACTGAGAGCCTTACTAAAATGGAAATCCTTATTTAAGATCCTACACAGTCAGAATGAGACAAAACAAAATATTATTCCACAAGATAAATGCTAAGCTAAATGAAGTTTCAATGCTTCCGTTTAATAAAAGCTGTCATGATTAAAATGTTCCGCTGATGAGAGGGCTGGTGATGTGAAATGAAAAGTGGCAGCAGGAAGTCGATCAAGAGGAAGTTTACGTGCTCCAGGGAAACCACAATGAAGAACTGAACTCTAGTTGTGGTCTGAACACTTCCCTGAAGTTTGATGCTCACTGCAGAATGTAACACACCCACTGATGCTGTTTTCTGAACGGAACCTTTCAAACATCCAAACCTGAGCCCACAGTCCAGCAGCTCGGGGACTGACCTGTCACACTGAACATGTTGACCTGTGTGACGTTGGAGGGCCAGCTGTGAAAAAATTGGTTAATATAATAAGTGTCACAGCTCTGCAGAAGTGCAGAAGTGCAGGCGTTACTCCAGATCTACGCGATGTCACTCAACAATTGGGAGATCATTTCACAGTTTAAAAAAAAAGAAAAAAAAAGAATGCTGATGGAGTGTTTTCCATTCTTTTTGTTTTTTGCTATCTGCTCGCACAATCTGTCTCCACCTTTAAACCTGATGCTCTCTGATATCACAGATTGGGTGTGACCATCCGTGCACCAGATTTAATCTTCCGGCTCACAACATTTGAAGGTCGTGTTGGTAATGTTTTTATGAAGACAAATCAGATCTACAGAGCTCGTAGAAAGGTGCAGCATAAAAGTCTCTTTTCTGCAAAAACACAGGAAACTGCTCACAAGAATTGTTATCTTTGTTTTAATGGCAGAGTTACTTTGATATCTAAAACCTGACCGTTACTGGATTTGTGGGGCGGATGGTGCATAATACAGAATACATGCATAAACATATATTTTTGCAGTGATCCCTCAAATGTCTTTATGCAAAGATACATAAATAATGGTTGAAGGATAATTTACCTTTTAACTTTTAACTCGATTATCCGAAGTGACATCAGTGCACTGCAACAGTAAACTTCAGTGGGAATGAAAATAAACCATCCTTGAGCATTTGTTTCTGCAGAATGTCCCGTAGAATAACAAATCAAAGAATATATAGAATAACTTAAAGGTACTGACACCCACATATCTGAGACACTTACATCTATAATATTGGCCGGGCTGCTATCATGTCCAGTAGAAAGTCCCTGCAGCTGCTGCCGTCTGCTCTGCGGGTAAAAAAGCTGCTCACATTGAGAGCCGTGGATCTCTCTACACCAGCACATTAGTCTGAAAAGTGTAACATTTTTCAGACTCGTCTAATCCTCCGTTAAAGATAAAAGTGTCAAAACTTGCTGGCACTGAAGCTGCTGCATTCCGACGGTGAGGTGAGGTACATAAACACTCCAAATATTGAACGTTTTAATCCGTTGCAATGATTCGATGTCGACAGCAATCCTAAAAAATATGCATCATTGTTATGGAGTCGTATAAACCAGCAGAATATCCTCCAACCAACTGTGACCATCTCAAGCAGCTACACATACGAGAACATTTGATCGTATTACACCAGTCCTAGCCTCACTGCACTGGCTCACAATTCATATAAGATCAGACTTTAAGGTGCTGCGGATGACCTCCTCCTCCTCCTCCTCCTCTTCCTCCTCCTTCTGCCCCTTTTTCTCCTTCTCCTCCTCCTCCTCCTCCTCCTCCTTCTCCTCCTCCTCCTCCTCCTCCTCCTCCTCCTCTCTTTTCATTCAGGCTCCCCTCTGGGACCATCATCCTCTCCTGGTTCCTGCTGCCTCACATATTGATGCATGTGGATCGTCATACCCTGGGCTCTGCTGGATCATTGCTCTCTGTTTTAGTATCTCCATAAATCTGTATTTCTGTAAAATGTCTTAAGTCTGATCTTCTTTGTTTTACTGCCAATTACCTCGTGTGGCCTGCCCTCCTCCAGGTGACCACAGTGGAGAGGAGGTCGTGTGGGTCGGGCACCGCTTTGCGATGCCTCGGCCTGCTCGGTCGTCTCCTGGACCCACAAACTGTACATGTATTGTAATTTGTATCAGATATTCTGTCATTGCAGCTTGTAAACTGTGATTTTGGGGTCTATTGCGTGTCTGCTCATCCTGGGAGAGAGATCCCTCCTCTGTGGCTCATCCTGAGGTTTCTTCCGTCTTCATTTTAAGTTGTGTCCATTCTTTAATTTGACCCAGGCGTCTGTCCGAGTCTTCTTGTTGAGATTCAGTATATTGTGTCCTCTCTCAGTTTGGAGCGGAGCCACACTGGCAGGGAGATCAGGCCAACTGCACACAGGAAGACGAAGGCCTCCGGCACAATGTTTGACTCCGGACTATTCTATTGAGTCTATTGTTAAACGGGGCCAACAACGTATCCACCTACTGCAGAAGCTGAATTCTTTTAATGTTTCGAAGAGCATTTTATGTAACTTCTATCATTCTTTAATTGAAAGTCTGTTGACATTTTCTTTTATTTGTTGGTTTGGTGGTCTATCTGTGCAGGAGCAGAACTGTCTCAGCAGCATTATCAAAGTCTGTTCCAAGATCACTGGAGTCCGGCTAACAGACTTAAGCTCCATCTGGAAAAAACAAGTTATCCAGAAAGCCAGAAAGGTCATTAGTCATCCTGACCACATCCTCGGTCAGGAATTCTGTTTGATGCCCCCCCCAGGAAGACAAACAGATCTGCAAATCCATTTATTCCTTCAGCTATCAGGCTTTTAAATGCTGCTGACAGCTAATTAACACAGGCCAGGCATTGTAAACCTGAGAGCCTTAATGTGTATGTTCATTATTTATTTCCTGTTGTTACTTGCTGCTAGCTCCGGTTGCCTATGCCAACCTGCGGTACTGACAGAGTGGATGCTGTATGTGTCTTTGTTTTTGGTGTTGTTCCTTTGTTTCTAGGCGACTGAGGCTGCACACGGAATTGCCCTGCGGGGATGAATAAAGTTGTTTGAATTGAATTGAATTGAATCAAATCAAACTAAAGGTGTTGCAGTGAAGAGTGAGAGAGCTGAAAAAACAGAAAAACAATCTTCGACCGTCTTCTTTGGCCAGAAAAAAAAATTGTTTATAGCTTCTTAAATGTGATTTATTTTTTTGATGGCTTGATACACATTTATGCATTTTTCATTATTTTCTGACATATTTTAGATAAAATGATTCATCAGTACATTGAGGAAACAATCAACATATTCATCGATAATGAAAATAATCACTGTTTGGGGCCTTTGTATAAAGCCCTGCACTAGAATATCACAGCAGCTAAGCTCCTGATGGTAAAGAGTGTGTGTCAGGGCAGCAGGTTGTCGGCCCGAGGGAGGAGACATCCCGGGATTCCTGCCCTGAGCTCCAGTTAAACAACAAGTGGTGGGAGGCGGCGTCACTGAGATAGTTTGTAATTATTTGTCTCTTCCTCAGAGATCCTGAGGCAGATCCTCGGGTGGAGAAGTGGAGGGTGTGTAGCTGCTGGCAGAACTAAGGTGTCGTCTTCTGATTCAGGTTTTTCTGTTGACCCACATCCTCATCTTCACCTCAGAACCTTTTAGTCTGAACGATGTGATTTAAAAAAAAAAAAAAATGCGTTAGTCTTTATCTGGTATATTTTACACTTTTGCTTCCTGGGAGCTGCAGCAACACTCTGGAACGGAACAAAGACATCCCAAACACTTTTCAGCTGCTGCGGTAAGTCCCTGTCAGGACAGTGCGCTTTAATGTGGTCTGAGGAATCTGAGGTCGCTCTCTGACAAATGGATCACTGGCCAGTTAAAGACATGTTGCTGGTCGGCTCAGACTCTGTGGCTTCATTCAGAAAAAAAAAACACATTTGTGTGGCGATGTGTCTCTGTGCAGTTGGGTGTCAGGTGTCAGTAATGAGCTATTTGTATGCATGTGTTTATGGTGTTGACTGTGGTTGTTGTGGTTGGATGTGGCGCTGGCTCTTCTGTTGACTCTGAGGTGGAGGTGTGTTGATTCTGGCTGGTTGATGTTGACTGTTGTCCCTTCAGTGTTGACTTGCTAATAAATTCCAGCTCGGGGGGGAAAAGTGTGTACTTTGCAAAGAAACATCTGGTCCCACGACAAACAGTTCGACTAAGTCGAGTTTGGATTGATCCGATCCGATGTATGTCACCGATCCAGACTCCTTAGTGTTGTTGATTGATTGCCACTTTCCAACTGCTTCCAATTTCTTACATTTGATTCATTTTTTATTTGTTACTTTTTGAACTCACTCGCAGAAATGCTACTCAAGTTATTCAAGACATTAAAAGGAGTTACTGCAGCAGTCTAGAATACATTTATTTCTGACACATTTCTATCAGTTTTTTTGGCTCCTCGATTTGACACATTACTGTTTGTTTTACACGTCGCAGGTGCTGCTGCATATGTGAAAACAAGTAGTGTGAGGCCTTCTGTGGCTGCAGAGGAAGCCGCATGTGATCTGATAAATTCCCTCCAGTGATAAGTTGCATTGTGGGTAATGCAGGGAGGGCTGCAACAAACGATTCCTTTCATTTTCCGATTTGTTGCATGGTCTGTAAAAATGTCAGAAAACGGTGAAACGTGTCGATCAGTGTTTCCCAAGATGACGTCCTCAAATGTCTAATTTCTTCCACGACCCAAAAGACGTTCAGTTTAGGAAAGAAATCGGAAAATAATCTCATTTTAGAAGCTGTTGTGGAAGAAATTCTGCTGTAATGAGTTTCATCATTTGTTTTCAGACTGTCTATAAAGAGCCTAACAGTGTTGGAGGAGTGGAATTCAATTCGGTTCCAGTCGCATTTTAAGGAAAAAAATGCACATTTGTCATTTTCCAGCTGTTTAAATCCTCCTCTATGACAGTGAACTAAATATCTTTGTGTTGTGGACAGTTGAGGGCGTCCTCTTGATAATCAGGTGTTATATCTGTGGTAATTCTCCTCTTGTTCTCTCCTCCTCTTCCAGATTGAAACTCAGAAGCCGAACACCTTCATGGAGAAGACACTGACACTAGGTCTGACTCTTTTCTTGACTCTTTGTCTGGACGGAGCTGCAGCTGGAGGACGGAAGGATGGAGAGAACAATCAGAAACGTTCATCGCGATCCTCAGACACTAAAGGTGGCCGCTGCTCCTACACCTTCATCGTTCCGCAGCAGAAACTGACAGGAGCGCTGTGTTTGAGCACGCAGCCTGCTGCCACCAACCACTCGGAGGTGGCGGCGCTGCGGGTGGAGCTCGCGCGGCAGCAGGAGCAGCTGGAGAAGCTCCGTGGCCAACTGGAGCAGGAGGGGTCCCTCGCCATGGAGGTCAGAGCCCTGCGCAAGGAGAGCAGCAGCATGAATTCTCGCATCGCCCAGCTGTACGCCCAGCTGCTGCATGAAGTCATACAGAAGAAAGACCAGGCTGTGGAGCAGCGAAGGGTGGAGAACCTCCTGCTGAATGCCACCACACAGGTGAGCAGAGAACCACAGCGCTTGTTGATGTGTAAATCTGTTGATGTTCAAAGCTGCGTCTGATCCTCAACTGTGGTGGAACGTCTCAGGCACTGCAGGTGTCCAGTAACTACAGGGAGCTGGAGAAGAAATACGGAGCCCTCACCTCCATGATGAGCTCCCAGAACCAGTTTATTGCTCGTCTGGAGAAGCAGTGCCAGTGCAGGGACTCCATCCAGTCCACCCTGGTAGGAAACAATCTGCATATTGCAAATGTATGCGGAGTGGTTTTAAACACAGGAACTGAGAATGACGTGTTGTTTCTGGCTTGGTCTCGACAGGTGACGACTGAACCACCGAAAAGCCCGCCTAATGTGCATCCTAATTACAGCTCCGCAGCCAGCGAAATGACCAATGACGTTCAAAGGGACCAAAGCGCTCCATCAACACCGCAGCAGCAAGAAAAACCAGCTCATTCTGTCCCCACCACGACAGCCCACACTCCTACTGACCCTCCTTTCATTAGCTTCCCCGTCACAAAGACTCCAGGTACGTCAGTGTCAAGAAACATGCTCTAGTAGAAGCACCTGATCAGACCTAAGAGGACAGTTCAGCCCAAAATCACAAAATATCTTATTCCTCTTTTGGATACAGTGGAACATTATAACAATGTGCGGATCACAGAGTGCGACTTCTGCTAAGCAAAGCAGCTAACTTCCGCTGATATCGGACAAAATGGCTCAAATGGAACGAGTCATTTCTCAGGGATTGAGTTTAATTTACAGTGTAAGCTTATGGGAAAGTCTTTGCATCATGTGACGTTGTAATCACACGGTTTGGCCACGATGTCCAAATTTAAATTTAAAGCCTGGCGCTCGTCCTGGGGGGGCCATCTTGTAAGCAGTTTAGTTTAGGAGGTACTTTGTTTCCCGCCAGCGACACCCACAGCGCGCTGTGCAGAAGGAAGCGTGCGTCTGCTAACGGATGAGAGACTGATGAGCGAATATAGCTAAAACGTTACAGCTCAGCCGAGGAGCACAACATAAACGTTGACACAAGCGTGAACCTCACGTTTATGAGCAGTTGCACACTTCCTCCCGCACGGTGACACTGTATGGTTTGTGGGTGTGGTTCAGTCAAAAGAAAATAGTCCCTTCAAGAAACTGCTCACATCAGCGTCTGTGGATTTGAGCGCCGTCTATTTCCATCTCTACATCTCGACAGCCAGCACCGCCAAAACTCTGCATCTCACACCAGAATAATTTAGGTAGATAAAAAGAGCTACAGGTGAGAGGAAATATACACATTTTCGATTTGGTGTCGAACTGCCCCTTTAAACCTGCGTGTTGAAGCGTATCAGCCTTCTGTCCGAGTTGTTTAGCTGCTTAGATAAGCATTAGCGGAAGGAGTCAGTGACCTGCTGGTAGGAGGCCTGTCTCTCTGGGAATGCCTAAACAATGTCGGCCGGCTCGCAGCTCTTATCAGAACGGAGAGGCTTTTATAATGAAGACGCGCTCACGGGCACACGGATGAAACCCAGCATTTGTTGGAGCTTTAAATGACACCGTGACTGTTCGCCTGCTCAACAGGAATGCTTGAAATGACAAAGTAGAGGAGTGAGTCCTTTCAACATCAGCAGAACCGAATAGTGACCACAGCATCTGAATGACTCACCACTTCCTAAGAGGCCTGATGAAAGACCGCGCATTGCCAAACCGCCTTGTTTTTGTGAAGTACGGCCCACATCTGCCTGTGGGGGGAAGACCATTAAGCATTATCACTTTGTTTAGGAGACTTTCCTCCGTGTGTGCATTCTCTCAGCGCAAATATGTTCGTCTTATCAGCGTGACATGAGACACTGAACATGTGTTGGGGAAGAAGTCCTCGGCCCCAAACAGATTCTCTGAAGTTGTTACGTATCTCTGATCTTTCTGACAGTAACAGAATCTAAACAATTCTCTGCAACCAGCATTCTTTGTGTTTTATAAGTGACCGCTAGAGTTTGACCAAAAAAACCCCTCAGGTGGAAATAACCCATCTTTACTTTACGATGAAACTAAGTGAAAAATTAGAGGTGGATCAAATGTACCCGACTCGTTTTTTTTTAACAATCGACATCAGCAACAACCACTAATAATACTTCTTTTCCATCTCAGGGCCGTGGCGGGACTGCCAGCATGTTATGGAATCAGGTGAGACCACCAGCGGGATCTACCTGCTCCGCCCGCAGAGCGCCAACCGCCTCCTGCAGGCCTGGTGCGAGCAGAGTCGGGCTCAGGGAGGCTGGACGGTCATCCAGAGGAGGCAGGACGGGTCGGTCAACTTCTTCAGGACTTGGGAGCAGTACAAGGTGAGTCCACACACACGCAAGTCTGCAAAACACACTGCGGGTTAACAAGGCCACAGACATTCCTAAAAGATGCTTGTTCCACGCAGTGGTCATGGATCAAAATAAAGGAATTCATCACGATGAACATTACAGGGTTGCAGTTGAAGCATTTTCCTGAGCTACACTGTGCAGAATATACATAAAGATATTAGACTGACAATGAACAAAATACACAGCAAAACAGAATAAAACTGTTATCCAAAATCAATAGATATAAAAAATGTTACACAGCATGTATCACACGCCATTTATCTGTAATTATTGAAAAGTAATACTTTTCCTCAGATTAAACCAGTGAGTTTGTGTGTTGCAGCAAGGCTTCGGGAACCTTGACGGGGAGTACTGGCTCGGCCTGGAACACCTCTACTGGATGACAAACAGGCCACGTATAAGCTCCGGGTGGCTCTGGAGGACTGGCAGGGCCGGCAGGTGTTCGCAGAGTACGACAGCTTCCACCTGGAGCCGGAGAGCGACTGGTACCGACTGCGGTTGGGACAGTACCAAGGCACGGCAGGAGACTCCCTGTCGTGGCACAACAACAAGGCCTTCACCACTCTGGACCGAGACAAGGACAGCTACACAGGTCCGCTCTCGCCCCTGTCACTGTTTGTCAGCTCTCTGTTTCACTCTTTCTGTTAACATCCCCTTCTTCTGTTGGCATCAACAGGTAACTGCGCACATTTCCAAAAAGGAGGCTGGTGGTACCACATGTGTGCCCACTCCAATCTGAACGGGGTGTGGTACCGGGGTGGACACTATCGCAGCCGCTACCAGGACGGGGTCTACTGGGCGGAGTTCCACGGAGGATCCTACTCCCTCAAACGAGTGACCATGATGATCAAACCCACATAACACAGTTGCATTATGGACACAAGTGAGAAGTGTAAAGATGAACTAAGGTAGACATACATCCAGAGGCCTTATGTGATATGTTGACCTCGTACAGTGTTGAGCCAGTTTATAAAAACATGTCATAACATGTTGATTAGAGGCCTGTCAATGAGGATGTCAGTGAAACATTAAATTAAACATTAAATGTCTCTCCTCTTGTGTTGCAATTTCCTGACAACATTTGACACTTTCCCATTTGCAATGTACCTTTCAATAAAATCATACAACAGTAGCTCCTGTGTGACATTTTTAAAATACCAGAGAAACAATATTATGAATGGTTGCACAAATGATGGCAGAGGATGACCATTTCATCTGTAGTTACACCACAAAGAGCTAACTGTGGATGTGGTGTCATATTTCCGTTTCTACAGGCAGCTTCCTGTTCACTGGGGCGTTGAGTTTTCCGTTGTGTGCTGTACTGTTTTTTTCTCCCTCAGTTCTTGTAACTGTCAGCAGCAGGGCATCATCATCAGGGCTCTGAGCCAGGTTATCTTCCTCAGGTACTGAAGCTGGACATCGGCCGGACCCTCCTGAAACACACCTCATCTCCTCCATCCACCTCCCTCCTCCCGCATGCTGATCGAGCATGCTGCCTCTCAGGATGTTGGGCATTCTCATGCTCATGTTTTTACTGTGTGGTGAGTGATGATGATGCTCTACAGTAGCTGCCTGTGGGTCTTACATGTCATACATTACTTGTACTATGACGCAGCCGGAGGATTAAACATTAAAATACTTGTTCAGTTACTTGCTCGACTCCAGTTTAAGTAGCTCCACCACGTGTTACCAGTGAAAAAGTAAACTATCACTACACATTGTTTTCATTTTAAACTGATTGATTTGTTTTTAGTGATAAAGACGGAAGAAGGCAGGAAAGATGTAAATAGTCATGTATGTAGCCTCTGACTTTTTAACAGGATAAAGTGAGATAAATGTGAATAAGACTTGAATAGATTTGAAGTGGGAGCGGTCAGTGTTAGAATGTTGTTTCCGCTCCGCTATCTGTGACAGAGGAGTTGTATAAACCGCGCTAACTGCAGCTACAAGTGTGTTGGTCCAGTGAGTTGGGTGTGGTGGATGCAGTCCACGACTTAAGATAAAAGTATCAGTCAACTACTGTAACATATAACATGGTTTATGTAGAAAACAGATTACATGATATAATTGGGATGACATCATCAGATTACAAAGAAGAGTATAATTAATACCAAATTACACACATTTGTAAAAGTATGTAATTAAATTAAAGTAACACCGTCAAAGTCCTTGATTTGATTTTTTTTGTTTTCAAAAAGTTGCATTTTTCTTTAGAACATTTTTTATCACGATTTTCTATCAAACCACAAAGTGCGCCATGACACATTGTGACACACGAGGTCTCTAAGACGAGAGCAAAGTCCTCCATGTAGCCTGTGATTACAAAACTGCTGCGACAGAAACTAACACAACAGAAACAGGATCCCACAGGTTGCAGAATACACACGGTACAACTGCAGCTTGTGCATAAGGGTAGTTTTATTAGACCCACTGTAAATGTTGTTTTTATTTGCACTGAAAATGTTCTGAGATGATTCAAGGGAAAAAAAATATCAGAAAACAGAATTATTTCCAGAACTCAAATTGTCGTGTCCATATTCAGTGCAATATGATTTTGTTTTTGGAGTCATCAAAAATAATTCAGAACAGTTTAAGTTTGTTTGTAATTCCATGGGTTATGTTACTAATTACAAAAGCTGCCATGTTATTTGCATTTATTATGTGATTTTTTTTCAAAGTAATGTGATCCTAACACTGATCACAGCACAGATGGTTTAATACATCAATTAAGCTGAATTTTGTATATGTAAAAGGTTCAGTACACTACAATGAGTTGTCTATTAGATTAATAAAAATATGAAAATGCTGATTATTGGATCCAATAAGTGGGCAGGCTGATAATCAGGTAATTCATAATATACAGTACATAGTGTACATACTTGTAAATATGTATATATACATAATTCACTTTTAATTTTGATACTTAAAAGTACTTCCATTTATTATCATATATCTTCAGACCTGTACTGATGTAATGTAAAGTAATATTTTAACACATCTTTACTCAAGTATGACTTTAGGGTTCTTCTCAGGGTTCTCATGCATTTAATATCTGAGTCAAGCGAGTGCAATAACGTTCACTCCAACTCTAATAAAGATAAAATTTGTCCATCAACAGATGCAGACAGTTCGTGCCCTATCACCCTGGATCCTCCTGAGGTTATAGGGGAATATGGAGACACAGTCGTTGTAAACTGCTCAAGCTCTGAAGAGTTTCATGATGGGTTAGTGTTAAAACTTGGAAACACATACCACAATGACAGCGATGATGAGAATTTTGTCTCAGGGCCATTGTTCCTGTCAAACTGGATGGTGAAGGCTGAGTGCAGAATAAAGCTGAGTGAGACTCTGGAATGCAGCAGAGAACTTGGAATCACCATATACAGTAAGTGTTCTTCAGGCTTCATCATCTAATGTTGCTTTTTGCCACATCAGAAGCAAAGTCAATATGGGAGAAATGTAAAACAGCCTCGTTTGGAAATGAATTGGACCCGGGTCAGACATGTGGACTTGAGCCATTGATGTTTGTTTTGATGACTCAGCAGGAAATGAATGACCTGAGACTCGACTTGGACTTGGAAGTTAAAGACTTGTGACCTGACATGACTCAACTGACTTCTCTGTTTATTTTAGTTCTTGTAGCTTGTCTGTCAGTATTACACTCTTTAAAAGTGACTAGGGGTAAATATTTTTTATTGAGAAGAAAACAAGAAAACTAACATTACATTTATTTCCTACTCTCAGTAAAAAAACATTTGTATTTCTTTGTCATACATTTTGAACAGGTTAAATAAATTAGACGATAATATCATCACTTGACAGGTACCAATACCTTACCTTTCTCTTTACAATGGACGGGATACTGCGTGTATGACTGAAGTTTGTTAGGTTTGTTAATAAAAGAATATTCACTAGCAAGGACCACACCATCAACGAGATGCGTTTAAGGATTTATTAGTGACAAAGGAAAATGAAGTGTCGAAGATCTTGGTTCTTTTGAGTTCTTCGAGTGCGTTGTGGGGATTCTTGTAGAGAATCCGCCGCCGCTCCCGGGCAGCGACGGACCCCCTCATGGACCTACGAAGGAGAGGAGAGAAAGAAGAAACAGGCAGAGAGAAATGGGGTGGGGGGGAGGGGTGCAGAATACGAGAGCGAAGCAGAGGAGAGGGTCAGGTGGTTATTTATAGAAATGCAGAAGTTGGCGCTGTTGAGGTGTGGTCCTGCTCCTGAAACTTCGCCAATTAAGCTTCAATTTGGGACGGATTTGAGTCAAATGTCTGGCTTTGGTATAAAGCAAACTTTTACAGCTAAAAAAATTCAACATTCGTTTATGCATATTTTTTGTACAAATGTTCAGTCTAAGGAATATCATTACATTTGTTTTTATCCCCCACTAGTTATCTTCCCTCTGCTTTATTCACAGAGACTCCAGACACAGTAAAAGTGTCTGCTGTGGTTGGTGGCCCGATGGTGGAGGGAAAAGAATACACGTTGGTTTGTGGCATCGACAATGTGGCTCCTGTGCAGAAACTCAAAGTGATTTGGTACCGAGACAATGAAAAGCTTTCCAATGAAACGTTTGATGGAACCACTGTGACCCCAGTCAATGAGTACTCTACCTTGACAGTCACTGCCGACAGACATCACAACGGAGCACTTTTCAGATGTGAAGCTGTGCTGCACCTTGGACCAGAGCTCAATCTGACTACAGCGTCACTGCCTTATCCTGCTGTTGTGCACTGTGAGTTTATCATTTATCTATTTATTATTGTATTATTTCACCTGTTAAACACTTTTGATTAATGTGTGCTGATGTTTAATTGTAGATGAGCCACTGATCAAAAATTGTTCAGACACTTTCACTGGTGTGGAGGGTAAGTTCAGTCTGAATATGTTGCCCTGTTGAGCTGATGGGAACCCTCCACCCACGATTCAGTGGTACTATCAGAACCAAGAGATAGATGCAGATATGCTGCTCAACCGAGGTCACTCAGGAGTGTACACAGCTGTATTTGAAAATGTAATTGGGAGAAAAAACAGTTCTACTGACATCACAATCGAATGTGAATGCAGACTTGTTTGAGTTATATTTCACTTTCATATAAACTTTTTCCATGATCTCCACATGCACTGCACAAAGTGTTGATACGTTTGTAGGTCTGTATCTTCTTCCATTATTTTTTCTGACAAGTACTTTTGATACAATGTTCACAGACAGACCTTCATTTGCCTGCGATGACCACTATGAGGTTAAAGTGGGTGATGTTTCCCAAACTATATGTGAACCAGAGGGACTGCCTCAACCTAACATCACCTGGCTGAAAGATGGAAAAGAAATACCAACCCCACAGCGCTGGTCGAAGCATGATAGTGGAAATTACTCACTTAGAGCAACTAACAAACATGGAGCAGCCACACACCCACTATATCTTGATGTTTTGTGTAAGTTTTTATTATTAAGAATTACAAAAATATTTTTGTATGTTGCTTTGTTGAAAGTGAATCTGACAGTTATGTTTAGTTTTACTTTCTCAGATCCTAAAACAAGATCTGTAGAGAACATCCCACCACATTTAACGTACTACAAGGAACTTTTAGCTGCTTATGAAACAGTCTCAGTTTAATCCTTCTGCTTTTACATGAACTACATAAGCTAATGAGACCATTAGCAAGATGCTTGGCTATTTCTCAACAGTTATTACAGTTTTTTCTATATGCCTGACATAAAGTCAAATTGAGACTTGTGCAGGTTAGATAAGTCATAAATGAAAACTATTTATAATTGTGTAGTGTCCAGGATGAATTGAGCGTCTGCTCTATAGTCTGCTGGTACAGCACTGAAACAGTTTACTTTGCTTCAACCTTGTCTTCTGTTGTCCAAATGGCCCCAAGTAAAAGTCATTATTTTACTGAAAACATGACAGCATACCATGAACTCCAAATCAGGCTTACATAGTTCAAACTCTAAGTGACATGTCTTGTAATCTGAGTCACCAGACTGCAGTAAAGTCTATAAACTCTAATAAAACCCCCATACTTGCCTCATCAGATGCTCCTGAGCTCATCCAAGAACGAGGTTATGTCACTGTGTTCGAGGGTGAGAATGCCATCCTGAACTGTGGAGCTCGTGGGAACCCTCCTCCTGTCTTTATGTGGACCTGTAAGGGGATGAATATCTCGGAGAACACGACTAATCTGACTATCACTCGAGCAACAATCAGCACAACCTACAGCTGCACAGCTACCAATCCCCTGGGAGAAATAACTAAGGAAATCCACGTCCGTGTGGTGAAGAAGCAAAGCAGTCCACCCACGAATATCCCTGAGACACCAATTGGTACACATCCTTTGCATTAGTTTACAGTTATTTCAAACGTGCACCAAAATAAAGCTCTGATCTAATATGCTTGTTTTTCACTTGACAGATTGCCCCCTGATACTGACGCCTGCTGAAGTCGTGGTGAGATTTGGAGATCCAGTGTCAGTTAACTGCAGCGTAGCATCAACCACAGACTTCTTGGGAATGGGCTGGGAGGCTGCGTTCGGAGGCACAGGGTTTGAAAACAAGTCTTCTCTCACCTGGACAGTTGAGAAAGTGGAAGAGTGGAACATTAAACCTCAGTGCAACATGACTTGGAAGAATGGCAAGCAGTGCTCTGTGACACCGAACGTCACTGTTTATAGTGAGTACTATCTTCTATCTTCATGTTGAAGGGATTATTTTATAAAATGTTTGACATGATGATGTAAAGTAATGTTTACTGACAACAGAAACATGTTATAGTTCTGTATCAGTGCCATATTACAAGCAAAGTAAATTGTGGAAGATATGAAAGTGTAAATAACTTGTTGTGGGCCATATGTGAGGGGATTGTACTGTAAAATGAGACTCTCTCGATCGCCTGTATGAGCCCGTGGATGATTTGTTTAAGTTGTTTGATGCAGCTGCTAAAAGAGAAGCAGTAGCTCGTGTTAATCTTGTAATGAAGTCCTCCAACATAAACTAACAACACAGCACAACACAGCAGTTCCACAGAGCCCCTTTAATGCCACACTTGTGTATGTATATTACTTGTACAACTGTGGTTACAGTTGCAGGATATGGCTACATTTGTTTTGGCCTATAATTATCTTCATTTGCTTTATTAACAGAGACTCCAGACACAGTCACACTCTCCGGTGTGGATGATGGTCCGATGGTGGAGAGAAGCGCATACATGTTGAATTGCAACATCGACAATGTGGCCCCTGTGCAGAACCTCACAGTGATTTGGTACCGAGACAATGAAACGCTTTCCACTGAAACGTTCAATGGAGACACTGTGACCCCAGTCACTGTGTCCTCTTCCTTGAGACTCACTCCTAACAGACATCACAACGGAGCACTTTTCAGATGTGAAGCTGTGCTGCACCTTGGACCAGAGCTCAATCTGACTACAACTTCACTGTCTTATCCTGCTGTTGTGCTCTGTGAGTTTATCATTTATTCATGTATTATTGTATGATTTTACTTGTAAAACACCACATCATTAAGATACACTTTTGATTAATGTATGCTGATGTTTTATTGCAGATGTGCCACTGATCATAAACTGTTCAGGCCCTTTCATTGGTGTGGAGGGTAAGTTCAGTCTGAACATGTTGCCCTGTCGAGCTGATGCGAACCCTCCAGCCACGTTTCAGTGGTACTATCAGATCGAAGAGATCGAGGCAGATGAGCTGCTCAACCGGAGTGACTCAGGAGAGTACAAAGTTGTATTTAAAAATGGATTTGGGAAAGATCACAGTTCTATCAATATCACAATCGAATGTGAGTGCAGACTTGTTTTAGTTATATTTCACTATCATATAAACATTTTCCATGATTTCCACCTGCACTGCACAAAGTGTTGATACGTTTGTAGGTCTATATGTTTTTCTATTTTTTTTTTCTGACAAGTACTTTTGATACAATGTTCACAGACAGACCTTCATTTGCCTGCAATGGCCACTATGAGGTTAAAGAGGGTGATTTTTTCCAAATTCCGTGTGAACCAGAGGGACTTCCTCAACCTGACATCACCTGGCTGACAGATGGAAAAGAAATACCAACCCCACAGCGCTGGACGAGGCATGATAGTGGAAATTACTCACTTAGAGCGAATAACACACATGGAACAGCCACACATGCACTATATGTTGATGTTCTATGTAAGTTTAATTGTTCAAAATTACAAAAATATTTTTGTATGTTGCTTTGTTGAAAGTGAATCTGACAGTTATGTTTAGTTTTACTTTCTCAGATCCTAAGACAAGATCTGTAGAGAATATCCCACCACATTTAACGTACTACAAGGAACTTTTAGCTGCTTATGAAACAGTCTCAGTTTAATCATTCTGCTTTTACATGAACTACATAAGCTAATGAGACCATTAGCGAGACGCTTGGCTATTTCTCAACAGTTATTACAGATTTTTCTGTATGCCTGAAATGAAGTCAGATTGAGACTTGAGCATGTCAGATAAGTCATAAATGAAACCTATTTATAATGGCGAAATGCCCAGGATGAATTGAGCGTCTCACAGCCTTAGTGAAGAAGCTGCTCTGTCGTCTGGTGGTGCAGCACTGAAACAAAGATATCTTTGCTTCAACTTTGCTTCACCAAAATGAAGCTCTGATCTAATATGCTTGTTTTATCACTTGACAGATTGCCCCCTGATACTGACGCCTGCTGAAGTCGTGGTGAGATTTGGAGATCCAGTGTCAGTGAACTGCAGCGTAGCATCAACCACAGACTTCTTGGGAATGGGCTGGGAGGCTGCGTTCGGAGGCACAGGGTTTGAACAGAAGTCTTCTCTCACCTGGACAGTTGAGAAAGTGGAAGAGTGGAACATTAAACCTCAGTGCTACGTGACTCGGAAGAACGGCAAGCAGTGCTCTGTGACACCAGACATCACTGTTTATAGTGAGTACTATCTTCTATCTTCATGTTGAGGAGATTATCCTATAAAATGTTTGATGTGATGATGTAAAGTAACATTTACTGATAACAGAAACATGTTATAGTTCTGTATCAGTGCCATATTACAAGCAAAGTATTGTGAAAGATATGAAAGTGTAAATCACTTGTTGTGGGCCATATGTGAGGGGATTGTAGCGTAAAATGAGACTCTCTCGGTCGCCTGTACGAGCCCGTGGATGATTTGTTTAAGTTGTATGATGCAGCTGCTAACAGAGAAGCAGTAGCTCGTGTTAATCTTGTAATGAAGTCCTCCAACATAAACTAACAACACAGCACAACACAGCAGTTCCACAGAGCCCCTTTAATGCTACACTTGTGTATGTATATTACTTGTACAACTGCGGTTACAGTTGCAGGGATATGGTTACATTTGGAGTGTCTTATAATTATTGTCCTTTGCTTTATTCACAGAGACTCCAGAGAAAGTCGCAGTCTCTGCCGTGCATGGTCCGATGGTGAATGGAAGAGAGTACATGTTGAATTGCACTATCTTCAATGTGGCCCCCGTACAGAACCTCACAGTGATTTGGTACCGAGACAATGAAAAACTTTCCACTGAAACGTTTAATAGAAACACTGTGACCCCAGACAATGTGTCCTCTTCCTTGAGAGTCACTGCTGACAGACATCACAACGGAGCACGTTTCCATTGTGAAGCTGTGCAGCACCTTGGACCAGAGCTCAATCTGAATACAACTTCACTGTCTCATCCTGCTGTTGTGCACTGTGAGTTTATCATTTATCTAATTATGATTGTATTATTTTACTTATGAAACACTTCTGATTAATGTATGTTGATGTTTAATTGTAGATGAGCCACTGATCAAAAACTGTTCAGGCCCTTTCTCTGGTGTGGAAGATAAGTTCAGTCTGAACATGTTGCCCTGTGGAGCTGATGCGAACCCTCCAGCCACGTTTCAGTGGTACTATCAGAACAAAGAGATCGATGCAGATATGCTGCTCAACCGGAATGACTCAGGAGAGTACACAGCTGTATTTGAAAATGGAATTGGGAGAAACCACAGTTCTATCAACATCATAATCGAATGTGAGTGCAGACTTGCTTGAGCTATTACTAATACATTATGATATAAACATGTTCCATGATTTCCACATGCACTGCACAAAGTGTTGATACGTTTGTAGGACTATACCTTTTTCTATTATTTTTTCTGAAAAGTACTTTTGATACAATGTTCACAGACAGACCTTCATTTGCCTGCAATGACCACTATGAGGTTAAAGTGGGTGATTTTTCCCAAACTATATGTGAACCAGAGGGACTGCCTCAACCTCACATCACCTGGCTGAAAGATGGAAAAGAAATAGCAACCCCACAGCGCTGGACGAAGCATGATAGTGGAAATTACTCACTTAGAGCAACTAACAAACATGGAGCAGCCACATACACACTATATCTTGATGTTTTGTGTAAGTTTTATTATTAAGAATTACAAAAATATTTTTGTATGTTGCTTTGTTGAAAGTGAATCTGACAGTTATGTTTAGTTTTACTTTCTCAGATCTTAAAACAAGATCTGTAGAGAATATCCCACCACATTTAATGTACTACAAGGAACTTTTAGCTGCTTATGAAACAGTCTCAGTTTAATCATTCTGCTTTTACATGAACTACATAAGCTAATGAGACCATTAGTGAGACGCTTGGCTATTTCTCAACAGTTATTACAGTTATTTTTGTATTATTTTACCTGTTAAACACTTTTGATTAACGTATGCTGATGTTTAATTGTAGATGAGCCACTGATCAAAAATTGTTCAGGCCCTTTCTCTGGTGTGGAGGGTAAGTTCAGTCTGAACATGTTGTCCTGTCGTGCTGATGGGAACCCTTCACCCACGATTCAGTGGTACTATCAGAACCAAGAGATCGATGAACATATGCTGCTCAACCGGAGTCACTCAGGAGAGTACACAGCTGTATTTGAAAATGGAATTGGGAGAAAAAACAGTTCTACTGACATCACAATCGAATGTGAGTGCAGACTTTTATGAGTTATATTTCACTGTCATATAAACTTTTTCCATGATTTCCACATGCACTGCTCAAAGTGTTGATACGTTTGTAGGTCTATATCTTTTTACGATTATTTCTTCTGAGAAGTACTTTTGATACAATGTTCACAGACAGCCCTTCATTTGCCTGCGATGTCCACTATGAGGTTCGAAAGGGTGGTTCCTCCAAAACTCTGTGTGAACCAGAGGGACTGCCTCGACCTAAAATCACCTGGTTTAAAGATGGAGGAGAAATACCAACCCCACAGCGCTGGACGAAGCATGATAGTGGAAATTACTCACTTAGAGCAACTAACAAACATGGAACAGCCACACACGCACTACATCTTAATATTTTGTGTAAGTTTTATTGTTTAGAATTACATTTCTTTGTTGTCATTATCTGTTGCTGATGGTGAATACAGGTTGGCAGTTTCCTCATCTCAGATCTCATACTTTTTTTCTCAGACGCCCCTGAGTTCAAGGAGGGAAATTACACAAAGGACGTGATCTCGGGTGAGAATGTGACCTTAACTTGCAGCGCTGATGGAAACCCTCCCCCTAAGATCCAGTGGAAATACAAGCCAATGTCGAATGTGATCCTGATCGAGACCACTGTGCGGCGCCAGAGTAATATCAGCATCACAAGAGCCACGTCTACCAACGCTGGTGTTTACAACTGTACTGCCACGAATAAAGTTGGGGCCGTGACAAGAGCAGTCAGAGTGGCAGTGAAAGGTATTAGTTGGTGTTGGTGTTTCTACAGATAGGTTGCAGAAAAAATAAACATTTATGGCATCAGTGAGTGAGAGGCACACTTTGATTTTCGGTTGTTTTATCTTGTTTTTCCTCACAGATAAATTCCAGATGAACCCACTGTACATTTGGCTGCCGATAGTTATCCTGCTCCTCATCCTCATCATCCTCATCATTATTTATGTTCGCCGCCGCCGGAACAAACAAGGAGAATATCATTTTGTTCCCGGCAAAGCCACCGATGGATCAGATATTCCTTTGAGTCCTACGTCTAATGGGGTGAAAACGTAGGACAGTTGTTTTAATGCTGAATATATTCAATCAGCCCGAGGACTGAAAACATGATCAAATCTGACATTTTTGTTGCATAGCAAGAATGGCCTGTAAAAATTGTATGTAACCTGGTATGGCCTAAAAAATGCTGCATTTTTTAAAACTTTTTAAAGATTGTTCTGAAGGGGGGGGGGGGGGGGGGGGGTAATTAGGAACACTTGTCTGATGACACATGTATGTTTTATTTTGTCACCTATCTTTTATGTTTAAAGATAAAAAAGTAGAGTTTTTAAGTTGCATAATGGCTTGTTTTAATAAGTCACGTTCATCACTCATTGTATGATTATTTTTTTCAAGGTTTCACATTTTTTTTTACTCGCACAGTACACTCTTGATTATTTTTCAGAGCCTAATTTTGCATTGTAATCCTCTTGAAATGAGGCAAAGATAACAAAACTCAAATGTTGGTCACGTTAAATGGTCAATGTGTTATATGACATTATTGTACAGATTTATTTTATACTGAAAAAAAAAAACAAACAAACCACAGTACAGCACTTATTAATAATTGTACAATTTCAAATTAATAATCCAGGATTAAATACACAGTTAAAACGACCTGTTTGTTATCATTGTGTTTGTCTGCCTGCATCAGTCAGTCAGTGTGTCACAGCATCAGTTTGTAAAGTGCGATGATTGATGGTGAGGTGCATTAAAAGCCTTGCTCGAGCACGGACTCTCATGAGAGGCCTGGCTGTGAGGATGCAGCTCGGTCCTGTGGTCAGCGCTCTGTGGTTCAGTGCGCGGCCCCTTTAAGATTTAGGATTTGGGAGTGACGCGGATATGAAAGCTAGTTTATCCCTCTTTCCTTCGCTATGAAAAATATTTGGGCAAACTTGCGACTGCCAGCCCGAGTTAATTAGCTAATTATGATCCTAGTTTGCATTATTTGTTAAAGGAACCAAACCCCGGAGTGCATCGTGGTTACGACTGATTTATCACCTCGGGATTAGAGAGCTACTTGCAGGGGCCGTCCTCCCTCGGAGCTGTGGGATAACTTTGGAGAAGTTCTTTGTATTCGGGATAGTCGCACAGCTTGGCCAACAAGCTGAACATGGACTGGGGCACAGAGCTTTGGGTGAGTCCTCCACAGAAGCGATAGCTTTAAAAAAAATAATTAGGATGTCTGTAAGGTCGATTTCTTAGACAGCGTTCGCTGAGACAAGTCGGGAAACGCTGATTACATGTCTGAAGATGAAGAAGCGGCGGCGAAGCGTTGCCGCTGTAGCTGCAGGCTTGTGTGGTGCATTCACGAACATGTTTCCATTTTCGGACGGTGCCCTTTTGCGTTAGTAAGACGGGACAAAAAGTGGGTTAGCTGGAGCCCACTGCCAACACGTTGCTCTTGTGTTAAATGAAGCACATATACAGTTAGTTTTCGACGATTTGATGTTTGGCTTTTGCTGTGATCGTACATGCAACGTTGTGTAGTGAAGTCTGCAACACACGAGGCTGTAAAATAACATCATAGCTCCCCTGATTTCAGACAGAAATCACACACTCTTATAATCTGTCAGTCAAATAACAGATCCAACAACAATAACAGCTGATATCTGACAGTAAATGTTTATTTTTTTTCTGCACAGACAGAGGTGTTGTAAGTGTGCTGAGGTGGGTTGTGCCCAGTGGGATGTTTCACTGTTTACAGTCTGGCACTCCTTGCTTCCATAGAGATGAAGTAAATTGCTGTCATCCACCTTGACAACAAGCTTCATCACCGATGAGCAAACAGTGCACTGATTTCAGGAGGTCTTGATTTTCCTATCACATTTGGCTGGGTTAACTGTTGGATCGATTGCTTGGATAAAATGTAGATCCGCAGTCGATCATTTTCTGGATTAATCGATTAGTTGTTCGGTCTGTTAAATGTCAGAAAAAGTTGAAGACGTTCGATCACTTTTGTTTCAGAGTTACTTGTTGTTCAGTTTGGCGTCGTTGAGCAGAACAGAAAGCAGAAATTATTCACACTTAAGAGGCTTAGAATCAGAGAATTTTGACTTTTATTTCTTAAAAAAGACTCAAACTGATCAATCGACTATCAAAACGGTTAACTGATTTAAACATTGACGACTAATCGATTAATCATTGCGGCTCTCTCAGGACGTCATTTACTTTTTTATTAGCCTCAGTTGACCGATGTAGTCTTTACAATGAGCTGTTTTCTATCTCACAACAAATAAAGGTGCTGCAGTCTTTTAGCTGTGAGCTGCTTCCTGGAGGTTAACAGTGTTGACGCGATCCAGACTCTAAACAAACCCTACTGAAAAAACCCCCCACCATGCAACAAACAACACGTTACCTTGGTGACTGCCACAGTTTGAGCGGCAAAGCCACACATTTGCAAACACCCACTCGCGCACATTCTCGGGGAAACCTGAATTATATAAAATGGAGCACCGCAAAAGATGAGGATAGGGAGGTTGTGACCTCATTACAGAGTCTCCCCCTAGGCCTCTTCCCCTGTCCCTTTTCCATCCTACATGCTGGTGCAACAGCCTAATTAGTTTTGCCCTACTTTGATTGAGTCAGAGAGAAACATCCGCACCCCAGTATTAATCAGAGGCGCTATCTCTGCAGAGGAGTCTTTTCCTGAAGTTGATTCACTGGTTGTGGAGGAAACTCTCCGCACAAAGCCAGTATTCTTCCCTCAGTCGACGTGAAATACCGAACATTTAATCCCAAGTTAAAGGAGGTTTTTGAGCAGTGTTTATTCGGCCTCACCTGTCTGACTAAAGGAGGCCCTGCAGGCATAATTGGTTGTGTTAATGTTTGGTTGGAGAGTCATCCCGCGGGCCAAGTCAGCCTCTATGGCATCTGTCCCCTGATTGTCGTTAATCCAGTGGCTATTTTAAGGCACAAGTTTGCAGTGTGCAAGATCAGTGTGTCTAGGCATTAGCAGTGATAGTGAGTGCTACCAGGCCAACCCCCTTAGAACTACAGTGTGGCAGGTCTGGCTGCTCCAGGGCCCTAATTTTCTACAAGACAGGGTGACTCAAGGCTGAAACATCCACCCAAGCCCTGTAGGTTGGTGACTCTTAGCGTGACTCCTTTTAGAAATTATGTGGCAACCACTTATTGCCAGTTTTCTCTGTGGTGTTACTGGAAGAATCGGAAGATGGAGTGTAAAAGAACACACACGGGATGCTCGCTGGGGTTGGATAAGGCCTTTTTTAGACTTCAGTTTTGAAACATGACACAGCCTGTCAGTGTTTTATTGCACCTCCTAGCCTAAAATCTGTGCCATAAAAATGGGTTATGGCTGTCCGTGTTTGGAAGTTCTATAATTACCAAGGCAGATCTACAATATCTACTTTACCAATGAAAATAGCGAAATGAGGGGAGGAGGAGAGAGATGCCACTGAATGTTCCTCAGGAATGTGTTACAATACATGAGAGCGGCTCAAAATATCAAAAGTATATCAGAGGGCACAGACGGAGGGCTGAAGACGTAATAATGAAATGGTCTGGATTCGATCCAGAAACATCCGCCCATCAATTACAAGCGCGGCCATTTAAAGGTTGTCAGGAGCTGTTTCATATCCAAACACTTCATGATTTATGAAAATCAGTTCAGAACAAACCCAGTCTACAGGGGCCTATAAAGATAATTCTGACTGTGGCTGCGGATGGTTATAAAATGCAGAAGCCTGACAGTCACTGGTGTTTGACGAGACAGTGATTATGGCTTTGCAAGCCAGTTTGATGGATTTTGAGACGGTTTTAATGAGTTTAGCTTTTTTTTTTTTCTGATCGCGGCACTTTTGTTTCGAATCAAGCAGTCGCAATTAATTAACAGAGATGATCAGATACTATTTTCCTGCCAGTTTTTTTTTTTAAACAACACACAGTTTGGAGTTCACTCAAGGCTCATTTTCGTCAGTGCTACACTCACTGAACCCGATGATCATGTTCGGAAAAACGTCAACATACAGCTATGTTCGGGATGTTCCTGAACGACTGTTGTCCCTGACATGTGAGAGCTGTCAAGTTGGACTACTCCGCAAGGTGTAAAAGTAAGAAAACGCTCAGAAAACAGAGGAATTCAAGGACAGTTGAATCTGTTGTCCAAAATATTAAATGTTGTGTTTTAGAGCCATTGGGAAACTGTTCTTACGTGTCACTTATTGAACTCTCAAAACGACTGACGAAACATTTGAAATAATATTCATTGTGAGGAAAGATTCTGTTTATTATTCGGTGAACACAGTGGCATTGCAAATCTGTAAATACCTTTTTAGACATGACAGGTAACCAGAATTAGCAATGGATGCTGGTGTTCAATAAAACAACAATGTCAATATGTAATTTAATTGTGGCCATCTATAAACTTTAACCAACTAGCTTTTATGTCTCTTCAGCTGCGTTGTTCGTTGCGGCTCAGGTCGGTTTCTCACGTCAATTAAACAAACTCGTTTTGAAGTGAGTGTTCCCTTTTTCCAGAGACTACTGTAGGAGTGATGCATTTGATAAGTGACAGATGCAACGTGTGTATGTTCCGATAACATTCTTGTGAAGTCAGTATTCTCCCAAACGGTTTCACAACTTGTCATAAAACCGCAAACAGAGCAAAATATTTAATTGAGGGGAAACCAGTCAGGCTCCATTCACTTGGCTAATTCAGTCATTCGTAATCCTGTGAAATGTTTTTAAAAGTGTTATTATGCGATTGGAGCAGGAAGCAGCGGGAAAACAGTTCAGTAAATGTCCTCTCCTTTCCCTGCTGGGAAGCTGTAGACTCAACAACGGGTTGGAAACAGTAGTTTAGGCACCTCGCTGGGGCACAACGACTGACTGCATACATGCTTGGACATGGTATAGATATAAAGACTTTAGAGTTAAATCACGCTTTTGTAGACATGACTGTTATTCTGGAGAAAAGGTGTCAAGACATTGACTGACAGTTGCTTATTACAACTCCGAAGGTTTGACTTTGACATGAAGGACAGCTGTGATGCAGTACATTTTTTATACCGATGCAAGTGTGTTCACTGGTCTCACATATCTTACCCGACTAAGTTTAGATGACATCATTAGTTATGCATTGTGTGGGTGTCTCGTATATGTAAGTGTCAGTATTGGTTGATTGTTTCCGTGCCATCACTTAGCCTGGTAGTCATAATACAAGTTTGGGGACGTCCCCAGTGTTCGACCAAAAAGGATGCTACACCCACAACAGCTTGCCCAACAATTTTTTGATCCCGCCATTAATCTCCACAGTCGTTGTTGACCTTTATTTCCCCACACTGCCTCAGAATGATCACCGGTGTCCAGACAGTGAGTATGCAAATAATACTCATCTATGCAAAACACCTGTATCAATAGATGTGTGTGTGTGTGTGTGTGTGTGTGGTATAAAACTTTCCCTCTCTGCTATCAAAGCCTTTTCATAATATGATGCATAAACTCATCTCAGTCATGCAACTGACAGTTTATAATGAAAAATAAGCAGTTGTTCAGGCTTGGCCAGTACATTGTAGATCATTTCAGGCATAGCCCTCTGTTGATGTGGTGATGTTTTACTGGATGCAGACGACTACCGCTCATCTGTGAATGATTCATAAATGGATAAACCGTCGCTTTTCACACTTTGTTCACACTTTGAGGAGGCTACGTTCAAGCCACTTGGTGGTGTTACTACTATCCCTCTCTGTGAATGCCACTCGTAGGTCAAACACAGGCCAATTATTTCCCACGACTAAGAAGAAAATCTGTTGTTAACACAAGCAACTCAGGAAATTGGAAAATCTGTAGCTGCAATTTGTCTGTATTGACCACCATTACTTCTGCTCTGTAATTAATGATGCTTAATTAAACCCCTAACGCGGCCTATTGGCTAGATGTTGTTGTGGTGATGGATAGCACGCCATCGTCTTTAACCGTGTTCTGTGATTAGGCTTAGCGTGGGCTCATTCATTTGGGTGGGGGGGGGTCTGTCGCTTTTGTTTTACCTGAGGGGCCGGGAGGGTACAGAAGGACTTGGCCCCGACTCGTCAGGAATCCTCTTTCAACGCGCCCCCCTCCTCAATACTAAAGTCAGCGGCAAAGAAAGCTTGGGGGAACTGTTTGATTGTGGAGTGAGAGAGGAGAAGATTGGCTTGGATAGCGTCTCCCTTTTAACCGACTTGTCTGAGCTTGAAGGTGTCATGAAGTCCTCTGCCAAATGAGGAACAAAAGGAGGAACATGATAGACCTCCCTCGTACTGTAGAATATCAGATGGAAAAGTCAGCAGATGTAGCTGTGCTGAGCCGGGACTTTTCAACTTTGAAAGCAGAAATGAAATGGGTCAAAGGGCTACGTTAATAAGGACTCCGTGAAGCTCATTTAATAAGATTCATTGCTCTCCAGATTACTATTCTGAAACATTTCACTCCACACAGGATATGCATCAGAAGAGCACCACCTTTTTCCTGCCCGCGACCCCCGTTATGACCCTCTGCCCTTTAAACAACACGGGCGCCCTGTGATTTAAAGCGAGCCGGAAGTTTAGAGACCACTGCCAGGATTTTGCGCACATGTGGAGAGCATGCGTGGAATCTAGCGTGCAGGAACGAACGTGGATGTGCTTGGTTTATTACCCTCGGCTCGAGATTAATTCAGATGACCTCCGACTCAACCAGAGGAGAATCCCAGTTATTACCCAGGAGTTAACACGTGTTCCATTTCCTGCGGAGTCTTGGCTTGATATCTTTTCCTTATTTGTCTCTCGCGCTGCTTTCTCCAGGACCAGTATGACACGATTGAGAAGCATACACAGTCTGGCCTGGAGCTGGTGGAGAAGTACGTGAAATTTGTGAAGGAGAGGACGGAGATTGAGCAAAACTATGCCAAACAACTGAGGTAGGCCTCGCTTTTTTTTTTTTTTTTTTTGCCATTGTCCGCCTGAAATGCCCAAAGCAGCTTGTGTCAGCTTGTGTGTGTGAGTGTGTTTGCATGTTGAAAGAGTGCTTGTGGGGTCTTATGACTACTTTGGGACAGAATCTAACTTGTTTCTGAGACACTGGCCTCATTCTCCAGCTGCAGTGTGCTCGCTCGCTCCCTCTTTCTCTCCTCATCCACGGTGCTCCCTCTCCCAGTTGTGTCCCACTCTGCAGGCCCCACATCTGGTGTAGTGCTGAGCTTTGCTACAGAGGAGAGGAAGTGGGAGCAGACTGGCACATGATAGACAGGATGTGGTCAGAAGGAGGGTAAAAGGGGGAAGAATGGCCATTTACATAAGTTCATAGTGTCTTTTTAATCCAGTTGAATAAAACAGTTAGTGGTCGCATAAGAATAGTTTTTAATTTAGCAAGCTTTCTCTGACCCCATTTGTTTTTTCTCTATTTGTCTGTTTGACTCTGTTTGTTTGATGCACTCTCCCTGTCCACAGGAACCTTTCCAAGAAATATAACCTAAAAAGAAGCAGCAAAGATGAACCAGAGTGCAGGTGAGCTAGTGTGGGTTTTGTTGCAAAGCCTTTCTTCAAAGAGCACTTGTAGGTTATTGATTTTTTGGGGTTCAGTAATTACTTTTTCTTCAAAGGGGCGATATGTAAAACGTAGGCAGAATCTCGCGTTAAAAACATGCAATAAATGAACTAATAGCAACAACATGTGGAGAAACAGTGATCAAAGACGTCTATGTATGTATGCATCGTTGTCTGCTGAAGTTAGAATGCTAACCACGTAGCTCTTGAACCTGCAGTAGTCCCCTGGTGCAAGCAGCAAGTTTGCTACTTACTCTGGTAAGTAGAAAAAAAAAGAAAGAAAAAGTTACATCTGCTTTCCTATTAAACATAAAACGCAACCATACACCTTCTGAATTCTTTTTTTTTTTTTTTTTTTTACTGAACTAAGACAAGCTTAATTGCCTCATTAACTCACATAAAAACCCACTTCACTTCAACTCAACGTAAACAGCTAGCTGTGTTTACTGGGAGGCAGCAGTTACACTGAGCCCCATCGGCTGTGGCGACTTACCCTCTGTGATCCGAGGTTGTGGTCTAGGCAGACTCCTGTTAGTGATTGGGGCCAGTTAGCTGCGCAACTAATGGAGCTACAGCAGTTAGAGGTTATGCAGCCCCTTAAATATCTTTTAAATTACACATTTTTGAAGAAAGACATTTTAACTGCAATGCAGCTAACATTGTGCTTACTGGGTCACAAATAAAACTGACCTTTGGATAATATCCTGTTTCAATCTAACAGGAATTGTTTGTCATTAGTGTCAGTCGTGTTGAGGCCACAGTTGGAACAATGTAAATGCCCCAAGAAGGAAGCAGGAATAAGGAAGTCATGAGCCTCTCATTATGACTTGGCCCACTGCTGCCTGCTCTTTGAGCCTGTGTATGTATCATCTTATCAGTGGGTCCCATCACTGTGCTCTCATCTCTCCACCCTTTCCTTTCTCCACCTCTTAAATGGTAGGTTTTCCAGCTACCAGTCTTTTTTGGACCTCCTAAATGAGATGAACGACTACGCGGGGCAGAGGGAGCTAATTGCAGAGAACATGATGATGAGCATTTGCATCGATCTCACCAAGTACCTGCAAGAACTCAAGCAGGAACGAAAGACGGTGAGCTCGACATGGAACGGATCAACAGTTCATGCTGGTTATAGTCCATATTTGGTGCAAAAATAAATTGAATTTGGCGTGTCTCCACTGGTCCTTTTGCTTTAAACACAGTGTTCAGGCTCCTTAAAAGGCAACTTGTTAAAATTTTCCCACAGCCTACTTGTCTGCCCTTTGATACACCTTCATCTGTAGCTTGTTAACTATGTTGTAATGGGGTTTCGGGCAATGTCTGCTCTAATTTGATACAGTGTAAGTAGTTAAACTGTTTATTTGATCCCACTGCAAACTCCCTAAAACTTAGAAAATTGGAAAACAGTGAAGAATGATATCCTTTAGCCTAAAGTGACTTCATCAAATCAGAATAAGAATCATCTTAATGTATGTGGAGACACTCAATGAATTTGACTCTGGTTTGAACAGCTAAGCACAAGAAATAAAGGCAAAGAAAAGAGAGAACTTTTGTGTACATAAATGTTTTTTTTTTCTCCCCCATTAGCAGTTCAAAATCCAACAATCTTCTGTGCATTATCATGTTAGACCAAGAAAAAGCTTCATTCTCTCCGTTTTAGAACCTGGATCCATCTGATTTCTTGCGTTTTGCTTGAAAATTGACTTAACAGATTGGTCAGCTATCAAAGTCCGATAATCAACTTGCTGTTGGAACTCATGTACATGTACATACTCGTATTTGCCTGCAAGGTGGGAGGAGAACAGAGGGAGATTTAAAGGAGGAGTGGAGATCTCACTGTTGTGGCAGGAAGGAAGCCTTACTGAGTGTCCCCAGGGGGAGGCACGGTCTGAGCGGTGGTGTGCTATTTCCCAATGAGGAATGCATTGGCTGTGTCCCACTGGATTGCAGAACACTGCAGCCGTGTACAGGCTCTCACTGCAGACGTGATGTCTCATACAAGACACACTGGTATTTGTTTTCTTGTCTGTTATGTTTTGTGGCTTTTGGAGGTCATTGTTTATTCTGTGTCTGCCCCTGCACATGGCTGTCTCTCTGTGTGTCATCTGACCCGCCTACCCTCCTCTCACTCCGTCTATTTTTACGAATGTCTGCAGTATCTGATGGAGGCCAAGAAGGCCCAGCAGAGTTTGGAGAGCACCTACAAGCAGCTCGACAGTGTAAGTTTCAAGGAGGTGATTACATTATGTATTGTTATAAGCAAAGCTGTTGGATGTGGATGAGATCGACTTGTGTTGGGTTCGTTATGAGAGAAGGAGGATAGATTCCCTGTAAGGAAATGGCTGCACATTGAGTGTGGCTGGTCAGGTGTGTATATATTGTCTAAAAACACATCACCATTTTAGACTCCCACCATCAATCCAAGACCTTTTTTAGTCATGATTGGAGATGATCTGGTCCCCATGCCTCCAGCCTCTTGTAGCCATCTCTTTCAGAAAGACATTGAAAAATGCTTTGCTCAAAATAGGAGAACCTCCCCATATTTCATTCGGGCAATGGCCTCGCTGAGCTGAACCGAGAAAAACAATCTTGTTCTCTTCATCTTTCTTTTTGTTTTGCACACCAGAGTAAAAAGCGCTTTGAGAGGGAATGGAGAGAAGCGGAGCGTGCGGCGCAGTATGCAGAGAAGACTGATCAAGACATCAATGCCACGAAGGCGGACGTTGAAAAAGTAACAAGGGCGGGGGGAAAAAAAATATCAACATTTTTAGGGACCATTAACCATGATCCATGACACGTTGTGAAAATCAGATGCACTTGGTTAACCTGTTTGCACTGTGTGTGGTTTTAGGCCAAACAGCAAGCTCATATGAGAGCGCACGTAGCGGAGGAGTGTAAGAACGACTACGCTGCTCAGCTTCAGAAGTACAACAAGGAGCAGAACCAGTTCTATTTTAATGACATGCCACTCATTTTCAATGTAAGTGAAGTCCCTACAGCAACATGTCATCAGTGTGAATTTGAGCTGTTTATATATAGTTTGGTACAGAGGTAACTGGCATTAGTTTGACAAAATATTGTAATATTGTTATCATGCACCACGGAAAATTTGCATGTAGCTATTTTAGATTAAAAAAAAAAAGAATTCATACATTGACTGTTATACAAAAGCAAGTTTTTTGTTCCAGAAACAAAATCACACTCCTATTGAGTCAAAACCTGGGGATGAAAAGCATTAAAGATCCCCTTCACACACATTAAGCCATACATAAAACAATTCTAATGCTTGACTGACATGGTCGTTGCGGAAAAAAGTCCCTCTCCCTCATTAGAATAGTAAAATGATGTGAATATGCGAATATTTTTCATGAAACAAGTTTAACCGCTGGACACAGGACGTCTCCTACTTCACTGTAAATTCTATTCTTAGCGTGTGTACACTTGAGGTTTCAGGTTTCCACGTCTCACTTACGTGTGCTGAATATTTGACCAGGACAAGCTTCCAAACCATTTGTGACAAATCATGCTCGTAGCGCTGTAAAATCAGATTATCAGTGGGCACACTGAACATTTACACTTAAACCAATCAATGTGAAAACAACCTTCGAGTCTCAAACTCCTGCACGTACATCATTCTACACAGTGAAGATCCAAACATTGAACTGTAGGAATGAGAACATGTTTTTGACCTGAGGGGGACTTTAATAGCCTGAAGGTAACCACTAAACGTCTTGCTTGATTCAGAGATACAAACTGTATTCTGGGCTTTGTATTATTTATTGTCTCTTAGCAGATGCATTATTGATTTTGTGTTTGAGCAACTTTTGTGTGTTTACTAGAAATTGCAGGATCTGGATGAGAGGCGAGTACGGAAGTTGGCGCAAGGATACATCTTGTTCTCAGACACGGAGAAGCATGTGATGCCTATCATTGGCAAGTGCCTGGAAGGCATTACTAAAGCCGGCACTAATGTTAATGAGAGGAATGTGAGTCGGTCGCAAAATGCTAAATGGATTCTGATACGCAGCTCACTTGATGTAACTGTACATCTGTTGGAAAACAACTATTGACTGCTTTTATCTTTAATTTGATCTATTGCAGGACTCCATGGTCGTGATAGAGCAGAGCAAGTCAGGCTTTGAGCGACCCGGGGATTTGGAGTTTGAGGACTACAGCCAGGGCATCAACAGGGCCTCGTCCGACAGCAGCCTGGGCACGCCTAAAGGCCCCATGGACCTGCTGGGAAAGAACAGGAGCAAAAACTTTTGGCTTTTCAGCAAAAGGAGTAAGGTAGGACACAACACAAGCGCAAAACACATCAGGCTAATTTGACCTCACACAGAAACAGCAACACACTAGCACCACCTCCATGATCAGCAGCAGCAGCAGGGATGAAAATACGCACGGTGGGCAGTGTTTGGTTCCTTGCGCGGAAATGTTAGTGTTTGAGCCGCAGCAGTCAGAGCCAGGAAACCCCCTCTGCAGAGAGCACTCATGATGGACCTGTGGTTGTCGCTGCATACACACACACTCACACACGTACACACACCCTGTTAACGCATGAACCTCTTTTGTTTAATGATACATGAACTCACACACACCCCAACACTTCTAGAACAGGTCCTTTGCATGAATCTATCCCTGGCTGTGAGTGAATAAACCTTGCCCCCCCCCTCCCCTCTCTCCCCTCCCCCATCCTCCTGCCCACACCACCTCCCTCTCTCAGCAGCGTGGTTTCCAATAGGTCAACTGGCAGTCAGCATTCTGCTGTGCTTGTGCTTTCATCAGCACGGGGCCCAAACAACATTGAATTTTCCTCTACAGGCATCCACAAACACACTGCTTCCATTATACCGGCCAGAACATAGCATTATGTCTCTCATCACAATAAAATCTTTGTGCCAACAAATGGGATGACACCAGGTTTGCCAGGTCACAAAAATTGGGTCACGTCCAACCTCACACTCATGCTTTGGATGTTAACTTCATTGTATTTGGTCTTGAGATTTCTCACGGCTCTCAAAGGAGCACTCTCTTTGCTGAGGTCCAAAATTGAACCGGTGATATGAGTAGCTGACCACTAACCAGCTAACGGTTCCCCCTCCTCCTGCCTCAGCACTAAATGGTCCCTTCTCTCCTCCTCGCAGTGTTTGCTTGTTCAGCGCCTCTCTTCTCTCTGCATGTCTTACTGGCTGTGCTCTGCCGTGCACTCCTCCTGCTCTGTGTATGTGTGTGGCGCACTGCTCTGTGTCATCAGTCATGCTCTCCCAATTACAACCGTAGCAGTATGAATAGCAGGCTGACTATACTGGCCTGGCTGAGCTTTTGGTTTATGTCTGGCCCTGTAGCGTTCCCATTCTGAACTGCTCTCCTGTACTTAGACTCCCATAACTCTCGAGAAAAGTAGCACCTACCCAGTAGATGTTCACATAATAACAGTGCTGTACTTCCAGCTCTCAGTATTCACACCAGGGACCTTGTTGTAGGGCTTTTTAGACCGTTGAAGACTAAAAGACATGATCCTCCCGTGTAATTTAGCTAATAGATCCCACCCCTGCCTCCCCACAGTTACTGCAGTTAACTTCAGGCATGTTGTCAAGATAACCTCTTTCAGGGAGGTCAGACAGGGCATTCACGAAGCCTCCACACATCTAGGCTATATATGCGCAACTGTGGTAATGAAGCAGGCTATTTATAACGGCTGCACTGATACATGAATTGGTATTTTATCTATGTAGGTCAGACTCAGACAGTACAGGTTAAACTTTGAACATGAGTTTTCACGCAGAATCCTAAACACTGGGTCGGCATATTTGTCCCCAAGGAAAGCATTTTTTTCATAGTTTGTCATTTATGAGCTGACCGTGTTCACCGCAGGATTGATGCGACCAAACTAGAACACTTTAGACCTTAAAAACTGTTCTTTCAAAGGAAAACTGACTATTTTTGTATCATAAACTAGCTCGCTACAGCATCACAAACACAATGAGTCACAGTCAGTGTTGAATGAGACGAATGTAATGTGTTTTTTTTTAAACATAGAAATCCAGATGACTTAACCCAGCCATCAATTATATTGTTGAACTGTGATGTTAGTGGCTAGTCCACCAGGAGACGCTCTTCAACACAGTTACGTTTTACAGCAAACAATTTGGGTAATAAGTTCAACTTTTATCTTTTCCGTTTCCAAGTAAGTAATTGAGATAAGTGGGTTGTGATGACATTAGCTGTTTACTTGTGCATTTGCAGTGTCATGGTAGCTCGACAGTGAGGCTAAATGAGGTAAAATACGAAAAGGAAGGGGCGGGCGATCTGATGATTTTGGATCTAGGTCAATCTGGAAGGTGTCCATAATCTTACTTTTCAGGTGAATGATGGAGGTTGTAGTATTTAAGCGTCCCACAACGAGTTTTTAAGGGGTTATAAAACACTGCATAAGCAAATGAGACCAACACTGAGAAGACTGGCTATTTCAAGTTGAGTTATTCATAGTGGCTGTCACTGGGCCAGATTCTGAAAATGAAAAACTAGTTTTATGATGGAGCGCCGAGGATGAATTAATGGTACGGCGATGGATACTTCTATAATGCCAGAAGAAAGCAGAACAGCTGGCTTGTAATGTGATTATTATACGTTTTTTTTTTTTTTTATGTTGACCTTGCTCCCGACTTATATTTAGCTGTTTGTTTGTTATTGTGAAGACACACAAAATTACTTCTACAGAACAGCTGAATCTGTTAGTTGTAGTATTGCACGTAATATATATTACATAGGTGAATGAAGGGTAATGTTACAGCAGAGTCATAGTTGAGTTTGTTTCAGCACAGCCATATTACAGTTATTAATCTTAGATTCTCCTGCAGCCTTTCTTTCACTTGCTTCCAAAACAACCTCTTTACGTCAGGCGGTGATGGTTCCTTTGTCCACATGTTCATTGTAGCTGCTTTAAAGATGGCGATTAAGATTGTGATTAAATAGATCATGATATTATTCATGATTTATTTAGTAGATCGCCCGCCCCCCTTTTCATAACCTATGATGGGTAAAACTATAGAAATAAGAGCCAGGGTATTAAGAAATAAAAATAATCTTCAGATTTGGTTTAGTCTGTCTGGTCTGCTCCGGTTCCACACTGAGGCTCACACTTCCCTTCAACCTGGCTCGAGTGTGTCAGCAGGTGTTGGGCTCATGTGGCCCTGGTGTGGGAAGGAGTTTCTCGCCGTCTTATTCCTGTATCTTTATTTTTTTTCATGTTCGTGTTGATGTGAGCCGAAAGTGTGTTTGTGCTTTCATGCTGTCTGGGCTCGTGTGCTGGGTTTGCTCCAGTGTTGTCTTCCTGGCTTTGTGGTGTGCTGATGGTGTCTTTTTCTTTCCCTTTTCACCTTGTTGTTTTTGTCTTCCCCTCCTCTCCCCCCATCCTGTACACCAAACTCTGCCTGCATACCTCATGCTCGGGTGCTGGTACTTTGGTCTCGCCCCACCCCAGCTCTCTCCCTCCACGCTCCCACCTTTCTCCACACCCCCTGCCCCCTCGCCCGCTAACGGACCCCCTTCCCCCAAGTTTGGCCGGGACCCTCTGTCGTACTGTTTGAAGGAGATCAATAAGACAGTCAAACCCAGAATATCTTCCTTCCGGACACTCAGGAGATCGGTGAGTCACCAGAGGAAAAGGTTTGGGTGGCAGGAGACCTCCTCTCATCAGGGCTCGCACATCATCCTGTCCCTGCTTCAGAAAGACGTTCTGAATTCCTCACATAAATAACATTTTCAGTACTTAAACATGTAGCATAGATCTTACTGCTCACAGTGGCTTTCTCGCTATTTTTGATATTTATACATGTAAGGGCATCTTTGAAGTGTTAAAAGCAAGAACCACTTTTAAGGATATGATGAGATGTGTCTACAAACACGCTGTTTCTTCTTCCCTCAGAAGTTTACTCCAGAGAGGATCACGGTAATATGGACAACAAAGCTGGTGTGGGGTCTCAGTTGTGTGACACAAAAAAAGTGGCCACCTCTCCATTACAAAAACCTCATTATAATAATAATTTTCCCTTCACAGAACTCTGCTGGAGTGTCTGTGCTCAGCCAACTGAACACAGATCCTATTATGTGGCAAAAGCTTTGTCCTCTTGAGTTTGTGCTGGCGAGGTGGCCACCTGGTGGTGGAACAGGGGAGAAACGCTTGGCAGCGCAAGAGGGATCTGAGCGAGCCCGAACCCAATTTTGTAATGGCTTTGATCGTCTCGGCACTTTCCCGGGTCACCTTTTCCGTCCAAGATTTTATTTATTGAACTTGTAGTTCATGAAAACTGTATTCAGTACAAAGTGATTAGAGTGTGCTTCATTTTATTTGTTGGTCCGTGGGTGGTGGCTTTGGGTTCAGCTCACTGTTGTACATTAGCTGGCATCACATTACTTTCAAGTCCAATAAATGTCTATTTACAACGTTTCAGTTTGTCCAGACTTCATTGCAAACACGTAGGAGCTGTCTGCATACTCCCATCCAATTAGATGACTGCAGAGTTTAATTAGACTTATGATCACCGTAAATGTATATCAGTCAAAAAATAGTTTTAACGAGATTATGAAGATACAAAAAGACTGACTACGATTACACCAATAATTCTTACACCTCGACGTCGTCAAACAGTAGAAACGAGTAGAAGAAATAGACTTGGTACTTGCTTGAGACTCGGACCAAATGACTTGAATCACATGTCTGTCTCGCAGTGTTTTCATCCATTCAGTGGAAAATTCAACACGGATGCTTAACTGGGACCAATTTGTCAAAGAGCAAACATTAAATCGATCTACCCGCGAACAAGGATGTGTATCGCATAAATAAGCAGGATAATTATAATCCTTCAGTTGATTTCTTCATCCATATGATCAAAGTAGTCTAGAAACATTCTATAGGCTTGAAATGAAATGGTGTATAAGGCCGATAGACTTAATCAGTGCATGCATTTTATTCAAACCAACACTGTAAGGGATATAAGAAGAAGGAAATCTATTCACACATTGATACAAACAACAAGAAAACTAGTAGCAGCAGAAGATACTAAAGTAATGTTTTGTCAGTTAAAAATGTGTCGGTTAAGCTGAACTCAGCCACAGGTTTGGTGGTCCTCCTGAGGCGTTTCTCTCACAGAGGTTGCTGTGGCGGTGAAACTGTTCGGTGTGAGACAAAGTTCAGTGTTAACCCGCCCTTCCTCTGAACTCCTGCAGCCCGCAGTGACGGAGGACTTCGCTCATCTTCCACCAGAGCAGCGCAGGAAGAGGTTACAACAGAAACTAGAGGAAATTTGCAAAGAACTGCAGAAAGAAGTCGATCAGAGGTGTGTGTGTGTGTGTGTCTATGTGGGTATCGTTCTGCTTATTAATAACTAACTCTGTCAGAGGTGGGTGTGCTGATATGATATTCATGCGGTGCACGTGAGTGTGTGGAGCTCTGTGGTGTCTGTGTAAGTGCTTGTATTGTTTACTCAGCCCTGAGCTCTGCAGGGAACCAATTTCTACTGAAAGTCACTTCCCCCTTTCCTCCCTTGTTCCTCTCCCGCTCTCTCTTCTCTCCTCAGTGAGGCCCTGGGGAAGATGAAAGATGTTTATGAGAAAAATCCTCAAATGGGAGACCCTGCTAGTCTGGCATCCCAAATCAGCCAGACAACCCAGAATATAGAGCGGCTCAGAGGAGAGCTCAACAAGTATGAGGTAATCCCGGCCCCCTGTTGTTTATACAAGGTTATCATTGAACATTATAAGGTGATCCAGCCCCTTGGAAGTTAATCCAAACATACTATGAAGTAGGGGTGGGAATCACAGAGTAACTCATCATAAACTCTAACCTGTTTTCTCTCCTTTCCTTTTTTGACTCTCTCATGCAGACTTGGCTGGCTGAGGCGGGAGGTCGAGGGGACACGTTGCGCTACAAAACTCACACGTTTAACAACAATGGAGCTCATGATGTACACAGGTACACCCGAGCAACAGGCGGCATGTCTTTGTGCGCGTTGATGCGTTGCCTGCTCTGCTCAGGAAAACCTTTTTCGTTTTATCTCTCGCAGCCCCGACGGAGCTCACTCCGATGAAAGCACGCCCGATCCCTCCCAGGCCATCTACGCCGAGTTTGACGATGACTTTGAGGACGAGGAACTAACTGCTCCTATTGGGAAATGCACAGCCATGTACAACTTCCCTGGTATGTCGCAGGCTGTTTCAGCCGACTGCATTACTCCCCGTTCCTGAAGAGCACAGTGTGCATAATGAGGCGCGTAGCGAGTCAATCTGTTGGCTAGGACGTGCGAGGAGTTGTCCTTGATCAAATGTCATGATGAAAAGAGATCAGTTTTCTCTCAGCTTCAGCGATCCCCCCTGGAAATCAGCGGCCTTCCTGTAATGTGACTTGTGAAGTTTCCATACTACTGCTGGTATATTGATGATGTTATCGAGGCCAAGAATCTTTGGGCTCCTATAGCTGGAGGAGCGTATTTTTTATTTTTATTTTTTATTTCTGTGAATATTTTTAAGATACGAGGAATGCTGGAGATTATTGGGAGCCATTTGGCGGTAACAGACCTTTTAATCAGCATTTACTACATGTAGCGTCTGACAATATCACTGTGTAGAAACTATTCAGCAGTGTCTTAGTGATGCTTGGGGAGGAAAACATTTCTCAAACATGTATAAAAGGGCAGGACACGGATGCTTTGTGGCTTGACTTGAATATGACAACCTTTTTTTGCCCCACACTTTCTCTGTCATCACTCATTTTAAACATCACTACAGCTGTTGAGCGTAATACGAGCCATCATCAAATGTCATGCTTGTCCAGTTGTCTGACAACACGAAATTGATGTTCAAACGACCCCAAAACTCCAGCCTAATGCTGTCAGACGACCTCTGTGTTCGGTGAAATACTGCAGGCTAATTGCGGTGGAATTTTTCTTTCACAAACTATTATGACACTCACCGGAGTCTATACTTCCACCAAAGTCCAGCAGTCCGCTGTGTACTCGCACATAGATATCAGCCACCTGAAATATGCTTATATTCTCCATCAACGTCCATGCATTAATCCCTGAGAAATTAACAAAAAAGTTGAAAATGTCCTGTTTCACAATGTTAAAGGAAGGGCTAGAACTTTTCAGATCCACACTGAAAGTAATTTGGGTCAAGACTTTCTTTTATCCAAGTTTTATGGAAATCCATTCAGTGGTTTTTTTTATGTAATCCTGCTGACAACAGTCAAACAGACACAGGTAAACACAACCTCCTTGGCAGAGGTAATTACGGACGAGGCAGATTTGCATGGGATTAAGATCACAGACAAGCTCTGTCATTATTCCAAATTAATAGAGGTCCCCAGGTAACATAATATGGCTGTATATGAGTAAAGAAACCAGAAAGTATTCACATTTAAAAAGCTGGAATCAGTTTTTTCATCCCCTCAAAACAAGTAGTCAGTTAATTATTGGAGCTTTGTGTTCTGACTCAGTGTCAAAGTAGTCTTGCATGCAGCTGCCGCAGTGATGCTCTCTGCCATCAACATTGTGTCTCTTTCAGGTGCAAGTGAAGGCACCATCGCTATGCAGGAGGGGGAGGTGCTGGCCGTGGTGGAGGAGGACAAAGGTGACGGCTGGACCCGCGTGCGTAGGAACAACGGGGATGAAGGATACATACCTACATCTTATGTCACCATCTCCTTAAACGAATGACGGATGCGAGGAAAAAGAGAAGAAGAAATGATCACTTCACCAAACTGTATACAGTTCTTCCAATGGGACCAATCAAAAAGGAGCCACAGCACTATCGGCAGGACAACTGGTGTATCCGGAAGGGGATCCAGACAAGTTGCTTTGATTTCTTGAGAGAGGTGCCCGAAATGGGCAGAGGAATGGTGCTAACAGTATGTTCCTCACGGCTAACATTACATTAGTGTAATCCCAGTAACCCACGCCACCTGAACCACAAGGTTATTTTAACTTTTTGATATCATGTTACGATGACTTTTTGGTTTCGGTTAAAAAGTGCTGCATGGGTCGTCATGGTACGAGTGCTTGCCTTGTTCCACTGCCTAATATGGAATTAACCTTCTGAATGTGAGAGGAAGAATAAGAAGAGACGGACGAGGAAGACGAGTGCTGCTGCCATCTTTACACTGAGTGTTCATACCGGTAAATTCTTGTTGACCTTTTTTGAAAACTGACCCACGGCAGTCAAACTCCACTGCTCAACCTACAACACATGACCTGTCGCAGTTCCTCATTTACTAGCACTTGTGAAGATGTATGGCACCGTCACTTTGCTCATGGTTGGACTTGATGTCTTGAATGTCCCCAGGGGGATGTAGTGAGGTTTTGGGGGGGGAGATCGCTTCACTTTCAGCTCGCTCGTCAGGCACGCAACCGTACAAACACTTCAACGTTCAGACAATCACATCCATATCACCATTTCTTTCAGACTATAGCAATAACAAGGATATAGCTGTTGTTTTCTAATAGTTACAACCTGAGAATTGTACTACAGATAATTTATTACAAATGTGTATGTTCTATAAATAAACTTTTCAAGTTTGACAGAAGTTGTACGTTGTATTCAGGATGTTCTCACGTTGTACTTTTTCCCCTTGCACACTAGTGGACAGTCTGTAGCCACAAAAGGGAGTAAATAATGCACACAGAGCGTGCTACATTAAGACTATTGTATTTATGTAATAAATAATATATATTTTAGCTATCACAACACCACTATTGTCTTATTGGCTTTTTAACCATTCAAATAAAGATTGTAAGAGAGAACTAAAGTCTCTAATTATGTTGCTAATAATGTTTGGATTTACTTCACATTTTCTCAAGTTGATCCACAATTTTTTTTTTTTAAGTTGTCATGGAGCCAGCAGGAAGCAGTAACTGCTCATGTGTCTTTGGTGCCTTTCTGGTTAAAAGCATTGTGTATATACCATTTTTATTTGCATGCAAGTCATTTGTTTTTTTTTTCCAAGACTTAATAAATGTAAAACACATTTCAAAGTTAGAAGTGGTTTTGTCATTTCTGGACAAATAAATATTTGAAAGAAAAATGGTGTCTGTTGGTTCAGTAAAACGTGATGTATTTTGTGGATTTGAGGTCTTTAAGGTCATTCAAGTTCGATGTTAGAGAGCTTTGACAGCCATCAAGAGTTTATCCCAATAACAACCCAAGAAATCTTCTCAGCTGTCTCTCAGCTGAAGCTGGAAAGTGGGGAACTTTTGTTTTCACTTGGATAAAATGTGGCTGAATATACAAAAAAAATGGGACTGTGTGTAGACGGAAGATTATATGTTTTGCAGATAAAGACAGTTTATCCTCTGTGACTTCACATATTCGAAGGATTTCTAGTTTCACAAAAGCTGACTGCGCTGGTGTGTGCGCACAAATAACATGGAGTCTGAAGGGCATTTCTGGCATTCAGTAGTTAAAATGGTCGTTTACACATTCTGTTCAATGACAACATATGTCAGTCCTCATATACACATTTTCAGTTTATCATAGCTTAACATTCTAAAACAGTGAGCTGGGTCCTATTTGACAAAATCCAGTCTTGCATCTTTAAAACATCCTCCCGATTTAGAATCCATAAGAAGACTTTGCAAACATAAAACTCTTGTTGTTTCATTAATCAGTGTGCTGCATTGCTTCCGGGGAGAACGTTTGTATTGATTTTGCGTCTGAAGACAAAATTCCAGTAAACATTTATTCGATAAAAAGAGGAACAGAACACAAATCTTTCAGGGGGGCCCAGGAAACATTGAGCACATGCAGCTCATTGTCAGTAGGTGGCACTGTTGCATCACTTCTTAGGCGAGTGGCACAAATCTGCCATCTACACCCTCTGTATAATTATGTTTTCAATATAGGCCAGGCATTTGCATACGTGATTAAATTGCACTGGCTTCAAAACCATACTGTTTATAATGACTAATTAAATAACCCCAAATTAGCATCTGCCCCACTTTCATAGTCACCTTATTCACAGCAGCAGACATGTGAAGAGGCAGACAATGAGAGAGAACTTGGTCAAACACAAGGTTGAAACTGAATTATTCCGTCACATTTCTCATGAAAATTAAAAACCACGAGAGAGAAATGGCGGAGCTCTGCGCAGCTGAGGGAGCATCCGACAGGGGCGTGCTGTGGCGCTGACTGACTGTTCAGATGACTGAGGAAATAGATCATCATTTGTATGCAAAGCCTTTAGTCTCAAGATGCGTTAAAGGTCAGCTTTTCAATAAGGCTGCCGGACCCGGCCAATCCTGCGCCTGGGAGACAAGACTGCATCCTGGCACCTCAGCTCAGCCATTTAAAGGGAAATCCACACAGAAAATCATACAACAGAGGCTACTGGCCACACTCCAATCAGCCGCGACAACACCTGTTGTAACATCATGACTGGGATGTAGACAGAAAAGCAACATGTTTGGTGGGTTTAACCCAAACAGAGTGGTACCAAAGCTATCTGTCAATCATGGAAGATTGGAAGATTGGAATGGATGGGGTAATTTCACTTTGGCTGTCACAGTCTACCTGTTATCAACATGTTTTTCTCCCGTCTAATGGCAGGGATTAGACCGGAGATGCAGTGGTTTGGAAAATACATCCAGCAGAAACGTCAGGGAAGATGTTGTACGGGGAACAGTTGTACAGGGTTTAATTTACAAGACCACATCTCGATCTTTTCTCTCGGATTGAGATGTTTCATACGGTCCGAGAGTCACTCTGAATTACCTTTGCTCCACTAAGCTATTTAAGTAGTCCATCAAGCTGAAATGAAAGAATACTGACTTTCTTCTCCTGTGTGAGAAAGAGATAAAGAACACACATTAACTCAGGCACTTATGGCTTTTTGTGAATTAGCATGAATACTCATTATGAGAACAGTGGGATGAAATAAGCCACTTTTCCTTTTAGTCAAAGAGCCCGAATGAAAGCACATTTCAAACAGTAATGGATAGGCTTCGTTTTTCTCTACGCAAATAAAAACATTTTCTGTAACTTTGAAGAGAAAGTTACATTACGTACCACTGCAGGGTCAGAGGCTCGGCGCCGTTCAACTGTAGAAATGTAGGCTGGAATTACTGACCGTGAAAGCATGTGATGATGGTCGCTGGCGGACTGACTGTGACTTGACATGTCTCCAACAACAGATATATAAACCTAGATGTTGGACCTCAGGGGGTGCTGATGTGGAGGAGAGTAAAACTTTAATGTCGCCGAGGGGCAATTTGCTTGCAGACTGTCCAACACAAATACAATACATCATACACAAACACAACAGAGGAGCCATCGATCATAGAAGTTTATACTTAGTTTAAAAGCCAATAACAAATAGAACAATGGCCCATTCATATCTATTAGTGCTGCCTTTGGGGAGACTAAAGCTCAGCCCTGATGAAAGCATCTTAAACTCTGTTGTTGTGTTGTTAAAGGTCCAGACTTGAAGTCTCACTTCATGCTGCAGGTCATTAAAGGGTCATTTTATGGCACATCTTCATGATTTTTACCTGTTTCTACTTTTTAGACTAAGACTGCCGACCAGATAATTATAGAATAGATGAGGACAGACTCAATAATAGCAGATGAAACATTTCCATCAGATACATTGGCACTGAGGCTCTTAAATGCACTGCTGTGGAGGAGGTGACATGGAAGTGTTTCGGAGCTATTCACAGGGTACTCTTGCACCAGGAGGTCTGAATGAGGACTTTTAATATCATCCTTAAAGACCACCTTTAAGACCATCCTTATAATGTTATTTTTAAGGCAACAGCAATGACTATGTACACAGTATGTGATCATTATGACAGAATCTGTGGACAGTACTAGATCATTATAGTGCTGTTGGTGGGTTTTGACGCTGTCCATCGTGTTTTTGGACGATCTTTGTGATTTATATTGTGACCTTTGTCTACCCATGAAATGTTTGCCATTTACTATAATTTCCAGGTGTAATGTATATGCATGTTGCTCTCCTCCCTAACAATTATTTGTGGGCTGTATATTTTCAATTCAGTTCCTTCATTTAACAGTTTTTTTTTTGGGGACATCCCATTTTGAATTAAGAGGGCCCATACTGAAGTTATGAGGACAACTAGCCTGATTCTCGTGTGCTGTGGGGAGCTTGTTTAGTCTTGATATGTAACTACATGCAATATCGATGGTTAGTACATGTGCATGTCAACTACATCTCAAGAAGAGTATTGCTAGGAAAATGCATTTATGGGCAGCATTGTGTGCAGACCAAAACTTTGCAGGACAGCCGTGGGTTTGCCTTTTTGCATATAGCATCTGTATTTGCTCCCTTAATCAAACACGGTGCAGGGGCATACGGAAGGGTCCTCCTCTGAAAATCAATAAACATTTATTTGGTCTTAGCCATGTTTATTTCGAGCAAACACTCAGGGACTGGGCCATGATCTTGATCTCAAGACTCCTGCGTACCCAAGAACAAATCATGATCCATGATTACCCCTGCACTCACTTGTATATAAAAACACTTAAAGAGGTGAAAGCACACGAGCGCAAATGTGCATCGTCCCAACAGTTTCAGGAAACCGCACTAATAGTGCTCACCTTCTCTGACCTAATTTTAAGGCTCTTCAAACTGTCACTATGGCTGATCTGCTAATGAGCAACAACCAGATGATCATTAGCGATCCTTCTCGGTCAGTTGAATATAATGGTAATCTTGAAAAAAACCCCAACTCTTCTGTCAACAACCCATCCTCTGGCAAGGATTCTGTGTCTTTATCTGTAAGTGATGTATCATGACTGTTTTACCATGGCGGCTGCTGCTATTACAAAATAAGCAATTATTTCTCTGCCTACTGCACCACAGGTGATTAAAGATTTAAGAACTTGATCTTTCAGCAGTTGCTGCGGGGAAAAAGACAGAGATGGAGGGAAACCTTTAAGCTTTTCATCAGCTCTGTGTGGTCTAACAGCATACAAGATCACTTTAGCATTAAACCACTTGAAAAGACAATTCACAGGATTATTAGGACAATCACTGAATTATTAATAATTCAGGTGCAGAGCTTGCGTAACACAAAAGGCTGTGTGAATTCATGAATAAACAACTAACTTTTGCAACTGCTTCGGAAAGTCTTTTCATGCAACTTTATTGTAGATTTATAAATAAAAGTCCCTCAGATTAATCACTGCCTCGTGTTCATCCCTGCAGCGCAGCTTGAGGCCAATTGTATGTCTGTTAGTACTTCTGTCTTCTCCCTGCCATTCTGCTGCAGCCTGTTCCCGCCACGTTGGTGGCATTCTGCAAATGTGAATCAAAAGAGCCCGTTTTCAGCTTCACCAATCAAAAAGTATTTTATTAGCACCAACAAACCTGCGTTCTGCAACAGAAATGCAACGCCGCCACAGGCTCCAACATCGTCACTCAGACATGAACGATTTAAATGAGATATAATCCCTTAAATAATGATCAGTGGAATATTGAGTCATCTAATTATCTGACTGAGAGTACACAAAATCCCAAATTGATTTAAATGTTCATATTATAGTCGAATTCAACAAATCCCAACAGAGGCGATTAGCTCTCTCTTTTTAAGCATTAGATTTGCATAAGTGTGCTGTGGCCCTTCACAGAAACAATCCTCAGTCTCTTGGTTGATATTTGGCCTCACATGTAAGACAGGCAGATGTAAAATTGAAAAATGCCTCATTCATTTCCAACCCAATTGCCAGAATAATTCTTGGCATTGTATTGTTTGTGCAAACCATGGAAACTTGCTTTGGAGATCATCTTCTCTTGGGTACCAGCAAGACTATCGCAGCCCTGCTCACCGTCATCCCTCCTACTTGTAAGTATAAAACATCGACATTCAAATTGTCCGCAGTTTACAGAAACGTATGTGCCAACATTTTATCCGGCCGACTGGGCTGTAATTTCACCTTTCTCCTTGGTGAAACTGAAGATGGCAACAGCACAGAGGGAAATGCATCTGTTTTTGTTTTCAAATGAGTGTTTTTGATAAGAACCGGACACAGGAAGGTTGGAATCAAGTGCACAACACAGACACCGGCCAGTAAATAAAAAAAATTCAGGTGGGCACAGAGAGAGGCAGGCAGCCAGGCAAAAAATTCAAAAGGGCTGGGCAAAGGCAGGCTAAAAAAAATATGTGCAAGGACTTAAAAACCAGGAACACCAACACCAGGAAAAAGCTGGAATGCTTGACACAGGTAACAAAGACAAACTGAAACAGAGGACCAGGAGCGCACGGACTAAATACACAAGGGAGGCAGAGATAAGTGGACACAGGTGAAACACATCAGGACGGTGCAGACGATCACAAAGGTGGGAAACTCATACGGGCAGGAGGTGTGTATCTGATACAAGAGGAGAGTCCTGATCTTATTATGAAAGCAAAAGGCCAAAGAAATCTGTTTAGGATTCGGCAAGAGTAACAAGTTAATTTCAAACTGGTCATTTTTAGTTACTGAGTTAAAATTGTGAAGGTTTAGGTGAGTGATCGGGGAATGAGTTAGGTCCTTTGTGATTAAGGTTGGGGAAAGTATCTTGTGAATTTCTTTCTATTTCTTTTTAATGTGATTTTATTATCCTGGTTGAATTGACCTCTTTATGTAAATAAAATAAATCCCCTAAAATACGCAGCTATCTCAAGATCACGCGTTAATCATTGTGTTATCTCGAGGTAACACAGCTTGTTTTCTTGTGAAGTTCATTTATCTCATTATCTCAGTGAAACAGGTTTTGTAATCTTGAGATTAACTTGTGATCTCCAGAAAACGCCATTAAATAAACAATGGCAACCGCAGCCATTCTAGTATTTGTTAGTTAAAGGTGCATTATGTTACTTTTTTACCTTAAAATAAGAGCCTCAACATCATTTTGGCAGTACAGTGTCTTGTAATAGGGTGAAGAGTGTCTCAGCCACTCCGCCCCCTTATCACTTGTTTCTGCACGATGTCACTACAGTGAGAGGGCAGGATCACAGCGTTACATACATGTTTACAAGACATGATGTCGTTATGAATGAATGAGTTTTTTAATGTCTGACAGATTGTTACAGACCTGGGATTACTGTGCATGGCAGCGGTGTTGCATTCAATATTCCATAGCACATCTTTTTCCACTCTCTAATTCTCTCCTTTTTTCTCACCAATGAGATGAAAAATGTAAAAGTCAGATTATCATTTCTAAGATCAGAAGGCACCAACATACCAGTTTTAAATTTAGCTATCTGCTATTCACTGCAATGATATTTAACATCTTTGTTAGTAACTAGTAACTGTAGCAACAGATCACAGCTTGCTTTGAAAAGCTGATTCATCTCATGTGGAGATTTCTGAATAAATAGATTTGAACAAATGTTCAAATATGAAAGCTTTTGAAAGAGCGTTGAGGTTGTGGCCTTTTGAGGTTACGCACTTCACATCATTCCGAGAACATTTCATTTGAACTTAAACAGAAAAGCTGAATTCCTAACAAGTAAATGAAGTTTAGCTTTTCGAAAATCCATATTTGCACACCCAACAGTCATTTACATGTTTCACCACATTACAAATTCAAATCGTAATTTAAATTCAGCTGTTTGGAGGAAAAACAAGACCTTGCTCATTTTAGAGCACTCTTTCGAAAGAATAAAAAATGCCTGTCCCTCTCAGAAAAACATCCATATAGGTTGAAAAAAATGAAAGCAGCATATTACAACTCATACTAACACGCAGTCCCTTTCAGCTTGAGTATTACTATGGATCCAAACGAGTGAGGAGAAGTAGAAACGCGTATAAATGGAGGAGGCAAGCATAACACCTTTAAACAGGAGACCGCTGTTGGTGTCCACTGTGAATCCAGAAGTCATAAGTGAGTTAGTGACATACATAGGTATGTTTGTAATGGAGGTAACAGAAGTAATGTAATGATTTAAACCCAACCCATGATGTGTTTCTGACCCTAACCAAGTAGTTTTCTTGCCCGAGCCTAAACAAACCGCAACCGTACCATACGGTGAAGGCCTGATATTTGTGCGGCTGTTAAACTGCGACAGCCATGTTTTGGGACAATCGACCAATCAGTTGTTTCGGTATGAGGATGTGTTGGGATTAAACACCTCTGTCAATATTTTTCAACTATTTGGCAATGGTAGAATCCGACGGGACTCAAATTATAGGAAAAACCTGAAAAACCTTCATTCTCCAATAAATGGAGAAACATAATTAATGCAGATGCTTCCACACAGGTGCCACTGCATAGCGCAATTAAGCAATTAAAATCCAATCATACTCTGTGGTCCAAAAATGCTGAGCAGGCCCAGTTGGTTCTGACTTTGTGTCAAGGTGTCAAGAGGAAAAGATGTAAGTGACTTTGAAAGAGTGCTCATCACACAAGACTGCTCAAACGGCTTTGAATAGAATCAGTGACTAAAGTGACACCTGTGTGAGCTACGAGGAAGATGTCATTAAATACGGTTGGAAATTGACGAGTGTGAAGCGCTCGCATTAATGCGATATGTAACCTAAGGAAAAACAGAGGAGCAGCGCTTCCTCAGGTGACTGAGAATGTCAACGCAGGACATGATCACACTGTGTCAGCAAGAACGGTCCGTCGACAATTACACAGAGAGGGATATTATAATAGGGCCGCGGTGCATAAACCCCTCATTACAGAGATGAATGCACATTTAGAGTTCGGCGGTGCAAAAAAAACCACAGGGATCCACAGAGATGTGGAAAAAGGTGATGCAGTCAAATGAGTCATCCTTCGCCTTATTCTCCACCAGTGGGCGAGAGTGGCGAGAGTGGTGCACAGCGAGCGAATGGTACAAGTCTGACTGCTCGACCCGTACAGTGAGGGGATCCGCTGGCTCTGTTATGCTGTGGGGGGACATGTTACTGGCATGGTCTTGGTACAATTTCCCATTTACAGGGTTGGGTCACTGTCAATCAATACCAAGTTGTTCTGAGCTATCACCTTTCCTCTGTGATGAAACATTTCTATCTTGATGGAAGTGCTCTCTCTGACAGTGCCTCCATCCATAGAGCACACGGGGTCACTGAATGGTTTGATGAGTATGAGAACTATGTGAATCATATGCCGTGGCCTTCACAGCCGCACAGGGCGTCCAGTTTAAGGTGACATTTAGGATTTCTGGTATTACAGGTATTATTTTCCCCCAAGAAACAAATATAGTCACCGAAGAATTCCAATAAAGTTAGGACAGCAGACGCATGATCTGATATTGCTGTGCTGGTGTTGTTCCCGAACATCATAATTAATGTTGCTCCAGGACCATTATTACAGCTCACCAAGTGTGCTTAGGCATATATATTAACCCAAACTGTGTTTAAACCTAACCAAGTATTTTTGGTGCCTCAGGCTAAGTCAACAAAACACACCCAACACTAATGTTAGCCTGTTGAGAAGGTAACACTAATGTTACCCTGATAGCTTCAATTTCTGCTCCACAGACATGCACTGAAGCTTAACTTGTCTGCACTTTAGTCAGTTGCACTTGTAGTTAAGATTTCATTTAATCAAAATTAAGGCTGGCCGAAGATGCGAGGTCTGAGAGCAGATAGGACACAACCAAGATTCAAATAAATTATTCTGTTTAGAAGGATTTTTCCTGCCTTCTGTAATGTGTAATGGCCTCAAATCTTCAGCCTGTTGAACACATATGTCAGATTTTGGACTGATGAGCAAAACGCCAAATGTCTTTTGAATGCTGTATCATCGCACCAGTAGACTCCAGAGACATGGAGAGTTGTAGCTGAAACTGCGTTACATCTGTTCTGATGGCATGTGGTGGCCTCACACTTTACTGACATACAGTACTTTGTGTCGGTTTCACTTTGGATATGCCTCTCGTATGAATAAAGGCAAGAGGCAAAGCAAGACTGCACGGTCTTCCATCTGTATGTAAGACTATTCCAAAGTGTTTCTGAGGTTGATATGAGGTTTCAGCAGGCTAGCATAGCCAAATCAAGTGGAGATTTAACAATGCTCTGTATCTGTATTTTTAGAACAAAATGTCTGTCTCTCCACAGCAGCTGAGCAAGGAAACCCACAGTGATCCCACAAAGAGGGAATTTTACACTAAAAAGAACATAACCCTGGACTATATCCACTTGATTTCACTGAGACAGCTACAGCCTTATATAAGATTCAGATAAACTTTTAAATGGATTTTTGCACAGAACGAGGACTGTGGATTTTGTCTCCCATCACTTATATTGGAGGCGCACCAGGAAAGGATGTCTTAATGCAATTTGAAGAGCAAGCAAGCAAAAGCTGTGTCAGTGTACATCTGGACACTGTGGACTCTGGTTTTAGGAGATGTTTAAAAAAATACTGAACTTATCCTATAAATGGGGTCTTGTGATGACAGCATGGGTCAGAGTCCTTTTAAAAAATCGTTTTAACAATATTATATGCAACAATTTATACCCAGAAATCCTCAAAGAACTTATTTCTTTCAAAGTAACAGTGAGTTTCATTTGGTCACATCTTGCTTAAACTTCAGAGAATTCAGAGAGCGTGGACCAAATTGCTGAAGGAGACTAAAGGTAACATGATTAAAACTTTAACACTCTACCTCGTCTGTGAACATTTCTGCCTGTGTCACAAAGCTAAAGCAGATTTCCGCAGTGGTGTTATTTAATGATGAAGACAACATCGCCCATGATCCCACGTTAATTACATCTCTTGTTTCGTTTTGATTGAGAGTCGCTTCGTTAAGGGCTGCAAAATGGTGAGGACCCAAATGCAGACACGGAGGCAGACTGAAAGATGGAACATAAAAGCACGTTTTAATGAACTAAAGCTGAATTTAAAATAATGAAGGTCGGGATAGAAAGAGCTGGGAACAAACAGTGAGAACAAAATGAAACAAAGCACACAGGCAAAAAGCAGGTAAAATGTGAGGCGAACACACGGCCGGCCGGGGAAATGAAGTGGGATGCAGGACCAAAAACAGACATGAACTGATGAAGGAAAAACAGCTTAAATACACAAAGACTAATGAACACACAGGTGTATGAAGAAAAAAGATGTAGGAAGAAGACAAAGACAGGAAGAAAACGCCACAACGAACCACATATGGATATGATCTACAAAATAAAACAGGAAATGACGAACTAAAAAGCCAAACCATTACACATGTATATTTCATATACACACGTGCATTTTAAAAAGGAATATGAATCTGCTTCAACCTGAGGTTGTTAGGAATGATTTGCTCATGTGGTAATCACCCATGGTAAAAAGATGCTCTCTTGTTGACTTTATACAAAGGAGCACTGAACAATGAAAAAACTTTTATTTGCTGATAAGCGCTACCTGGTACCCGCTTACTACGGTACTCGACATCGGAAAATGACGGCCCTTTAGTTCTCGCTGCTACAATTTCTTAAAAATGGAGTTGAGCATCTCTTCAGAGTCAAGAAGCTCTCCAGTCGTATACGTGCCAAGTCGTGTCGCTTGCTGTTGTTTCGTAATTGAGTTACGGGACACACAAAAGCGGTCATCCCAACTCACATATTTGTGTAATGGAGGAGATTCAGTTTAATAGCTCCTCAGTCAAATTGCCAGGTACTTAATGGATGAGAGTGTACAGAGTTCAGATTTTACATGCAAATAGGAGCGATTAACTGAGAGAGGCACTTTGGCTGCCAAGACATTCGTATAAAGACGAGAAGATTTGTACTTCCCTCAGAACTGAATGGACCAACTTTAGAAAAGCGAAGGGCCAGATGAGTTTAAAAGCATCATTTTGGTCGCTTTCAATTTGGTCTTGTTTACCTACGTTTTTTTTGTAATTATAAAAACAGGCCGTTCTCTGAGTGGTCTGTAAAATGTCAGACCAATTCAGCTTTAATACACCAAAATTCAGTGTAAGCAATTACACTATAGTGGGTCACGCCTAAAATGTTTCTCTGTCTGAGCTTGCCTCTTGTTTTTTGCAAACAGACCATATATGAATATGAATATGTCTGAATATGTTTGGATGATATCAAGCTTTGTTCTCCAAGATAGAGAAAAGAACATTTTCTTTATAAGACAACGTTTCCGTCCTCAATTGATCTGCTCAGGTGGCATCCCTCCCGGCCATGCAGGGCCCCCCGAAAGTTCAACTAATCAAGGGGTTTTATCTGATTCTGGTTTGAGATGGTCAGGGTTGTGGCCATGCGTAGGGTTTAGGTGTCCCAATCCTGGTGAAGGAGATGGAATTTGCATTCATCACGGGAGGAAGCTCTGTCTAGGAAACTCAACTGAGGGCAAGAGAAGCTAATGAGCTCTTTTCACAGAAAGGAAATGCAGGCTGCCAAAATGTTTTTCCCTCCCTCTTTATTCCAGAAGGCCTAGAATGCCATGAAATGCTTTTGTGGGCTCGGTTAAATCATATATATATATATAAAAGCATATGTTGATCTGGGGCAGTTGCTGAAACGACTTCTTCTTGTCAGGAGAGTCTTGAAAATTATGCAAAACCACATGAGAGTCGACCTAGCAAGTAAGCAATGCAGAAGTATAGGAATTTTGAGTTGAGAATTCATTAACAATATCAACAAATAAATACGAAAGTGTGAATTTGCACAAGCTGAGACCAGGTACCCACAGGCATCCAACACTTGACCTCCAAGGAACATTTCAGCCTCTTAGATAGAAATCTGTTTAGAACTTATGCCCCTTTCTGTCATAATCCATTCTTCATTAACGCAGCTGTCAGCAGGATGCATAGCAACAAGATTAAGGTAAGTTTAAATAACTGTATCAAGACGATGGAGACACAAAGAAAACACACTCAGTTACTTGGTAGTTGGCGATTTTGTTGAGCTAAAGTTATCAACATTCCACAGTAAAGTTATGCCTTCATAATGAGCCAACAGCAAGATATAGCTTGGTAGCAAGTTCAGCGTAAAATGTTATGTTATAAGCCAGTTGTTCTGCTGCCATCTGGCAAATACAGAAGTATCCCCTGCCTACAGCCTGAAGAGCAGCTTCTGTCCTCAGGCTGCGAGACTCGTCAGTTCATCCTTAGCGTAAAAACTAATCCTCTAACAGCAAAAAATAGCTTTGATTTTTGGAATCTGATCCAGTGACAGGCACTGAAAACAGATATTTTTTCGCTGATGGTCTTATTTGTGTATGTAGGTCAAATTCAGGCATCAGTAATAAACTGAAACTGTTACATAACCACTTGAAAGTTCTTGTAGTACATTAAGTTAGTCAACGGCATATCTCAAAGACAGAACATAAATAATTTACTTCAGTTGGATTGTTTGATGTTAATGTGAAGGGTAGGTAAGCTTTTCTACGAGCATCCAGAATATTTATCTTTCCATTTATTTGCCCACAATAACTGTGTTGTGTCATCTATAAGGGAAAATAAATATAACAATGAATGTCATTTATGTATTCTTTGTCAGTCTGATGCAGTTATTCTTTAAGTTATAACTGTGACAGCTGCAGAGTCACGGAAGAAGGCAGCAATGCCAAAGGGCAGCCTAGAGAAAAGGTAAATCAGAGCAAAGATGTGCAGTTTGTCTTTTCCTCTCGTCAGCGTGCCTCCCGCCGTCGGGGATGAATGGGCTTCTTTAAATAGCTCTGATTAATTAGAGGTTTTAATTGGAAGGGTGGTGGTGGCAGCCGCTCTCTCCCTCGTCTCAACCAGTCATTAAGGGGAGTGGTGCCCGAGTCAAAAGGACACCTGGCACTGGCTGACTCAACTCCACCAGCCACCGTGATCAGCCTCCGCTACATCGACATGACAAAAGCCTGAACCACCACTGCATCCTCGCCGTGTAGGTGTCAGTGACATGCAACACCGTTTGCTGTAGGTGCCTGCCCCCCATCTCTTTCGAACACTAGCTTTGCTTTTCTCCCCCTTTTTTTTTTTTTTTTCCTCTTTCTACTCAGTTGCATCACTTCTTTCCTCTGTAGTGTGAGTGAGTAACGCCCAATATACTCTCAACTCTCTTGGGTCTCTCTCATTGTTCCTTGCATTGTTTTGCGTCACCGTGGGCCCGGCTTACAGTACCTCCACTCGCACAAGATATCAACATTTTCCACCTTAAAAAATATCAAGTTCACAATCTCCTTGTGTATCGGAATGACTTCCTGGTGAACTCTAAGAGATGACAATTCGCCTTTGGGAGAGCAAACTCTTGTTTCAGCCAAGACTCCGAGACAAACAAACAACTGCGCATCACTACCTGAACCGACACACACTTCATCACAACCCTCTCGTCTGTGAGTCATGATTGCTCTCTTGCTGCTCCTTCTCATTACTGATACAAAAGACCAAGATTAAACATTGAACATTTCATCATTAACCATGGTTTGTTTCTGAAAACACTTGAGAAGACACTACAAAATCTCTGCGAATTTCCGCTAATTCAAGTGTTTTGGCTGAGTCCCATGGAACAAATGACAAAGCTTAGAAAGAGGGGTAGAAAATCCCTGCGTCACGTAGCTTACCAACAATTATATTTTCTTCTTTTATAATGTTTTCTCACAGTGTATACGTCTAAAAATGATCTAAAATGGATGTCCAATGCATTTATATAATAACAGCACTTTTACTAACATCGGGTTAGTCCACAGAATAAAGGAAATGACAGCTGTTTACCCCAAAATAGCAGTTTGTCTGGCCAACATGGGATGTTGCTGTTGAGCAGATGTTCAGCTCAGTCACTGGGATATAATGTTAGCACATAACACAGATACGTCCAACGTTGACATCTGTACTGAGCATGGCAAATCCTGTTCGCATCACTATATTAGTCACCTTTCACATGCCATATGGCTGAATCACTTGAGTCACACACCAGGATATTTTTAAGGACACCTTGGTACATTTCCAGCCCTTTTTTGGGACAACTTGAACCAGATATTCTTCACAGAGAGTCGGACCGTCTCCATCCGTGATTGTTGTGGCCAAAACATGTACTTTAATCCAAACCGTGATATTTTTCCCAACTCTAACCATCCAACCTAAATAAAGTCGCAACAGAAAAACATTTTCAGTTTCAACTCATCAGTGGTTTGGCAAAAATGTACTTTAAGCTCTTCAGAGGCAAGACAGTAGACGATATAGGCACAGCAGAAATGTCAGATCAGAGCACTGTGCTCCACTATATATATCTTTAAAGGTAAAAGTTAAGACCTATAAATCACACCAGAAAAAAGCAAGTTTGCTGATTTCACGTATCTCCACAATGCAAATCAACCACCAGTTGTCCAATCATGATATTGTCATTTCCATGACTGATTCAAAGTGGACATTCTTTTCGTTTTGACCACTCTGCAAGTGCTACTTGGCCTCCTGAGTGACTCTGCTTGGCCTTTCCCACCTTCTGCAGCCTGCTTGGGTATGCACAGAAGCCCCCCTGGTGATTGATGAGTGGGCAAGGGGAGTAGAAATCTATCCCCTGGTTACAGCGTGGCCCCGGTGATGGATGGCCCCTTAGAGGTCTTAGCAGAACTGATGGGTCATGGGCCTCTGAGAGCCCAGAGCTGCGAGTGAGAGGACAGGTCAGGGAGAGAAGGAGAATGGCACTGAGACAGAGGTGGAAGACTCGGAAACACAAAATATGTATCGCATTTGGACATATATATCTGTTTATTTCTGTCGGTGGAATACACTGACATAAACTGCTTTCCCCTCTCCTCAAGCCGAGCTGTATGAGCATCACTGTGAACTTATCAGGTTTATGGTTTGCTCCACATACAGCTCATGCCAGAAATAGCTGTTTCTTATGCTCCGGTAACTCAATTTCACAGTTCTTCTCGTCTTCCAGGCAATACTTCTTCCCAAGCTACAAATATTCCACTTTTACAAGCATTAGCTGAAGTGAAGCCTGAACCAAAGCCCCAACTTTAACCACCTATAACTTTGATTGATGGAGATTAGTGGGCGCAGTGCACAGACTGAAATGAGGGATAGCAGGAGCCTCCACTCAGGGCGTGAATATTACGTGAAATACTGTATATATGACATAAAAATATTGCAACAGGAACTTGACATTCTCTTTCACGCGGGACGGAGAGGGAATTCTGCTCAAATGCCGGGCCTTCTCCTCAGTCCTCCTCATTGCGTCGCAGTGCATTCTCTCCAGGTATCCTCACGTCACTGAACACAAAGTCACCGCGCCTTTTCAGCGCAGTGACAGCTTGAGTGTCGACATCATGCCAAACGAGGTTTTGTATGGGAGACAGACTGCGGCGCTTGTAATCTGTCGGTGTCCCACCTTTCTGCGACACACATTTGATCATCCTTCTGCAGTGAATTAACTCAAAATCAATCACGGTGATGCACAGGGAGCGTGGAGAAACTGACAGAAAATAATATAATCTGTGTTTTTTTTATTATCACTGGAGGTGCAGGAGACGCTCCTGAGGCCTGCCGGAGATCGCGTTGACAGGTTTAGCCCCGTGAACACAGACAAGTCCTATTAGGCTCAGCTCCTTGATGTGGGCGTCTCTCATAAACGAGTAATGAATACCTCCACACTGGCCTTACGCACTTAAAGCTAAAGTGATCATCAACTATTCTCTCAATGCAGCAAATATGGTAATGAATCTCTGTAGAAACTTTGTAATGCTCCCCTCCTCCCTGGGCCATTGAAAAGATTCATGACTGGATCTCTGCACAACAGCAAACTTGGCCCGTTTTCAATGCAGCCATAAAAGGTGCAAACAACGGCGTCCTTTATGACCTTCCTCTGTTTTTTTATTCAAATATGAACACCGCCATCTCACATCCCTACGCAACACATGCGGTCCCCCCAATGCAGACGCACACAAAGAAATGAAAGGAAGAACACCTGTCGTTTATTTCATGTCTGAAGTCCACTCTGAGGCAATATACCACCCAGCAGCATCCACTGGGGTGGGCTTGCTGCAGTGATAAATTGGCATGGATTTAATGTCAACCCTGGAGCAGATCCACCCTCACTGAAGCTACAGTGAATCTTCTCATATGAGAGCGGGTCGGATAAATTAGCGCAGGCTCCATCCTCAGCACATCATCCTCAGATCTGGGAAAGACAATTAAACGGACGGACACAGGTCAGTCAGGTATGCAGGTAAACGGTGTTGCATGCTGTTGGTGTCTCCACCTTCTCATGCAGCCTCAGTGGGACCTGAGATCTGACTGTCTAATGAGATCCCTAAAATAGACGCATCGCTATCTTTAAAGTGGTGCTAAACTCGCTGTTTACTAACACAACCTCAGTGGGGAATTTAGAAGAGGCACGGGGCTCCGGAGAGAATAACAGCAGTCTGCATTCAAGCACGACAATGTGGTAAATACAGCTCAGACCACCGCTGTCAGCTCCCTGTTTTTTTCTCAATCTAGACAGAATCCATTCTGCAGATTCAGCGTGGATCTTCCCCTACGACTAAACGTCTCTGTCACATCACGCCCGACACAGCCGGTCTCGTAATATCTCAATCGTGTCCTTACACAGCAGGAACTGCAGTGAAATGGTGGCATTCAGAAAATAAAGGACAATTAGATTAAGCAGTGTTTGGATTACAGGAACTCATTTCCTCTCGGGCTATGTTTCAACCAAATCAGAAAGCGGAATGAACGCTGGATAGCTCGCCCGTATTAGAGCGCGAGGGTGTGAATTTGTCTGTGCTGGTGTGTGTGTGTGTGTGTGTGTGTGTGTGCCTGCAGAATTTTGGAGCGCTGTTCCTGCCTCCGTTCGCCCCAAGGGCTGAGTGATTTCCCATGCGAACGGCAATTAAACAAAAGTCTCTAGTGAAGGAATCAGATCAAACCCCACAACGTGAGAACTAAATCGTGCCATGCTTTTATAACCCTAGGCAAGCATTAAGGTGCCTCTTGAGGAAGACTCGGTCTTCCCTTTCTTTTACAAAAACTTTTTAATGCTTCTTCGCACCTTTTTTCTTGTGTCTGATTGCTTAAAGTGGCTGCGATGTGATTTACAAGCACTCCGGCCCCCCTTTTGGCAAGTTCGCATTTGTATTTTAATTTAACAGAGACCTCTGCTTCGTGCCGGTTCAATAAGCAACTGCTGAAATTGCTAATTGGCTTCTCTATGCTACGCTCTCCAACCTCTAGTCAGACCCCCAGACATGCTGCTATTCCATTATCATGCTCATGCAATATATGCAGGGACGCATGATACATACAGAGAGCACAAGATGTGCGGCTGCCCAGAGGTCCAAAGAACCATTACTTCTCTGTTCAAAAAAACCCTCGAAACAAGCTTAGCATGAATGTGAGAGCAGTGAGGCATCAATCATTTACCTCCTTACACTGGTACCAGCTGCTTCATACATCACAGATTTTTGATATCTTCAGCATCTCTTGTTTGCCCAGATTGGACTTCATCAAAGCTTTCAGCAGAGATAAAACTGTTCTGATGCAGATTTAACTTACAGTTGTGATGAAATGGGAAACAGGGTTTACTCAACGCGCTTTTAAATAGCTGAAGAAGTGTCTTGGGTTTGCTGGTTTGCCTGGCAGGCTACCAGGCGAGAGATGAGTGCTTGGGATGTAGAAAGCTGGACAAAATGGCTGTATACTTGTGCCCCCCGTCCCTCCTCTCCCTCACTCTGTACTCGGACTCTGATGGACGACTGCCCAGAACTGAGTTGTTTCTGGGAACTGGGGGGGGTTTGGAGTGAGAGCACAACGCCTGGTCAAACCGAGGGAGCCGGTGGGGCTGTTCTTTTCTCTCCCTGTGATGAACGCAGAGAGCAATCATAAAACACAAACTGCTTGGCAAGCTGAGAGTTCAAAATGCCTCAAAAACTAATCATTACCGTTAGAAGGCAGAATGTGAAATCAGTGAGCTGGTTCGCAGATCTCTGTCAGCTTTCTCTCTCACCGCTTGAGATGCCACCGGCGCCTGTCAGCAGCTACTTAGTTCCTTTGGATGGGCAGCAGATTTATAATACACCTGTCTTCTCAGTATTGCCTGCTTGACTTCTATGATGTGAAGTACTCGCAGCGCTCATTTGGCAGTAAACCAGAAAAGGTACTGCAGTGGCAGAGATGTTCCATTGAGGTGGCTGGTAATTGATGTATGGCTTCAGCCATGTTAGGGCTGCGTAGTGGAGAGGAGGGAAGCAATTTGTGGCTCGGCTAGGGGCCCTCTCAACAGCTTCAGTAAGCACTCCAATTTCCCTTTCATTCTGCCCAGCGCTTTTGTCTGAGGATAAACGGCAAGCTGTGAATTTCCACGGATCACATGGCCTCTCTGTTACTCGCACACACACTCAGGGATGGATTGGGCTTTTTTGGCCTCTTCAAAGAATGTTTTCAAGGCAGACTGAATGCGAGCGGATTCCTTACTTCTCATGCGTGAGCGGGACGCGCGGCGTGCTCGCAGCCGAGGAAGAAGCGGGTGTGTTTGGGTTTTTAGCGGAGAATTGATTGAGGGGCTGTTTGGGCTGACAGAGGAAGGGAGGAGAATGAGCTGGTTGCATTTTTGGCTTTCAGCTGCATAGTGAAGTGCTCCCATGTGAGCCTCTGTATAAATATTCATCTTCCTCAGTGTTCTGCATCAACAGCTGAAACACTTTCATCTATCTACATTTGCACTTTCAGAAAATAGATCACTTCTGCGTTATGAACAGAATAACAGAGAACAGCAGGATTAACTTCTACCTGCAGAATTTCTTATCTCTAGAATAGTAAAAGGACATCGATATATTAATTAAAAGATCCAAGGATGTATGCAAAATAGATGGCAACTTTTATCAAGTGATGTCTTTATGACATTATTACAAGCTATAAACATGCTTCCATGCCATTTGTCAAGACATGCTCCACAGGAAGTTAAAGATGACATTTTTCAAATTACACCGCACATTTTGTTTGCCATATGTGAACATAATGTAAGACAGCATTAAAATTCAGATTTAATAGTTTCATTTTCTTTTTCATTAATAAGCAAAAGTACAGCCAATTACAGCCTGAATTTAAAAGGGAAACTGCTTATGCACTCAGCTCGCATAACTTTGAAATAAACTTTAAAATGCAAAGTTTTACACATAAACTTGCAATTTCGGATTGAAGTTAAAATTTCAAGTGATTCGCATTTGAGTTTACAATATTTGCCATGTCTGCTTTGTACATCCATATCATTTGATGTAATAAAATTCAACCCAATCACCAGAATGTATGTATGTATGTTTCTGCAAAACCACAGGTGTCTTAACGTGTCTTAATGTTGTAACTTTACCTGTGTTTGGGTTGGCTGTTGTTTTTTCAGTCTTATCACAACTCTGTGCTTATGGTCTGCTTAGGTTGAGGTCCCATAACCACTTGGTTAGGTTTGGGAAAACATCATGGTTTAGCGTAAGATATTAATCAGCTTTGTAGCCACAGACACAGCTAGAGAGTCCACCTGTGAAAGTAGCCGGCTTTGGTCGCCACAAAATCGACCGGATTTCCCCCCACCGAGGCGTGATCGTTGGTAATAACGCCACCGCCTCCACCTTCCAAAGAGAAAGTCAGCTAATAAGCATTTAATGTAAACATGATGGATACAAATGTCAACCTTGGACATACAGCATCTGTGTTTTGCAAAAAATGTTAACTGCTAACATAACATCCTGCTGACTGGGCTAAAAAAAAAAATTGATTTAAACCGTCAATAGACAGGTTTTTAATGTATCATCGTGATGTAAATGATGAATTCACAATGCGATGAATAAAGAGTAATGAAACCGTCATCCTTTACACCAGTTCACCTATGAACCGCGCTATTACTATGCAATTTTGTCTGCCACTGGGCAAGCGGTCACCCGGGAAAAGGAGGGCTAATCGGTGATCAATACTTCTATTGCAGGCTCGTCCTGTGCTGTTGTTATTTGTGAGTCTGCGGAAAACGGACAGGATCCAGAAATCTTTGCAACGGCGGTGGCAGCAACGCTTGGTGTGACGGGTTCTGTCCACTTTAAGTACATATAGCTGACATAAGTGTTTTCCTCTATTGAGCACAGTATGGACTAATGTTTTTGCCGTATCTGACAGTTCATCATAAGCACTTACTGTTGATGAAAAGCCCTGTCGGTGTTTATCCACTATGTTCATTTTTATGTTATTGCAAGGAAATTAAACACGCCTGTCAGTTTGTGTTTCCAGCGAGGTCCATCATGTTATGACAAACAGGGCGGGACATTTTTCTCTCCCCTGCTCTGTATTTCTCTCTCTCTCTCTCTCTCTCTCTCTCTCTCTCTCTCTCTCACACACACACACGCACACGCACACGCACACACACACACACACACACACACATTCCAGTTCCTTCTTCAGTTATTATTTGTCTTCCTCATACACACATCAGTTTTTCCCAACAGTCCTTTTTGCCTGGATGTCAACAACGTATAATGATAATGATAGTAGTAATAATAATAGCAGCAGTGATAAAAGAATGACTAAAATACTCATAAACATGCCCGGAACCTGGATCTCATCAAAGCTTTACTTTATGTAATTTCTTATATATTTAGTCGACTGCTGTTTTGCATAATAATTTGGTTTTCAGTTCCCATGGTAATACTTTTCCCTCCCAGCTTACTGTGGTTTCTGTGGCGATGCTGCTCTTGTGTGTGCTCACTCAGACATACACAGGCTAATGCTGAGTTTTAGTCAGAAGAGTGTGTGTGGGAGGCCTTGGGTGGGGTGGGTGGGAGGCCTTGGGTGGGGGGTGGGGAGTCCGTCTGAATGGTCCAACGGAAATGATGTGAATTATTGTAGTTCATCTATAAAAACCTCTTGACATTAATTAAACAAGCCTCTGCTGAAAGTAACTCCTGATTATCACGTAAATGAATCCATAAAACCCAAATGCAAATTCCTCCCCTTCATGCCTTCGGTTTCTTAACTGCCTTTTGCAGATGGTTTGGAGAGCCAGCCGCCGTCCTCTACATCATTCATAATGCATGAGCCAGATCCTATCGGTTGGTGATCAAAATTCCTGTTTTTCTGCTCTCTCTCTTCAAGGTTCATACTTTTCCTCTATTATTCTCATCTATTCTCCAAATGGACACTGGACACTGGACACACACACACACGCACTCACACACGCACACCTTTTTCTGACAGACACAACCAATATCGCACGTGCTTTTACAATTCTTATTTCAGGAAGTTATTAGTCATTTCCCGAATGTGCCTGCCCTTTTCATCCTCTGTTATTGTGCCAATTTCCCATTAAAAAGGACACACACTGACAGGCTATGCATTCAGGAAAGCCTGTCAAAAAAGCACGCTGTTCTAGAAACCATAGAAACCTTTTTTCTTTAAATGATTTGGTCTGTTGTCTAGAAATTAAGGTTTATTCGGGTCAGTGATGAGCGATCTTATCGGTGAAATGATGTGCATAAGATTTAAATGTCGTTGAAAGTGTTCAGGATTTTTCTAAACTACTTTTTTGTCTGACAGTAACTTAGTCAAATTTGTGCAAACACACAGGTAACACCTACGTTATAATCCATTTTTATTTATCTAAACTCAGAAATCATTGAGGGCTGGCGCTCATTTACAATGATGTTGCGTCCTCACATTGTCGCGGGTGTTTCCAACAAGGCTCAAACCCAGAGGAAGCTGTCAATTTACTCAAGTTGCTCATGTGGTCGCCTGATGAGATAACTCCTGGGAAAACGTCAGATGATATGACAGAGAGTGGGGAAGGAAGTCGAACGTGACCAGACACGATGTGAATCAAACTTCAGAACATGACCTCGTCTGCCTCGACATTCACTAAAAATCCGATCATCCCCTTTCCTGAGGAAGTCAGGGGAAGTCGCTCTTCCGACTTCTGTGTTTTGAATGTGGGTGTAACACGGACGCCAAAAAGATGCTGTTTTGTATGACACCGCTCAGAGCACTTGAACAACATGTTGACAGCTGTTTCCGTTATTTGATTGGCAAGGACGCTGCTTTTCATTTTCACGTCACAACTAAATCAATGGGACGGTTTCTTGGAAGGAAGATGAAACATACAGAGAAATCTAAACAACTCTGATGTGCTGGTTCCTTTTTCTTTTTTATGAATGTGACTCACCCTCAACAGGAGGTTTTGTGCCCCTCTGATCACACGCTTTTTAACTACAGGACCTATTTTGCATCTCCTTTTTCTGTTGGTTTTTTCGCTCATGTCTGGGGTTCAGGAGTCACTGAGTAGCGAGGAGGTGTTGATGTCACGTTTGCCCACCCGCTGTTTGACTGCTCTTGCCCCTTCTTTTATTACGGGTCTTCTGAATATGCAGGGGCTGTTAAGCAGACTTGTACCCTCTTGTAACCACACAGCCCAAGAGCTGCTCAGGGAGTCATAAAAGGACCAGGCAGGAGGAGACGGTGAATAGCAATGTATAAGAAAGTGCAGCACGGGGACCTCTGAGCGTGTGCATGTGTGTGTCTGTGCGTGTGAGTTTGTGCGGACCATTGTGATGTGAATAATAACTCCTTTCGCTCACCAGTGGCCCTGAGTGTCTGGAGAAGTCACTGCAAATCCTCATTTTTGCAGACAAAGCACAATGCCAAGGCGGAAGAAATGAGTTTTATTTTAAAGATTTGTCTCATTCAACAGATTACATTCCTCTCCATCTTAGGTGACTGCACTCAGCTCGGTTTATCTGGCCGCGCTGACAATATGTGGAGACTGTCGCCCGGGTTTACAGCCTGACTTATAATGCAGCGTGGTTACGGTGGCAATTTACTCCGAGTCAGAGTTTGCGCTTGGGGTTATTGTGGATATATCGCCGGGACAACAGCGGTTCCACATTATATCCATATTTTTAACCAGTCAACCCTAAACTTTGAAATAGCATTGCTGTTCCATAATACAACCTATTATTTTGGGAACACTTAATCCCACTATTTTCACCTCATGCTCTCTTCCAAAAGCCAATTGTGTGTTGCTTGGAGCTGTTGCTGATAGAGATTTATTTATGTGTTTTTTTTTTTTTATTTCAAACATGCCAGCAATTTATAGATTTATTTACATGCATGCACAGTCCCCTTCCTTCAGTTGTAGTTCCATAATGGTAGTGAACCAGAAATGCATGCGTTCCCTCAGGGCGGAGCAATAATTTCTGCTGCTGTTTGAATTTTCTCCAGAGAATATCTCAAGCCTTTCTCTTCTGTCACATTTCAGCATTGGTCTTTAAATTAATAGCCTCTTACGGGGAGGCGGGGAGGTCTTCGTGAGACTTGCTGTATTAGATGAGAACCGCGAGAAACATCTTGGGTATGAGTGCAAAAAACTGAAGAAAATATTCCGCTGAAGCATTACAGGTGTGGCGTGAAAAATGAGTTTGTTTGAAATCGTAAGAATTACAATTTACCGGGCAACATTCGGCCGCCTCTGTACCTGCGCTTGCTGCTTTAGGAATGAGAAACATTAAAAAATCCTCAAAATAACAAATTGCCGTGAAAAGCCCGCGCAGCAGCTCAATCACAGCGGGGTTGCCAGGCATTCCTGGGGTGTAATTGGGTGGCCTACATGAGTCAGCAGTTTAGCAGGCTCTCGTTGTTAACAATTTACAGCCATTCTTTTCGGTCGGCTCTCCCTCTCCTCTCAGCCCTCACTCCCTTTTCTCATTCATGCACATACAAGCACACCTTGCCTGCTAACAAAAGCACACTGACACCCACGCATAAACTTGTAATTCAGGCACACACACACACCAACACACCTCTCTCGCGCATCCAACACTCATTAAAAACTGCATATTTTCATTGTTCTTTCTGTCGCCAGCATCCATTATGGCATGAATCACTTCTGTGGAGAAATAAATAAACCCTCCCTTTTCTCCTCATCCTCTAGGACAAACCGTGTTGCAGCACAGCTTTGCCAGCTCCAGGGAGCCCAAATCCTTTTTGTTGCCTTTTCATCCTGTGTTTACCTGATATTTGTTCACATTATGCTCACTACAGACTGGAAGGACAGAAGCTGATTTCTCAGGCTTTGAATAACTCTGACGGCTCCTGTGTTAAAAGCGAAAATGGCTTGTTTGGTGCCTTTTCAACGTGACCACTTGGAACATCCTCGCATTGAAGTGTGACGGGGTTAGTGATGCAATCTTGACTCTCTTGACGCAGTATGAACTGCGTTGGGCTTTGATAAAATCATAGAGGTGTGTCCTTCTTGGTTGCTCTTGTATTAAATCAGTAGATTTTGTCCAACCCATATGCCAGAATAAATGTTTGCAATTTATGCTTTTTGAAACCAAAGACATCGTGAAACTTTATGCTTCTTTATGTTGCAACTTTATGTTAATTACCAGCTGTTACAGTGTTAACTGGTAATGTTTTCCCCGTCAGAGTCAGTCTGTCATCATGGAAAAACACTTTTTGGAGCTGGAACTAACATGGAAACGGCTTTGAGTACTTTGCCAGGTGTTCGTGTGTTTGTTTGTCTGTGGAAATATTCTTGGGAATCAGTATGCGAGCATCACAACCGTTCAAAGTACAGTCACAAAACTTCATAGGTGCTGCCATACTCAAAGATGGGTGTGGTCGGACCCATGAGTACTGAGCACTGATGGGAATGTGAACGTGCTGATGAGTCTGGTGAGTGATCCCATTGCAAGATGGTCTGTAGGGAATGTTCAGCTTTTTAGATTTATGTTTACAAGGCCGTGCTTAAAGTCTGGTTAGGTTTGGGCATAAAAACACAAAGTTTTGAAAAGTCACAACAAACAGAAACTGTCAAACATTTACAGTTTCATTGCCTCTAACACGGAAAACACATTAATGTCCTGTTAAAAAACATCCAGTGGTTTGATGCTTACAGATGTTAAAACACTGTGTTGAACAGTGTCTGCTGCTGGTCAGCTGTCTCACCTTGCTGTCACACCGCCACATTCCCCCTCTATGGCTGACATTAGGGTCAAGTCATTTTAACATGAAATGATGGCAGGACAAGTTGTGGTTTCTGGGCTCTGTTCCTTGAAAGTGTCGGTGTGTAGTTTAATGATAAAAGAAGGAGGTAAGGCTGGGTGGAATGATAGAGCAGTCTTTATTAAAACAGATCTCAAGCCTGCGTCCTTGTCAGAAGCGGCCACTTTCTGATATTCTCAAAACTATGGAAAAAGCAATGCCAAAATGCTTCGCCCTCCGCCTTATCAGAACTCCTATATCCTTCGAACTTAGGAATTCTACAAGTAGCCACCACCCCTCTTTCTTCCTGTGAGGGTCTTTTTGGAGTCCCTTCTTTAGTACACCCACTTCTTCTAAGTTAAATGAGCACATTTTATGTTTCCTTAGTTTGAAGAAGCCCTCAATGCCAACATGTTATTAATGGTGACTGACTTGACCATGATCTAAACGAGTCGAATACATTTGTTTTGAATTTAAGCCACACAATTTAGCAGTTGTGACACAGTGCATGTCAGATGCTACACTGTTGTTGTTTTTCGTCTTGTGTGAGGATTGGTTTCGGGCCTTTTGGGGTAACATTTTATTCATCGTCCCAGTCTGCTTTCTTGATGTGGTGAAAAGAAAAATGAATCGATATTTTGCTCTGCTTCAAACACATAGAGAATAATTGAATGAGTGCCCCTCAGACTGAGACAAATGACTCTCATCTATGAGTGATTGAACTTGTTGCTGCCTTGCCCTTCGCTACCTTACATGTCTCCCTCTCTCCTTCCCTCTCATTGCCTTCCTCTACGCCAAATTGAAATTCAAATGAGCCTCAGCGGCTCAGCAGCAAACAAATATGTAACTGCCAAATCATCTTGCAGACATTTTTGAAAGAAACATTATAAAAGTTAAGATGAGATAAAAAGAAAGTTTAGCATCACATATCCATATTATTTATATATTTATGTTTGAACATTCAGGTTTATTTCCTCTATTATCTTCCTATTCCCTGTTGACATCACAGCTGATGCCGGCACAAATTGCTTCAGAGAGAGTCTGGCAGTCCGGTACTTTAGAAGTGAAAGAGGAAAGATACAGAGCCCAATTATAGATATAGATGTCCACTTTTATTTTCAACAATATACCTTGAAAACTGGATAAGTGGTCTTTGCTCTGCTTCATTGCCAGTGATATCCCACTTTGAACTTGCAGAGACAGGAAACCTTTGTTTCTATTTTATCCACGCGTGGTCTGGTTTCATGGCCAGAGAGCGGAGAGCCTTTGTGTTCATCTCAATCTGGTTAAGACTCACAAAGGTAGAATTTCAACATTCTGTCTCATCCTTAATTCATATCTACATTCTCAGTCAAAATTCACCTGGGTGATTTTTGTAATAACCTTGTACCCTTGTAATTACCGGCAACTCTTTTGTCCTTTTGATCTGTTATTCTTTCTAATCATTTCGGTTGCAGACTCTTTCAGATTAACGCCTGAGTAAAACAAAAATCGAAAGTTGCGTACGCGTGATACCAATAACAATGTCATATCATGTCTCATCTCTGCACAACCTTTGGATTGACCTGATGTGCACGAGGGAAACAGAACAGCTGGGAGGTTAATTAAATCTGTGAAGCCCTATGAAGCACTGATGCACTGATAACATCTACAGTAGCACCTGCTATCTATTTCCTCTGTGACTCCTGGACCCTCCTGCTTCATCTGGATGTGTGTGTGTGTCTGTGTGTGTTTGTTGCTGCATGCTTATATAAGAAACACTTTATTATATGTACAGAAAGTGGGACAAAACCTATTTAAAGAGGCCATGTTAATCAAAAGCCAGGTCTATAATTAGAGATCTCAGTTTGCAGTGGTGCACTCATGGAGTGCCTTTTGGATGGTGTGGTGAGTTTCTCTTATGTGAGCGGTGGAGTGCAGCTTTCAGCCCGGTGCGGGAAACATTGAATAATTACAGCCCCGAATCAAATGGAACAGGCTCAAATTCACTCCAACCTCTTTGCTTTCCTTCCAGCATAAAGATGGGTTCTTAGCTGTGACTCTAAGAAGTAATTCACAGCCACACCCACGGCGCTGGCCCGATCCACGAGCTGTTGAGTTATGAAAACAGGGTTTAAATTGTAACAGCTTGCAATCTGTTTGCAATTCTCCCCCATTAATGATGAATGATGACATCCAGAGATCAAAACCGATTGTTTTTTTTTAATATCCGCCTCATTGTCCTCTATGGGATTATCCAAGTAGGTCTTTGTTTTCAATGATGTCTGTCCCAATAATGTCACCTCTTTTTAAATGTGTGGGAGATTGAGTGGTGATTAAATAGCTTGCTTCACTTTATGAAGCGGCAGCCTTCAGAAAGACCTCCTCCGTCTGTAACAAAGATCACCATGCAGGATGACCTCAATCTCTCACTCATCATGAAAGCTCTTCGTTCACAGTTCACTTTCCACATCACTCAAACGTATGCATCCATTTCCACTCCCGTATGGATTAGGCACTGTATATACTACCCACTGCGCCCATATGCATGAAGGTCACGTTTAAAAGTTTCATAGTTCTCATGCCTCTCGTGATTTTCTTAATATGCACACACACACACATGCAAACAAGCAGTCCCAGCTTGAAATAGCGTGTCTGTTTAACAAAACTTAATGCAAATTATATCTTAATGACAGCAGCATTTTAATTATACATCGCGTCTGAGGACTGCCTCATTCACGTCAGCAGCTGTAAACTATTTCATGCATGGGTGTGCATGCGCGAGACATATGCATAGAAAACATGTGCTGTGTGCTTCTCTGCACAATCTCCTGCCGAGGAACCCGTCAGCTGCTGTCAGGTGCGGCGATATGGTGCAATGGAGGGTTGCAAAAGAGTGGGGAACCCGCTGTGGTTGTGCATGACTGTTCTCCTCCTGGCTGTCTTTCTTCCCTCTTTGTGAAGACCTCAGAATGGCAAGTCTTCTATGAGACTCCTGCAGACTTCTCACCCTCTACTCCTCCCCCTGTGTTCCCTCTGTCTCTCTATCCTGCCCTCCTGTTGGGCATGAAAGAGCCATATTTCTTTCTCTGCTTCACATTTTGGCCTTCCTGTCAGGCAGCGAGGTGCACATTCAGCCTCAAAGCAGTGACCCAGAGAGAGTTTGCTGCATTTCTGACAACATTAGAGAGCAAATAAGGCAGTCGTACGGAGGGGCTGGCCGAGCCGGGGTGAGGGAAAGTGTTGGGAGTCACATACATGGGGGAAGAGCAGGGAGGGGGAGTGAAGGGGAGGCACATGAGGAAAAAAAAACAGTGCAGCATGTTTGCTTCTACATGGTTGAGTTGTTGCTGCTGAAGTCTGTTAATAAAGCTCCAGAGATCCTCTGGAGTCTGTTGGCTGTCTCACATCTTCCTTCTCTCCCTCTCTCTTTCACTCTCTCTATATTTTTTCCTCTTACTAGAACCAGGAACACGCTGAATAATCTGAGTAATAAACTGCTGAGCTGTGTTATTGGTGAGTGGGATGAACTGTCGTCCTGGGGGGAATGTAAAGCTTATCTTTGACCCTTGTGTGTCAGCGCCTGCCATCTTCCCCACATTATCAGTATAGGATCTCTTCAGAAACGGTGGGCCTTGAGCTTCCCTCTACCCTTGCCTTGACATTGGCGTAAACACTGACCAGAAAAAAGTTTGTTTCAGATAGAGAGAAGAAAACAGGCCACTGATGGACGGAAGCAGATAGTTCTGTAAATGTCCCTGACGATGTCTACCACTGAAAGCTGAATTTTTAATCAAGTTAAACAAGCAGACATACTGTGTGATTGCATTTGGTTCCATGGCTTTTGATTATGAGCCCATATCTTGCCTTTCTATACTTCTAGACTCCAATCATTTCATCAGCCGCTCTTCTTTTGCTCAGCTGCTCATCACATCCTCTTCATCCCCCCTCATCTCTGGCTCTGCCTTTTCAGTGCTGATGAATTTGCTGCTACAACAAAGGGGTTGTTTGCATTCTCTCAGCATCTGGTTTCTTTATTGCAACTTCCATTTCAGCCACCCACTTGTATGAACTCCTCGTCTGTGCTGCCTGACAAAGTCTCACAAGCGATCTGAAGAATTAGCCTTGGCTGCGTGATTCACGAAGTGACGGATTACCAAAGGAGCATCCGTTCAGGGTCTCCTTTTATTGTCTTCCTTTTATTTGCATTTGCACTGAAACTCTTCTTTTATGTGCAATAAAGTTGACAAGTGTCATCTGATTAATTACCAGGTGAGCTGCTGATAAAAATGCTTTTATATTAAGTGTAAACTACGGCAACTAAATGTACTCATTTTGATCCGACGGTGCCTGAATACACAGGACAGATGTTAAGTCATGAGCATCAGTATAGTCAACAAAGGAGCACACACAGTGGGCCATTTGTGTCTACATGAAGACATATCATAAAATGCTTTTAGATGCATATACGTAATAAATTGAGGGTGAGGAAATGAAAACAAATTCCTACACTTGACTCACTCGATGCTGCCACACTGTTAAAGTAACATCCAGACTTTATTTCTTCGGTGCGATGTGATGCATCAGGCAGAGAATTGACTCACACTCGCATTGCTGACAGAAAATCTACATTCTCAAATGTGCTAAATTATCGTTTCCCACAGAGCACCCAAAGCCAGACCACACACTCCTAACTTCGTTTCTACCGCTGTGCCAGTGCTATAGAAAGCTGAACCAAATATTCTGTTATGGGGGAAAAAATTGCCTTGTTTGTTTTTCTTTAAACCAATCACAATCATCTCAGGGCCCGTTCAGACAGAACCACAGCAGTCCTCCCATTCATTTGAAGGAGGGTAGTGTGTTTAGGCTGTGGCTGAGTGGACCGCAGGGGTGCTGAAACAAAATGCAGCTGGCTGCGGTGAAAAAAAGTGTAAGGTGAAGTTTCAAGTGTACTCAGATCAGTTTAGCCTCAGGGACCGTTGAAAACACTGTGGCAAAGTCCCGACCTGGAGGCAGAGTAGCACGGGTCAGTTGTGGGTGTGCTAGTAGCATGGCTAAATGCTAACGGGGGAATTATCATTTCTTTGTATAACGTCATGATTCTTGACTTGTAATCAATCAGTTCAGTCTCGACTGAGACAACAGCCACCTTCCTGTAAGTCTAACTAGCACTTGTGTTAAACCGTAGTCTGCATATTTGAGGTTTTCTTCAGTTTAATAACGTTACTCTCACTTTGCACCACTGCTGCTACAGCTTTGGCTTAATTGAGTCATAATGGCAGACCCAATAGTAATCCCATTTGAAGGATCATTAGAGGGATCGAATGAGCGTGAAAGGTTTGAACTTTGTGTGACCATTTGCCTGCATTACGAATTCAAGTGAGGTCGGTCTACACTCAGGAGAAGCAAAACAGGGCCACGTCTTGCCTGTGTTTGCTCTAGGTAGGCAGAAAATGCTAACTGTAAATCTGATACTGCATTTTTGTCAGGTCCGCGAGTGTCCACAGGCGTCCTCCAGCCTTCAGTCAGTTTTACATTGCTGCTTTGTATACGTCGTCCTCCCCTCGGCCCGGCCTGTTCATTCTGCACTCGTTCTGTCTCTCAGAGGGTGGTTCTGCGTCTCTGTCGCTGGTTCCTCTGTTGCAGTCGGCATTGTGTTTGATCCACTGGGTGGCCTGTATGTGTACTGCTCCTACTCTCTTCTGAAAGTCAAGCGCACACTGACATGAATAATTAAAGCGCCGGGGAGAGGCTGATTCTTCTCTTTTACAGAACCCGACATCCCGACAGGGTTAGCCTGTTTGTCTGAGCGCTAAAGCTTTACTGAATCTGTTTGTGAACGCGTTCTCTGATGTTCCTCCGCTTCTTCCCTCTCGAGAACGACTGACGCTTAATCACTGGTTACAATAACACTGTCAGGAAATTAAGATTTTCTGGGCCATCGCAGTCACCTACAAAGTTCCCACCCCCGCAGACGACACCCGCCTGACACTCTCCCTCTCTTTTTTTTCGTGTTTTCCCTCCGTCATCGCTCTACCGCTCTCCCTTTCTCCTGCGATGAGATTGGGAAAAGGGCAAGAGAACCCTGGCTGTGATATGAAATGTTCTGATTGCAGTTTGGACTCCTGTGTCCTTAAGGAAATTGAATTGACCGGCGGTTATGTCTCAATACAGTGAGCCCAGTGACCTCCTCCACCTCGCTCTTATCAGCCGAGCCCCAGACTCAGCCAGGCTGTGTCGCCAGGCCAGCTGCTCGCCGCTCACATCTGGCAGTGTGTGCAGATACACTGAGGACACAGAGCCATTGGACATGTATGCCTCAGAGGACAGAATGCTGTATTAGAAAACCAAGTTATCACTGTGGCAGAGAAGGCACGCTCTGGAGACTCGAGAAGAGCTATTGGCTATTTTGTTCCTCTACTTTTCCTCACTAGTGTTCACTCAATTACACTTACGAGTCCACTTCTCAGCCATTGAAATATCCTCTCACAAACATGACAGCCGACCCCGTCATCCGCTGCCACTGCTGATATTCCACCCAGCTCTCTCTTTGTCTCATCCCCCTCCTCACCCTGCACTCTCGCTTCACTTTCCCCTACTTGCTTGGAGCTCCATTTTTTCGATGCCTGCTCTCCTTCATCTTTCCCCCATCGCTCTCCTATGCAGGATTGCAAACACAAAGCACATAATTGCTCCCTGTGGCCCCGTGATTTCCTAGTAATTGCTATAACGATGCTTGCTGGTTTTCTAATGTCCCCCCTACTCTAGTCTTTGCCCAAGGTCACTTCAGATTCAAATAAAAGACGCCAAGTAAAACAAACAATCAAATCGTTCCCACACAGCATCCAGGAGGAAAACTTCATTTCACCCACGCTCCTCCCCTTGTTGATTTGACCATTGGATGTTGTTTTTTTCATATTGTGGGTTTCAAATTCTGATTTGATGCCAAACCATTGTGTGTGTGTGTGTGTGTGTGTATAAGATTGTCAGTAGAGAAAACAAAATATAACAGCATACTGTCATTTAATTGTCCTTTTCAAAGTGTCACTACCCGGTGGGGCCTCTTTTCTTTTTGTGTGTGTGTGTCAGTGTCCATTCACATGCTCTATTGCTGATAATGTGTGTGTGTGCGTGATTTACGCTGAATTGCAGTCTGCTACTCTCACCACCGTTCAGTAAGTTGACAGCGCTGCTCCTCAGAGACTGCAGCATTTTGGCTGCTGTGTGACATCACCTGTTGCTGTCACTGCAACAACTTGATCATGTCGTCCCAGTGCGTCGCCGTGCATGGAGCACCAGACAGATGAGATGGGGCCCGGCGAGGGGAGGGAGGGCAGCGAGATGATATGGAGATCCCGGTCCCTCTGTGTCCCCGGGTTGCTCCGGTGATGGACGACCCTGTGAATGGCTGTGACTGCAGAGCCGGGTGGCCTGACACAGGGGTGGCTGTGCCAGCCTGCACGGTCTACTCCATCTTCTCGCAGTGATGAATGTAAAATTGATAAAGGCTCATTAATATGCGCAGATAAAGGGAAAACCCATTGACTACCTCAGCAGCTCCTGCCGGTTGTTTTGGGGAAATTAAATTAATAACTGGATCAGTAAAGCGCTGTGATCACAGCCCTTGCTCCAATTTGCATATTAATGTAGCGTGGTGCATGCAGTCTGCGATGTTTATGGACGGGCGGGGCTGAGACGACTGTTTTTAATTACCTTTACTTCGTGTGGCTGTTTAGGTGACGGGGCGGGGTCCTGCCGCGTCGCAGTGGAGCAGCATTTCCCTGGCGAAAACCTTTTAATGCTTCTGCATATTCAGTAAAAAAAAAAAAAGTATGTCCCTGCTCACCCAGAAGACAAGTGGTGGGATTTTTCTTCCTAAAGCAAGAAAAATAATCACACCAATACAAATCCACCCTCATGGATTTCTTTCTTCAGTGATTTTCACTTTGAGGCTTTTGTGCTTTCCCACATAAATGAATACCTAAACTCTTATTAAACGTCAAGCCTCAATATGTTTAAATGCATGTGTGAGATACGGCGCGATCGCCCTGTGAATGTGCGGGAATGATGGAGATTTATGCCACGTTTAAAACAGAATATATTTCCTATAGGGATGAATTATACAACAGCTTCATGGGAGCACCGTGAGCTCACACGTGTCTCAACCTGGAGCACTTCAGAGCTCGCTGTAGGTTGAGAGAGAGGTAGAGAGAGAGGTGGAGAGAGACAAAAGGAATAAGTGAGAGAGAGGCAGTATTTGAAGCTCCCTCAAAAGATACCTGAGCTACCATGAAAGCGGCATTAATTCAGGTTTTTGGAGGGCAACATAAAGTATTCATTGATTTACCATGGATTTTATTACCGGATATACCTCTACTTCTCCACTGATGATGTGAAATAAAAAAAATAAAAAATCAAACTCCTGCCCACGTCTCTGTTCTGAGCAGTGCACTAATAATTTTACAAACATGCAGATGAATACTGCATAAACAACAACTACCGAAGCAGATGCAACATATAAGATATTCAGCGGTGCTGGATTAATTAAAAAACGAGCATAAATTGATAAACGTATTGAGGAAGACATGCACAAGGTGAAATGTATATATTAACTCTGGCCACCCACACACATCCAATAAAGAGATGTTGGAGGTCTTGTATAGTTTATAAACTGTTACTTAATCTTTAACCACATGAAGCTAAAATAAGCTTTTTAAATCACATAAAATCATTAAATATACAGCATGGTGAAACTCTCTGCATCCAACCCATCCCTGAGGATCAGTGGGCAGCCAACGTACAGCGCCCCGGGCCCAATTTCAGATCTAAGCCAGTCAAGAGCACTGACTGGAAAATTAACCAAACAACATGTTTTAATGGTGCAGGAAACCAGAGAACCCACAGGATACCCACGCAGGCAGGGGGGAGTACATGCAATGTCCAACGGTTCGCCACAGTCGGGTTTTGAATCCAGGGCATTCCTGTTGGGAGGCAACAGCGCAAACCAATACAGCATTATTTACTCTAGAACCAGCCCAGTCACTGGAATCACATGTTGACATTGTACATTTTCAACAAAACAAAGGTTACCTTGAATTTGTACTCTTACATTTCTGTGTACTTTTCAGACGACATGTTTATGTGCTGACTTTCATGTCAGAAGGAGAAGTGGAAGGTGGTTTTCCAGCCCAACAGGAAAAACCTAAACCTGCGCCTAAACATAACCATAAGACCACTAGTTGAAAATGAAACAGAAAGAACGATTTGCTTTCAGGTATGCAGTCTATGCTGACATTTATTCTGGTAATTGTGTTGTATAGAACATAATAAAACAATGTTTAATTTCTCTTGAAATAAGATAAATTACTTGAGGTTTCCCACAGATTCTGTTGTCTTTACCACATTCTTTCATCCAACGAACATTTTGGCTGAACCAGATTTTCACTGACATTTTTTCCCCATATCTTGAGATGAGACTGGTTAGTGTAGATTTGATTTTAGATAAAAGAAAGACAGAACTTGAAAAGGCCAGCACATCAAACGATGAGCCTGAAAATGTGACCGCTGTGGTCTATCTGCCGTGTTGATCTTTTCTTTTTTTTAAGCTTTCATTCTGTTCATTTTAAATTCACTCTGCTGATTTACCTGGATGAGCGTGAGCCTGTGTCTCTGTGCTTTGCATTTACAGTACACATTATCTCCAGACAGTGACATCGTCCAGGACGTGTTTTTGTGTCGTATGGTTGTGCCTCTGTGTGTAATTACACTGTGGCTGTGATGTCGGGTGAGATGGGCTGATTTGATGTGAAGTCAGGTGTGAACAGCCACGGCGGGGTTCGCCGACAGTTGATAATATGGCGTGTGAATGTGCTCGCAGCTGCATGGAGGGCAGCTGTTGTGTACACCTGGACGTACAGTCGACGTAGCAGCGGTCTCCTTGCGTCCTTGAATGAAGAAAGGCGGGGCGTGCGTGTTAAATCGTTGCTTACGATGCAAAAGATGATGCACGAAGGCAAAAACATTCACGGTGCCAAACGTGTGCAGCTCCCCCATCAGAGCGAGGCTGTTATTCAAACCAGAGGTGTGCTCGCAGGTTTGGCACTTTGATCCCGGTGAGATTTGTTCAGTGTGTTAGTCACGAGGCACCTCAGGTCTGTAAAATTGTCTCCCTCCTGTTGTCATTCGTATAGCCATGGCCCGGGGTGTTTTTATGACGGAGCCCCTTTTTCTCCTTTTAAAAAACGTCCTTATAATGTTGCAGAATAGACGCAGGACAGAGGAAGAGGAAAAAGTTCTCTGTCTTCTGAAAGCACCCCAGATCCCTTTTGATCTTCTGGGGGGAGAGAACAGCACCTTGTCTGACTGACATACAGTAGAGACGGCCTGTGATCTGGCAGTCTTCTCACCTAAGCTGGATCTCACGTTGTCTGTCACTCTATCTTTCTCCTCCACAGCCCCTCACTTCTCTTGCCTCAACTTTGTAATTTAGAGTGCCACATTTGAATTTCTTATACTGCATTGCCGCTTTTGATCCGCCCCGCCTTCCTAAAGCTGCGAGTGTTCAGTTTCATATACCTACACCCTGTCTGAAAATCAGACGCTTCCACAAACACGTCCATCATGTCACGTCCAACTATCAGCCTGCAAAGCTTGACAATACTAACAAACCGGAGCCATCAATGAGAATTCTAGATAAAGTCAAATGAAGTTTTATTTATTAAACTATGACGACTGTGATGTTCAAACGCTGATCAGTTACTTTGTAGTTGTAGTCCCAGTCAGGGAGGCTTCTCCATTTAAGCAAGTTAATTTAATTGTCCCACGGGGACAAGTGAAGTCTTTTGAATTGAATTGAATTAAGCAGTGATTAACCTGAGTTATAAAAAGGGGTGAACAAATTATGTGGTTCATTTGTTCAGAAAAGTTAGTCATTTTCAGTAGCTTGTGGACTGTGGATGCTTTAACTGGAGATTTCAATTACTGATTTGTGCTATTTTTGAGAACAACTCATTTCTCATTTCTCTGCTGTTCAGAATCAGGCACACTGGTGCTGTGCTTAAATACCACTTTAGTTGACGAGTGTGTCATTCGGCCAGTCGTGTCATTTTCACTGGGACTATTATTAATTGTCAACAGTCTTAAACATTCACAAAGATTATTTCATGCGTTAAGCACCTTCAAATGAACTGCTACCAAATAGCTTCTTTAAAACAGTCGACATCATGCTGGCTTGGTTTTAACAAACTGTAAACATCTTCTGATGTTATCGACCCGTGCAGAGTTAATCACTCCCCAGTCTCTGCTGTGTTGGCAGCGATATCCATATTTGAGTATGTTTTTTGGTTGTCTGTCTGTCTGTCTGTCCATCCATCCATCGATCTGTCTGTCAGAAACATACACTGCATACGCTTATTCTCGCAACACGAGCTTATAATGTGAAGAAAGATGCCACAGGTTACACCTCAGTTCCTCACAGAATTGGTTGTCTTTACCACATGTTTAATACTCTTGACCACTTGGGCTGGACAAGGTTTTTTCTTTCAGCGCATCTTGAGACAAGACGGGTTACTATTGTGGATTCGGCTTTACATAAAAGAAAGGATGAACCTCAAAAGGCCAGTATGTCAAGCGATGAAACCCGAAAACACTGCCGGAGGGTGCATCTTCAAGTGTGGCTGGCTCAGGTGCGAGTCTGTGTCATTGCAGCTGGATTAACCGACATGGCCGGTAGAGACAGGGTGTAACTGAGATTATGACTTTAGCCTCGGCTACGCTTTCATTGCTCTGATTATGACTGTGACACGTTTGCTTATAATGGATGTAACACTACACAGTATATACAGTGACTTGACATGGTTCTGAGTGTTGTATTGAAACAGTTTTCCTGCATCTCTGTGGTCTGATATAAGCATGTGGTTTCAGCTGCTGCATGGCTTAGCAGTGCTTTCCTGGCTAACATTAACAGGAGCATGATAGAACAGCTGCAGTGAAGCCACCATCTTTATATACGTAGCACCAAAGATTCAATCAAAAATGCTGCTGCGGTCGGACCACAAACCACATCCACAGTCACAGCTTCATCCAGCAGAGCAGCTGCGCTCACAGCCAGCGGCTGTATTCCGCCGGAGCTCGGCCTTTTGAAACAAGTAATGAGCAATGAATGCATAATCATAATAAAGTGTCACATCATCTCTCCTTTCTGTATCCGCACAGCATCTTCCTAAACAGGCAGTATATTAGAGCTCGACTGGACCAATACACAAGCCGGCAGTACTGGAGGTAACGCAAAAGTAGCGGGAGAAATTGCAAAATGAGGTCTGAAAAAAAAGTGTGAACTTTGGAAATATCGCTGTCCTAAACATGACAGCCTCAAATGAAGAGCTGATTCTCTCCGAGAGTCTAATCTTCTGTCTCAAGACGTTTGAGCTTGATTGTCCTCATCATCATAACTGGGTTGTAACATCAGTTGAAGAGGAACGGAATGCCTCTTGCCTCATTTCTCGTGCAATGTTTTTCACACAGTGTATTTTTCTTGAAATATGCGCTTCAGGGGGAATGACAAGATGCCTGTTGTCGCACGTTACATTCATAATAAATCTCGGCAAATGCGATGCAGATTCACATCCATCTCCAATGATAAACCTATTTTTTTCCTTATTGAGCCAGCTGCTGCTCATCGCCGTCCTCAGGTTGGTTAGCCTGTACTGTTAGACTGAACTGGAGGTTTTGGTTGATGTTCCTAGTGTACCCTCTTTTTTCGTGCTTACATGGAAAGGCAGGGAACAAAGAAAAAAAAAGCATAATTACCTCTCAAGTGGTCCTAGCTGAAATGTGCAAAATGGAGAGGGCGACTCTTTAAATGGAAGGGAGGGAGGCAATTTGATTGATTACAATTTAAACCTTGCTCACTCTTTCTGCAAATGAATGCATTTACTTTGCAAAAAGGTGTGAGTCATTACAGCGGGAGGGATGAAAGGAGAGTGAATTAAAAAGGATTGCAACTGCTCCCTCTTTAGAAGCAGGACAGATCTTATTAATACGATGTAGCATTTTCATCAACACCAACTGACCGGTTTGATTGACAGGAGTTTCATTACATTCCCAACTCTATCATTACTGCTGTGCCTTCAAATAATAGTTGTCCCCACTTAATCGGCTCAAGTGAAAAATAAAATCAACCCAGGGCTGCATGCTGAGATTTCATAATACAGAAGGGCCCCCAGTTTTCCCCGATACTAATATCTGCATGTTTATAGAGCAAAAGTCGGATCAATCTGTCAAGCAGTCAGATCAGGTGAAATGTTGCGATAAATGATCCTCGCTAAAATCTGGAAATACAGAAGAGTCTAATATGTTGACCAAACTAAAAACTAATGTTTACGATATTTCATTAAAGGAGAACTTCGGTCGATTTAAACATGTAGCTTCATTGCTCAAGCTACCCTTGACTTGCCAGTACCGAAGACGCGAACACATTTGGTCCAACCATTACAGAGCTCCGTGAACGCAAATTTAGCATTGAACGCTAACAGCATGGGGTCAGAACTTTACACTGTGTTTAAGCGTCTTAACATGCACCACATCTCACACCAGAAGTTATGCAACATCAGCAGACACCTTACAACACAGCACTGTAGCGTGTATGACTCAAAATGAATAAAAAAGTAGTTAAAACAGTGTGTTTGTGTAAGGAGCTACTTACCTGTTTGTTGACATCCGTGTCTTCCGGTAGCTAGACCAAACTAGTCAATCCGTCGAGCGTGCGCTTACACCCTCACTGGCGGAGACGGAAACGTATTCCAGCATTTTCGTGTTTCTGTTTATAATGTACATGTCCATGTTACAGCCTGTCATGAGCCATGAGCCTTACAATAGCCTGTTAAGCCTGTTAAGTGCACACTCGACGGATATGCTAGTTTGGTCTAGTTACTGGAAGACACGGATGTCAACAAACAGGTAAGTAGCTGCCTGCAAAAACACACTGTTTTAACTACTTTTTTATTCAGTTTGAGTCATACACGCTACAGTGCTGTGTTGTGAGGTGTCTGCTGATGTTGCATAACTTTTGGTGTGACATGTGGAGCATGTTAAGACGCTTAAAACACAGTGTAAAGTTCTGACCCCATGCTGTTAGCGTTCAATGCTAAGTCTCCGTTCACGGAGCTCTGTAATGGCTGGACCAAATGTGTTCGTGTCTTCGGTACTGGCAAGTCAAGGGTAGCTTGAGCAATGAAGCTGCATGTTTAAATCGACCGAAGTTCTCCTTTAATGTTTTCAAGTAAAGAAACCTTCACCCCACAGACACCAGTTAACCAGCCAATTTCCTCTCAGGGTTGTACCCCATCCCGGTGAGCACCAACTGGGATTCCAACATCGATTTGTTGTTGAACACTGTGTAGTGCTCGTTATGAACAATTAAGACTTCTTTTGCCTTCTTTTTAACCAGCTAAAATCTAGTTATGACATCAAGATATGAAAGATTTTCATCCTAAAGAAAAAAGTCAGAATCTAAATAAGTGTATGACATGTTATCATCTTCTGCATGTTCCTCATAAACACGCTGCAGTATCGACACCCAGTGTGGTCGACGTGGCGAGTGTTCCTGCGTTTGCCTCTGCTTTGGCATTTAGCCACACAGGTGCAACAATTAAATGTTTATAAGTTAAAGTCTGCTGTGAGCGTTGATTAAATTTTGATTGATTAGCAAGAATGATTTATAACAATCCAATTTGTCATTCAGGTCTTTATTTATGTCAGTGAAGTGAAGGCCCAGATTTCTGCACGATTTATAACATCTTCCAGCAGTGTAGGTTTTATTTCTTTTTCTCAATAGCCTTTGTCCAAAAGTCATTTTCAGTTATATTGACTTATTGCAGTTAGTCTCAGACTTATTGCACATACCTGCTCATGGCTATATAGTGATGTTTGTATTTAAGTGTCCTCAATCTTCTCCTCTAAAGGCACACCAGCGCTAAACCCTCATCTCTTTCCTCCAGCGGCGTCTTACTGTAATTACAGAAAGAGGAGAGGGATCCAGGAGAGCCTGCGGTTCAGTGTTTCATGGTAAATCTTTACTGCCTCAGCGAGCTGTGCGATGTCAAGACATCAGGGTTATAAAACTGAATCACCCGTGGTTGCAGCCCAGAATGATTCTGTTTTACTGTCCTTCACAAAACAATACCTAATGAGATTAAGGATGTGAGTGCTGAAGCAATGAAAGCCGAAAACACAATTAAAGAGCCAATTGATGGGCATGGTTCTCTGAGGAATTAAGCAGAGTAGAATTACCTCCTCTGTTATTCCATCTCCACATCCCGGCACAATTCTTTTTGAGTTTAAACATGAATATGAAATTAGGGGGGGAAATAAGGAAACAGAGTGCGAGTTATGTTTAATCATGAAGGAACAAACGTTCAAAGCACTGCTCAGAGTGCCTCTGTGTCACCTCTAGGGGCAGGGAGTTGAGAAAAAGTTTGTTTATTGTCACTCTGGAAGAGAGGAGGTGTTGTTCCGAGGTTGGCTGAGGGTACAGTTAATGAGGAAGCTGATGAAGAATGGTAGAAAATGATAATTTAGCGGACATATCAAACAAGAGTTGGTGAGCCTCGCTGTCAGGGGGCAAAGGTAGAAGAAGCTTCAAACTACGACTAAAAGTATCTGCATGTACGCTTATAATTTAATCAAAGAGGAGTACGTCGAGGCCGGCTGCACACACTGATGATATCCATCAAAACAAGCTCTCCTTCCCCAAGATGGCTGCATGATTAAAGTGGGAACTGGGTTTGCTTCTTAATCCTTTAGTTTCTGTCTCTGTGCCTGTTCCTGCGTTCGAGGCTCACCCCAGTGCACTCTATCAAATCGCTTCTATTGCTGCCATACCTGCACTCAATCAGTTGAAGTGCATGTGAGAATGCATGCTTGTAGCCACTTCAAGGGAATCAAGCCGCCAGTGTCGCCGTGTGGTCTATTGTTTCTTTTGGATTCCTGCACTGCATTAATACAGACTGCTCGCTCTGAGTGATTCCTGTATGTTAATGCAGCCTCCGAATAAAAATTCTGTTTTTTCTTATTCTTCAAGCAACTTTAATTTCATCGTTGGATCTTGTCTTTTTCCCTTCAGGGTCTTGTAAAACTTTAGATGAAGGAAATGTGCTAGTGATGTCACTGCCGGCCTGTGCGCCAGAGGAAAAAAAAAAAAAATCAAATGATGAAGTTGAGGTTCTTTTAAGGTAAACTAGCTGTAATTTCTAAACCTTTTCTTCTTTTTCATCTGTTCCTGTGGCTGCAGACAGAGGTGTATTTTCAAGGAGACCTGTGGACTTTTCCAACGTTTTCTTGTGCCGATGAGAAACTATTTAGCTATTTTAGCCGGACCATCTCCGTACGTGATGGTACAAATCACGGGAACAAAAAAGGTATTTCAAGCCAAACCATGTTGTTTTACGAATCCTAATGAAGTGTTTTTTGTGCCTAAACTCAACAGAGTATAAGCACGATGTTGTGACAAGAGAGAAATAGAAAATGTAACCTAAAGAGACATGAAGTCGCGTTAACTTCTGATCTGTTGTTTTGCAGAAATGTACTTTGCTTACAATGCTGCTGATACATAGTTAAAATACACTAAAAGGTTAATATAATATGAAATAATACAGAATGCACATCTGATATTAAATGTTCTTAAGGATCATAATTTAAGTTTAATTAAATAATATATATCTTTCTGATTAACAGAATCAGTGTTCTTTGTGTGACTGCAGGTAAAATAAATTGATTTAATGTGAGACTTTTTTAGTGGAAGTATGAAGTAGCAGAAAATGGCAATTCAAGTAAACTGAAAACAAATTTGTGCTTGCTTGTCTCTAAGTACTCTGCTGCACAATAGTCTGTGTATGTGTTGTACTGTGCAGCTGTCTCCAGATGCCACACTCATCCTGCATTGTTGTATTCTCTTCTGTATCACATTCAAGGAACGTCCCCTTCAATTTCCTTACAAATTGAACTTGTTTATAATCTCGGATGGGAATACTTTGTCTGTCTGGGCCATTGAGAGCCCTCTTGAGGTATTGTGAATAAAAAACATCTACTGCCTTCATATATGTATATATATATATATATATATATATATATATATATATATATATATATATATATATATATATATATGTATATATATATAAAGCGCTCTAGTGCCAGATCCACATTCAAATCTCTCACTTTCCATCAGTTCATGTTGGCTGTCATCTTTGCAAATCATGCGGTTGTGAGTAAATCTCCACTTTGCTCATTAAGTTCAGTACAGAGATTTGAGTCTGTGCAGTTTTTCCACTTCAACATTGTCAGCCCGATGGGTTTGAACATTAATCAGATGCAAGGTGACACAAAACCAATAACTAATCCTGGCTATCTTATTGTAGCAAGATTTTTTTTTGTTCTTTCAGTGTTGCATCACATTGAGTTTTACACCAGACTTTAAGTTCATCCTCTTAGCTGATATGACTGATTCTTTCTTAATTGTTTCTTTGAGGTTATTAATAACTTAATAAAGTCATTTTCCATTTAAGTTTTGAATATGGTCAGTGTCTCCATACATCCACATGCTGTTTGATATTTCCATCTATTCAGAATTAACATTTGAAGGCCCTTGAATCCATACAACCAGATGCATAGGATGCTTTCTGCAAGCAATTTGATTTAGACGAATTAAAAGAATCTGTTTTGTTTGAGAGAGACTATATCTGTACCTGCTGTGCACTTATTGCACCCAGCAGGAGCTCTGATGTGCACCTGAGGTTTGCTGCACCAGACTGTTTTTCAGATAAAGAATGTGTAGGTTTCGAGAGATTTACCATGTTTACTGTGACCCCCCCCCCTCCCCTCCAGAAACACAACCTTCATCCTCAATGCACTCCCCTCTCTCAAGATGATACTGAGCAAAGAAGACACTTAAGTGCTGTTTGCTCCACAGCATGTAGGATGTGATCTGACAAGTATGGCTTAGCTGGAGATGACCTATTCTGACCAAGATACAATGATGCAACACTCAAACGGGGCAAGCCGTAATGATCTGGGGCTTTTCGTCATGCCTCTAATCTTTATCGCTATTATCACTACACTTACTGGCCCTTGGCCCTGAGCATTAAATGGCACAAAAACACACCCACTAGAGCTAATGCTTGTGTTTGAAGCGCCAGAAGCAATGGTTATACTGCTGGCAGCAGACACTCCCAGTAATTGATTTTATTGATGAAAAAGCAACAAAACTTCAGTTTTTTCTTGCACTTTTTGGTAAGGGCATTGCATTCCCCCCCCCAATTTCTGTCTAACGAACATATGAATTAGCAAGAAAATGTAGTGAAGAGAAAACATTGGTTTAGAAATATGACAGAGTAGGAGAGGGAATAACTTCCTTTTCCTTTTATTGGGTTTCTTTTGATGCAGCGACAACCTCAAATGGATTTAAAAAAAACACAATATTAGTTCTAATTTTGTACTGCGGCTCTTAAGTAAGTAAAATGCAGACTTAAATGGATTGATGCTCCTTTCACATTTCTCAGACGAATGCTTCTTTCCAGTCTGCTGACTTTATTTTTCACTTTGTTTGATCATAGAGATTGCATTATCTGTGCTCAGTCACTATTTCCTTCCCTGCTCTTTGTTAAGGGGCAAAGTGTACTGGCTGGGAAAACAGTGGGTCCATTTTAACCACTCATGCCTAACATTAGATACTGTTGTGTGTCGGTGAAACTGTCGGCACAGGCTTTATTAAAATGGGATATGTGAAACACTTTTTTTTTTTTTTTTTCAAGAAAGCCTCTGCCTTGTTTTAAAATTGCCTGCACTTTCAGGATAGGCTTTGAATGTTTTGGTCTGACTGTTCAGTCCAATCATCTTAGTTCATTTTAGACAGTAGCTCTTTATTCCAACAGTAATCACTGTTATAGTGTTTGGTCAGTTATCCTTGTCCCTCCTGCCTAATATTATAAACAAACATTGTGATTGGCTCTCCGTGTTCAGGTGTAACTGCATTTTACCCCTGTGAACTTAGTTTCCTTGGCAACCTACAATCTAAATCTCAATTTCTGCATTATTATACCTCCACAACAAACACCCTCTCTCCACAGTGTAGTTTATAGCGCACTCTTTCTAGCTGTGACTGTTGGATGCTCTGTATTGTTGTGTGTTGTATTGTGCTTCAAATGTCAGCCACTACTGTGTATGAACTCATCAGGGTTCTTTTCAGCGCAGCACTTTTATTGATAGAAAGGTCATCCGGGATGAATAGGATCACCATGGTTACGCGGGAAAAGAAAAAAGTGGAACCTCCTATTCTATTCTATGTCTTCTGAGTCCACCACATTCTCTTTAAAGAATGGGTGCATCATCACAAACCCCCGCAAATGAAAGGAATGAAATTACAGCACAGTCGGCTGGTGTCCTCTGTACAGCAAAGAGTGCCAGCGTGGATTCAGAGGTTTTCTCAACAACAAATGATAAAGAAGTTGCATTGTAAGGTTTGCAGGTGTCACTCTGGTGTGAGTAGTTACCCACTGTGTGCCTCTGTTCGAGCAATTCTCTGCAGAGAGCACCTGAAAAGAACTGTGCGGCTAATAAGATTAAAGCAGATTGGAGCTTGACAAACAACGGTGACCGCGAAGCCTCGTTTTTCTCCTCAAATGTAAATGCTCTCAGAATTTCTTTCACATTTTGTGTGTCCGTCTCTGTCGGTGCACCACCACCTGCTCCTTTTACCGAATGTTTTGCTTTCACTTTCATTTCACCTTGAGAAAAAATGAAAACGTAAGCCGCGGGTGCTGCCGTTAAATTGAACACTGAATATATAGAAGCATGTCGTTTTATTACACCGCAGCCTATGCCCTTGCTCTTTCTTAGATGGAGAATATTGGATGGAATTATTCCAAAGACACGGTTAAAGCAGCTCTAGAGACTGCCTTGTCAGTATTCACATCCTGCCACCTCATTATTTTATGATTCGTCTGTGGTAGTTAAGCACTCAGTGTCAGCAAGATACATAGAATTACTGCAGTATTTTAATACTTGATACGATCAGCTAGTCAGATTTTTTGATATTTTACAATTCGGCCTGACAAACAGCTTCAACTTTATTCTAAAAACCTTTCAATATTTTGTGCATCGTAGCTAGCTTTCTTTTAGTGGGCAACAAAACGAAAAGAAATAAAAGAGACATTCATAACCCGAAAAAGAAATATGACACCTTATTTTCAATTTAGATATACGATATGCAACATTTCTCTGTTAAAATATCTAAAAATTAGGATAGGTATGTTATTTTGTTGAGTTGAAAGCTTACATTATCCCAATAGTTTCCAACAATGTTTGGATGCAGAGAAATCCCAGTTTTACTCAAGGTAATGGCGCGTTTCAAGTTGGTCACCTGTTGCTACAGATGTAAAGTCCCCTTCCAATGGGCTGCCATGGCGAGAGACAAATCATTTTCTAATCCCATTTAAATTGTCCCACTAATCAAACACATGATGTTTGTCAATTCAGAGCACAATTTTTACAAGCTGAGAAAGTCCCAGTTTGTTGTAAAATCAATAAAATATACAATATGTAAGTGAGGCCTTGAAGAGGCAGTACTGTTTAAACAAACTAATATATATGTAATTCACATCACAATTCAAACAAAAGGAGCAGAACATGATTTGTCTCACCATCAACCAGCAAACATAATTTTTCTGAAATAACATCCCATTTGACACAACAGAGTGGGCGGGACTTGGCCTCTATAACTTCCAGGAGAGAGTCAGAGAACGTAAAGAGAGTAAAACTTTATTATACTAGCTCATTTGTGAACATTTCTGCCCGTGTCACGTGTTTAATAATGAAGACAGCCCCTCCCATGTTCCCACACTACTTACATATTTTGTTTTGTTTTGATTGAAAGACCCCGAGCAGCAGAAACTACATACTGTGCATTTAAGAAGCTCCCACCTTGTGAGTACACATCTCCATGTTTGAAGCCATGCTTTTACATCAACACAGAGTTTCTCCTTTATTGTTCACCCCTTCAAAATACAGGTCTATTTCTAATCGAAGTGACAAATGAAATACACAGTCATAAATGGTAAAGATTGATATTTATTTCTCATCACAAATAAAAAGAACCATGCTTACTCATCACAGAAAGAAAAACAAAAATGAGAAGCGCTCAGTCTTTGATTCTTTACCGACGGTGCTGTCGGAGTGTTTTTTGAGAATGTGAATAATAGCACTCTATGAAGATTGAAACTCTTAAAAAATCCAAGTCTATGCCCATACAATGAAGCCCCCAACCCCCTCCTCCCACAGCCTTTACCCACCTCCGCCCAGCTCAGTTGTCCCTCCCCGAACAATGATCACAGCATTATCTGAGTGGTTCAGTCTGAGGGCTCTCAGTCCCCAGAAGTCTTAATCACCTGGAACAGAGTGACATTGTAGAGCACCTGGTGTCCGTTGTTCCAGGTGTACAGGACCCTCTCCCTGGGGTTGTAGTCCATCATGGAGATGTGGGAGTATTGATTGTGGAAGGGGATGTCTGTGTACTCATAGCTTGATGTGTTGGTGTAGTAGGCAAAGTAGATTTTGGCACCAGCCAGGTGGGAGTTGGTGACGTAAAGTGTACCACAGATCATGAAAGACTCTCCTGCACTGCGCTTGGGGAAGCCCGTGTCCCAGGTCTGCTGCACCTCCAGACTCTGAGGCTCCAGGCGGCTGATGACAATGTTTCCAGCATTGGGGATGGTGGTGTAAACTGCCCACAGGCCGTTCTCGTCTGCCATGAGGTCGATGTCAGAGGAGCCACCCCAGGAGTAGGGAAAGGTGTTGTTGTATCCGGCCCCACTCAGGCTGCGCTGCACCAGAACACTTCGAGAACGGAAGTGGTATTTGATGATGATGTTGCTCTGGTACTTGTTGTAGTACAGGGAGCCGTTGTAGACCACATGGCCAGTGCCTGCCCAAGGGTGAGGCAGCAAGTGCTGCACAAAGTTCTGGCCCTTCATGAAATCATTCATTGTGCGGTATTCCAAGACACGTCGACCCTTGAAGTAACCATCCATGGACCACACCTAAGGAGAGAAGAAGAGTGAATCCCATTGGGAAAAATGAGCTAACTGAGAGAGATGAGGGGATCAAAAGCTTTCAGGAGAATATTATTGTGCTTAACCTGACACACCTCTCTGCATGAACACTGTGATTAATGTTTTACCACAGCCAGTATGATGCCTTTAGCAAAGTAAGCATGTTGTGAGTATGTGCTGAATTTCAACTTTTTTTAAGTGTCAGTCTGGAATATGATTAAGTTCACTTACTAGTGTACCATATGGGCTTTTCCACTAAAACTGTGCAGAATTGAGCCGACCCGAACCCAAGATGGATCTTTCCAGTGGTGCCAGAATACACCCTCACTACCGCGGCCAACCTGTGTCTGTTTTGCAATAGTCAATGTGTCTATACAGGAAATCTGAGCGTGAGATGTCTGTGTGTTCAGCTCTGAGTAATTCTGTAGTGTCATACTGAATCTCACTTTCTCTCCAGTGGCCCTGTTTGTATTTTCAGACATTTGCTGTATATTGCTGTTTCATCAGGTCCGTGTTTGAGCTTTTTTTGGGAGTCGTGTTAAGACACTGCTGATGAAAAACCCACATGTTCTGATTTTGCTGCTTCTTAGTGAAAACTTTTAATTAACTAAATAACAGGGGACTTTTCTTGTAAAGAATTTGTGGAAAATGAAAAATCCTTATGACTGAATTAGTGGGGCTTTGTTAACGGCTTCTGACGGTAGTCCTGAGGGGAGTAATGAAAGTGGCTCCTTTCAACACAGTAAAAGACAAGCGCCTCATCAGTTAAAGACACACCTTCAAACAGATAGTCCTCTTGTTATGGAGGTGCAATCCCTGCTTGCCGACATGCCAAATCAAACAGAGTCAAACCGGGCCAACACGCGTAGGGAAAAAGCTCCAATACTACATGAAATACATTTGTGAGTTCAACTTCAGACTTTTGATACCCTTTTTATACAGAGAAAACCGTGTATCTCCAAATGTGGTGATTTATAATGCGAATGTTTGTGATGAACTGAATGACGAAGTGCTCCTTTTTTAGGGTTAAGAAAATTAATCTAGTTAATAGTAAAAAGAGGCTTGGATGACTGGAGGGGGAGTTGCAGGCATTTAAACTCTGTGTGGGCGTGTCCTAACAGAGTCGTTAGGGCCACTTGTTGTAGGCTACCTTCTCCTCTCCACCTCCTCCTCTCCCCTCAGAGGAAGTGGCCTGCAGCTCCCCTCCAGTCAGCTAGAACCGAAGAAGTCTCTTGAATGAGAAGTGAAACGTCTTCAAGAAAACTGAATCAAGTCCAGTTGCCATGGGAGCCTTTTAATTGTTGTGCTTTACTACCACTTTTCACAGTGTGGTAGACCTGTTTTTACCTAAGTGAAGGATCTCGACACACACCACTGCACTGGTGAGTGCACGTGTTCATGCAGTTGTTGCATTGAATGTGCGCAAAAAGCTATTGATCTCTCTTGCGTGTGGGAGTGAAGACGCTGCCTGTGCTTTTGCAGTCAACCACCACTCGTGCTCCCTGCCCCTTCCAGTCCACATTTACAGAAAATCAATCCATTTAGCAGCTCTATCTTTTTCCTCAAGTACTCTCAGCGGATCTCTCCACTGACACGGCCCCTCTCTGGCTGCGTCTCCAGTCGCATTCCCTCAATGCTTCCACTGAGCCACAGTTCAGCTACTAATTGATTCAATTTAACTGCAGTTGACTTAGATATTTCTTTTGTCCTTAACATATCAGGAAGAGCTTTGCTAAGATGGAGCGCTCGTTCGTCTGACGCTCCACTCATCATTTTTTCTCCTCAGCTTCTCGCCTCCCTACCACGCACGGAATAGGCACCTTTCCTCAATAACAAACCCCTGTGGGGGGAGCGGAAGGGCATGGGAGGAGTCGAGGGTGGTGAGGTATCGCAGTTGAATTATGGAGAAGGGGAGATTATGGAGCATTAAGCATTGTTTCTCCCTCTGCCTACTAAGTGACTCCCTCGAGCTGAGCGGGAGAGGGGAGCTGAACCAGGCCGAAGCTTCAGCACGTTAAGACCCAGCTTTATTTTCTGGTTGGCTCCTCAGAGACATTTGGTGTGGGTGTTGATATTGTTAATGCATCTAGCTATTAATACAATCAGTGATCGATCTAAGGAGAATCATGTGATGTCAGCAAGTCAGGTGATTAAAGATAAAGACCAGGGCTTTCAATCACAGAAACTGACCTTTTCTGATGGCAATATCTATTCAGCCTGTTATGATTCAGATTCAGACTGGGGATGACAAAGGCCATCGTCATCTCTTCTCCTCATATTCATTAGTTTCCATTCTCCACCATCACCACCACTAGCCTGATTCACCACGCCGCGCAGTTTCTCTTCCTGTACTTCCTCCTTTGTTAATTTCCCCCCCTTTGCTTCAAACCATGCATCTGCCCATGCAGGACCGCATGTCATCTGTAATCAGCTGCAGCCATTACTATATCATCTGGGTCCAGAGCGTCCCGTCACACTCCTGGTAATTACCTAGGTGATTTAGAAAACTTTTGCCCAAACAACTCATTCATTCTCCACTGATGATTAAGTGATTAATCAGCTGGAGTTGCAGTGACAGAAGAAGACACAGAGGAGGGAAAGGGATGCTATCCATCAGTGACTCAGCTTTGCGTTCCTCTCTGTCTCTCCTCTTTCAGAGAGCAGAAGAAGTCCCACTCAGGCAAAACAGTCAATCAGTCATTAAAGTATCGTGACAGTGTTGCTGTGAGGGTTTTTTCTGAGCCACTGGCGGAGTGTGGCCTGTTTTTGCCAATGACTTTGTTTCTACTTTATCTAGGATGGTTTCTGAACTATGGAGGGAGAAAAGGTTCTAGTTCAGGGTGAGCATAGGAACACAGGGACTTACTCTGTTGTCTGAGCTGGGGATCATGGTGTCTGTCATCCAGGAGCCAAACCTTGAGCCTGATGCACGCACTGTGATGGGATTACTGACGCCAGTCAACTTCCCACAGCCTGGAGGTCAAAGAGGAGAAAGAGAAGAAAGATATTTAACACTCTTGCATTTGTTCTTTTATCCGTTTTCTGTTTCCAGTCTTGTCTTAGCGTACTTTTCTTTGCATTTGTGTGACCATTTTTGAAAACTTGAAAAATAAAATTGTGTGCAAATAAATATGGATCAGTGGGTAATTATAATTTCTAATTCACACTGTGACACTGGATCACTGCGGGGCAGTGAGGACCAAAAACTACATCTGTAATTACTGCTTACAGAAATCTTCGAGATTACCACTTTAACTCATTGGTTCATATACTTTATATGGGATTTTGTAAAATCATCAGTTTGTACACGAGAACACAATCAATTATTCATCCAGGCTTTCTAGGCCAATTGTTTTTAATTTATGCAGATAATTCGAGCTCCGAGCATCGTGGTAATGTTGACAATGTAGAACAGAGATTTGACAATTGATGATAATAACTAATCCTGAATTCCTTTATGCACAGCTGTTGCCTTTCCTCTAATTGTTTAAGTGCTGCATTGACATTTGATTATGAATTTCAAATTAAGCATTCAGTGACTACCCACTCACCCACACCTGTTTGCATAATGCATACGTCTTATACCTAGTTTCTGCATGCAGGAGTGGAGCCTGGTCTCCAGCAGCAGGACTCTCTGGCGCAGCTCCTCGTAATCATAGGCCCCCATCTCTTCTTGGATGGCCATCAGCACCAACGACAGATTCCTCACTTCCTCCCGCAGACGAAGGATCATCTTGGCATCGGCCTTGTATTGTTCCAGCACCGGTAGCAGGGGGAGCAGCTGGGTCACTTTGTCTTTCAACTCCTAAGTCATGCACAGAAAGACACATGGAACAGGAAAAAGGGTGGAATGGGTTAAACCCTCTGTTAGAATACTGCACAGGGGATGAGGGAGACTGTACTAGATCAGTACAGGGGATTGTGCACAGAAGCTAGGTCTTTAATCTTTAGTTGAAGTGCTTCTGGTTCATAGATCATCTCCCAGTCAGGAGCTCATATTGAAGCTAGATGCTGGTTAGTGTTACTGTTTCACCGCCGTGCCTGGATTTGTCATGAGATTCCTTACAGAACTGTGCCGAGTTATAATTCACTGCAATTTCATGTATTCCTGACATTTCTAGTGGGGTTTGGGGGACCCTCAGGGGTGTCCCCCAGCAAAAATGGGGATAATTTCTTGTCACTGTAATTCCATCGATAATTTACATGGTGACAGAAAGTATGAAGAAATCAAATCTGTGGTCTAATTTGTGTCAGTGTAGGGATCCTAAGTGAGGAAGTCTCTCCCTCTTCCGTTTTCCCTCTCCTTTGTACGTTCGTAACATAAAGTTTATTTCCCCTGCATCTCTAGTCAGCTGCAGTCAGCATCACAAAACATAATCACCCAACTTTGGAGGTCACCTCCATGTTTTGCTGCTGCAGTCAGGCTACTAAATAGCGAAGATAAATCCATTTTTTATTCCCAAAAGTTTGAAAACACCAAAGCGTTTATTCTTCCAGAAGATTTGGCTCTGCAACTAACTCTCTTCTCCAGAGCTGTGAGTCTGTGCAGCGGTCCCTCCATGCCTCACACTTGTAAGTGCTAAGCCCCGTGTCACAAAGTGCAAGTTCAATAATCTCCACTTTGTGAATGTCAACTTATTTGCACTCCCCAGCTTGAGTCAATCAACTTTGCTCATATTAAGGTTTTTTTTCCATTTACAATCCTGTGTGTGGAGAGAAAGCCACTGAATTTATTTAGCGAATTTCAGTGCATGCCTGTTCACTGTCTACGCAGGTTTGGGTGATTCAATTTTCACCTAGTTAGAGCAGTGGTAAACTGGGTGTAAACTTGTTCTGTGACTCATCGTGTGTTTAGGAATGAAAAGAACAATGTGTCCTTATGTAGGAGTGCAGGAAGCAGCAGGAGAGCCGGGCTGCCTGCTTGGAAGGTAGAAGGCTCGAGAGAGAAATAGGTGTATCAATAAAGTGTGGCCGCCACAGGAGGGGCTGTTTCCTCCTTGTTAAGGTTTATCGTAAATCTGGTGATGGAGCAGCTCTCAGCCCTGTGGCGCCACATCATAAATCTCATTTTCCCCTTTTCAAGCTGCAAAAATTCGCTCTCGTTAATCTCCCACGCTTTGCCATTGGCAACTTTGAGCTGAATGCATTCATCAGCCAACCTGCTCTGGTCAAATCCCGCTTTTTTCTTCCTTCTCCATATTGGATCGCGGATTTTCATTCTGATAAATCCTGGGATATAATGCTTACTGTTCTACATATTGCAGTCATCTGTGGCTTTACTGATGAATGGGCCAATTTCATAAACATCTTCATTACCTCCACTGGATTTGCTTTCATAAAACACGCTGAAAGGAAAAACACGGCTAGTCATGCTCGTCCCTGTGCTTAGGCAGAGTCTCAGCGGTAAAGCACACTTAGCATTTATGAAGGCATCTTTTAATCAAACTATTTTATGGCCCATCTAATATCTGTAAGAGTGTGAGAAATGTGGAGAAAGCCTGGGCAAGACAACCGGCTGACAGGAAGACAAAAAGGCCCACTGATAATGGCAGCTGAGCCTAAACTTGTAGAGAGATAAGGTAGAGATAAATGTTACTATATGTGCCTGCTATCTTAGAGCAGACACCAGAATGTTAAGTATATAGAGTCGGAATAGAGGCTGAGTCAGGAGAGAGGGGAAAGGATGTAAAGAGAGGTATACAGAAAAAATACTTTCCTTCTGGGTCCAGGAGTTTAATAATTCAGGAGGATGTGAATTTGCTAAAATTTCCTCTGTGCATGAGTCAATGACTCAGAGACAGTCTTGGAATGGAATTTGTGTACCTTTCCCCTATGCAGCAGTCCGTCGAGAGTCATACAAAATTTTATTGTCTGTGAAGAGCGAAATGTATCTGGCAAGGTTTGTGTGCACACGGAGTGCAGTGCCACATCTAGTACTATCTGCATTCACTTCACAATAACACACTGGCACCGCTGTGCAGGAGGTGACAGACAGCCAATTACCTGAAAGCCCTTCGGATTGAGACTGCGGGGATTTTCCGAGGCCACCTTCAGCTTTCCATCCACCACCTTCATTAGGCTCTCTGTGTTTCTTACATACTGTAGATCTCTGTACGTCCGCAGGTCCAACACCTCCATCGACTGGCTAATGTTCTGAACCTGTGTCACACACACACACACACACACACACACACACACACACACACACCACCAAACCACCGGGACACATAATAGAAACAGAATAATTTTGGATTAATTTTAAGGGAATACATAAAACATTTTTTCAGTCTATAATCAGATAAGCAGCTCTAGCTTGCAAATAGAACTACACTGATTAGTTGATTTATTGATTACTTAATCAACTAGATGATCTTCAATTAATCAGTTCAGTAATCTTTTGTTAGAAATGGCAGTAATTCTCACATGTGAATATTTCTGTTTTGCTTCGCGACACGACGGTAGGCTGAATATTTTGTGTTTTTGCATTGCTAATGACAAAAAATAGTGTGGCTGCTGTGATCCCATCACAAGATGGTCTCTACTCTACTTCAGTTTACTATAATAGTTTGGTTTAGGATCATGTTAGCCACAGACTCATGGAGCACTGAACGACAACTGTGTTGCGTATTAAAAGTTTGAGCTCTTCATCCAGTGCGGAGAAAAGGATGGATGAATAAATAAAACCCAACTACAGTATGTGCTATACGATAAATGTGCTTCAAAAAGGGGATAGCCTTAAACAAAAAAAAACAAAGCATTTCTTTAAAGTGTAGAGTTAAGCAAAGGCACGATTGAGTCGGTATGAAACGCCGTTGGATAAAACATAAAACAGACGGGCATTAAACAGCGAGCCAAAAGCAAAATAAAAAAAAAATCAAAAATCAAAAACAGCAAGAATAACCAAGATGAAAGGAGTGGTGCTTCAAATAGCAGCACAGGATTTAACAGGCTAATATACAGACACACTACATTCATAAATTATGCAATAAAAGTCAACAGGTATCCAGTTAGGATATGAATATACTTTCTCTCCCCGATATCAAAACAGAAGGGTAGTAGCACCGTTACGAGTGTACACAGGTAATGGGTACATACTGTAAAAACTAAACTAATGCAACTGAATAAATCTCACAGAGGCGCAAACATGCTGCCAAGTAGGTGTTTATTGAATCTCAGTTCCCAGAGGAATCAATTTTGCACTATGTTTAATTTTTGCGAGGTACTTATCTTGCTCACTCTCTGACAGCCCACTCTGCTGCTGCATAACCAGCCTACTGTTTCATACACCCCCTCAGCTCCTGCACGTTGTCCTGAACTGGCCAGAAACCGTCGGAACATTGACAAAATTGCAGTTCTGCGGTGCATATAAGAAGGCTCACGTGTACATATGTCCAGCTACCCACGCCAACAGACACCCACCCACGCAGGCACGCGCCACTGAAACTCAGAGCACGCAGACGATGCGTATTCCAACAGCTCCGAGCAAAAACACGAGCAGTCCGAACTCTCAAAGGTCACGGTTTGGCATAAAGTCTGTTTTGCACCTAATGCCTTGCCTGCCTACACTTTGACATCCCACTCAATTACTTCGTGTCCTGCCTACTGTTTTCTACACCCAGCTCATCTCCCACATGCTTCATGAATTGGCCGTGGATTTTTTTTGGGACGGAAAATATTTTCTTTACCAATTAAAACTGTTCCGACAGCAGTACAGATGGACTAGTTGGAGGAATGTGTTAACAGTAAACTGTTTCACCGGCCCGGAGTCCAAACAAAAGCACTGTCACCGTCCTGCTGTGTGTCAGCCGGGATCCTCTGAGCAGTGGTGACTGATCCACAGACACAGGGCATTTCATCTAGCGCCCCCCCATCCCCCGACGCTCCCAAGAATTCAATCAGTCACAGGTGTGTCTGCCTCGTGTCCGATGCAATGAGTCACTCGGCACCAAATCCTGAAGCGTCTTTCTTGTGTGTGCCCTCCTATCTCTTTTAGTTTCATCTCAGCGCAGACAGTTGCACGGAGAGGTCAAAGTGGGAAGAGGTGTTCAAAAGTCTGCGCCAAGAACATTCTTACACCACCGTCCTTCGGGGTCAACTGTGCTTTGGATGGCATTTTGTCTGCCTGTGCAGAAAGCTGAATAGAGACTCTTGCACAAGGCTGGTTTACATTCTTTGAACAGAGGGCGGTTTTGACATTGTTAGTGTAACCTTGGCTTTCCGTGTCAGGCAGAGCCTTTGTGGATGTGGTCTGCTATAATAATTGGCCACATGCTCTGGGTTCAAATGGGGATGTCTTTTCAGGCATGGTGCTGTTATGTACACATACACACACGGACTTATGAGTAGTCTTTTGACTTGTGGCTTTCACTTGTGTGCAGCTCAAATAGCGCTGACCCTGGGTGTCCTCATTAGGCCGAGCTGTGGACTGTATTTGACGGGAGCGCTTGGCTCTGATAACTGCTGTCTTACAAGCAGTGCACAAGTACAGAGGGTAAACAGAATAACATAAACGCCCACACTGTATAATCAAGACAATATTAAATATGTTTTGCAAAGCTTTTAATACTAAAGGTCCCTTCTACACAAGTAGTAAGAGAATAAAACAATACTGTGTCTAACGTTTGGCAGAGAAATATTTATCTCAAATGGCACCTTATTCTTCCTCATTAAAATGGCCCAAACTTTGGCCTCTGAACTATTTGCGATGTCACAAATCATGCTCGCAGCCCCGCCTCTTTATATCGGATTTTCTTTTAATAAGCTCAGAGGAAATTCACACTTTGAGCAATGAATGTGAAAACAGCCTTCTCGCATCAAACTCTACACATACATCATTCAACACAGTGAAGCTGAAGTATTCAACTGTAATTGTAATGCATTGAAAGTGACAGCAACACAAACTGCACCCTCAAAATTAGAGATTAAATACATATATTTAATCCTTTATGACATAGATTGGATATATTCTTCAAAAATACATTTATTGCATTTATATATTTTTTATTGTATTTCTTTTTAGATTATTCTACATTTAAGGCTTTTCAAGTTTAGACAGGTTTCCATTGATAAAACGTACTTTTCTCAGGAGCAGATTATTTTAATGTGACTTTCACCTGTATTGTACGTCCACAGTTATATTAACCAAAGATCAACTTGCACTTCACAGCTCTGAAAAGTTTGGGCTAATGGGTGCAACTAACTGTAAATTTAATTATTGATTAAACTTAAGCTGATTATTTTCTCTGATAATTTCTCAGAGCCTAAAACGATTCAGTCTTCAGATTGCTTCTTTTGTCCAACAATGAGTCGAAAACCCAAAGACTCTTCATGTACTATCAAGACTGATCATGAAAGGCAGCAAATTCTTAAAAATGTTTTTTGTTTGACTGAAATTCATCAGTCTATAATTATCGGAATAGTTTGCCAAAAAATGCTTTTGATTGACCAATAAATGCAGCTCGAATTATGTCCATAATTTTAAAGCTAACTATTTATGTAATAGTTTCTTTTTTATTTAAAGGAGAACTTCGGTCGATTTAAACATGCAGCTTCATTGCTCAAGCTACCCTTGACTTGCCAGTACAGAAGATGCGAACACATTTGGTCCAACCATTACAGAGCTCCGTGAACGGAGACTTAGCATTGAACGCTAACAGCATGGGGTCAGAACTTTACACTGGGTTTTAAGCATCTTAACATGCTCCACATGTCACAGCGAATGTTATGCAACATCAGCAGACACCTTTCAACACAGCACTGTAGCGTGTATGACTCAAAATGAAAAAAAAAGTAGTTAAAACAGTGTGTTTGTGCAAGCAGCTACTTACCTGTTTGTTGACATCCGTGTGTTCCGGTAGCTAGACCAAACTAGCATATCCATCGAGTGTGTACTTAACAGGCTTAACAGGCTATTGTAAGGCTCATGGCTCATGACAGGCCGTAACATGGACATGTACATTATGAACATAAACACGAAAATGCTGGATTACGTTTCCGTCCACGCCAGTGAGGGAGTAGTGTTCAATGCTAAGTCTCCGTTCACGGAGCTCTGTAATGGTTGGACCAAATGTGTTCGCGTCTTCGGTACTGGCAAGTCAACGGTAGCTTGAGCAATGAAGCTGCATGTTTAAATCGACCGAAGTTCTCCTTTAAACTGACAAGGGACAGGCGTTAATGTTGCTGTCCTAGAATGACACACATGTATCAGCCCAATTATTTCATACTTGCGACCTTTTCATTAATTTTTTTTTTTTAGCTGGATGTCAATCTCTCCGGATTGATTGCAGCAGATGCAGATCACCTGTTGTGCCGGATGTGGAGACTGACTCCTAATTAATGATTTAAAGCAGCTTGGGGAAATCCCCTCGTGACCATTCAAGGTGTCACGATGCCCTTTTGCTGAGGCTGAGGTGAGGTGGGGGAGGCACACCGAGGTCATTCTGAATTCTTACTTGACATGTGGCTGCACATACACATACACTACCTGTATCCACTGTGCTGTATAGTGCTCAGTAGACTTGTTGGGGATTCAATCTGCATTTAATCTACAAACCCACTCGCTATGAGACCTGTGAGCAACAGAGACAATACTGGAAAGAATACCATACAGTTTGTAATGTACCCTGTGCTGCACGTATACATTCATGCACAGATCTACTTTCCCCGAATAGCTTCATTTAGTTTGTCAGTTTCTCTGCCAGAATATGCCTTCTCAGTTGGAATATGCCTCTTTTAAAGTGTGTGTAAGTGTGGGTTTCCACTGTACGTGTGCTTGAAACGGCAGCAGACAGAGGCTGTCAGGGGAAAAAGGTATACTTCAATAAGAGTGAATGCAATATGTGAATTCAGGTGTCTCATTGATCCATCAGGACCTCAGAGCCTATTCAGCATCTCAATTTACCACAACCGCTCTGCACTAGACCACATCAATGTCAGCCCCTCCTGTCTTACCCGCTCTCCTCTGCCTCTCCACTCGCAGGCTTTTCGCTCACTCTGTCGATCCACCCTCTCATTCACCCACTTGATGGTTTTGAGTGTCCACAAAAACACAGCTCTCAATGAGTTGCCACAGCCCGTAAAGCGAGTGTAAGCTATTAGATATTATTCAGCAGGTTGTTGTTATTCAGTTTTGGAGAGACAAGTGGATAAGAAGGGAAAGATGACGATGCACTGCCTGCAAACCGCCAATCGATGCAGCTGCAGATCTGAGGAGTCAACAAGCGGTTGTGGATGGCTTGTGAGCAGAGGTCCTTTCCTGCCTTTACTCTCACCCCTGGCCTGTGTGTGCGTGTGTGCGTGTTTATGCACTAAACACAAGCAGGAAATTACATTTGCATACACTGCACGGCACTGTAGGTCAATAACACTCTACTCTATGTATTTGAAACATGGATTTATTGTCTGCTTGCTGAAACAGTGCGGGTTTCTTGGCGCTCTGCATGCCTGAGGGTTTAGTGTGTGTACATGTTTTTGTACGTCGTCGAATTTATTTGCTCGTCATACATCACGCGAGTGTAAAAAACGGTGTCGATTCATTTTTTTTTTTTACACTGAGAAAGACAGCGCAAGTCTGAGTCGACAGATTTACACTGTGCAACATTTACTGTGTAACTTTGCAAACAAAGCATTCGCTCCTGATTGGCAAGACACTTAATTTTCCTAATTTGCATCTAATGGATTAATATTTATAAAAGAAACATTATCATTGTATGGCTCAGCGAATCCAATTTCATGGATAAGTTTGGGACATTTCTTATTAAGGCAACGCACGCTTCACTCACTTTTCAGCAACTCTGCTCCTTAAGAAAGAATAGTTAAAGCAGCAATTCTCATCTGCATGACTGATCCACCGTGGGGTGAAAGCAGTGGGACTGTTCACTTCAGCGTCGTGTATGTAACAGACGGCGCCAGACGCGAGCGCAGGCAGTGTGTGGCAGTTTGTGTTTGTATGTCTGCGTGGGTAACAGTCGTGTCTCAAAGTGGGTGTGCTATTGACAGCTGTCACCTTCTCCATGAGCTGGCGAAGTTGCCTGCTGCGTGGGTCGCGGTTACACATGTTCTGGGCCGGTGCGACCACGGTGCAGATACACTTCCCATCTGCGTCCTGTGCTGAGCTGTAGATCTGCCAGCCCTCCTCTGGGCTCGGGTACAGAGCCTGCAGAAAACACAGAGACATATATATCTTAGAGCGAGAGAGCAAGTGAAGGGACGGGTTGCTTCTGTCTGCTGTTGTTTATCCGTTGCTACCAAGCAGGCTTTTCAGAATACATGGGGGCAGACACGATATTTTATTCTGCCAGCACGCATCAACTGTAATCTGAAAAGTGTTCCACCCGTATAAAACATTTCTAAACTAATAAATTTATCTAATACTTGAAAGTGTTTTAGCAAGAGTTTGGAGGGAAAAAAAGACTCTTTAATACATTCCATATCGTGATTAGTTGTGCCCATTCTGTCACCATAAGTTAGCCGTGGAGTCATAATTTCTCCATGGCATTCTCTTTGCAGTCCTATCAGAAGTTTCTCTTCCCCAAAGGCAATTAATGGCAATTGATTCCTCCAACTCCTCAAAATCACTTGCAGTCTAATTTTAGCATTGACTGAACAGCAACTTAGAGCGAAAAAGTGAAAGCCAGAGATTGACAGAGGTGCTGCTCACAGCTGTAACGACAAGAGAAAAAGAGGATAAATGATTCAGATAGAGGAAAGGGAAAAGAAATCAGCAGAAAAGGGTTCAGATTAAGATGAGACAAGAGCAATGCTGGAAAATACACAACGGGTTTAAAAACACATCGGCACAACTGTGATAGAGTAACGTCTTGGAGGAGAATGAACACAGACAAAGATAAATGGGAGGAAAATGGGCTTTTCAAAGAAAAGAGGAAGAAGGACGGATCGGGCCGGGATATGTGAAAGCAGAGCATCTAATAAGTTTGGACATGGAGAGGAAATGGAGCTGTTCGGGATCGATAATGCAGGCCGTTACCAGTGGAGGAGGGGCGAGGCTGAAAGGGTGGATGTCTCTCTCTCTCTCTCTCTGACTAATCCAATCAAAAGTAGTGCTGTGCGTTGTGCAAGCACACGTATACACACAGTTTACGCGAAGGCCCGGCCAGGACGACCCGTTCATTCACACGACATCTACACACACTCAGCATATAAAGCAAAATGTAATGAGAAACGGAGCAGCCATTTTAGTGATGAAATTAAAGACCCATCCACATAAGTGGAAGGAAGGAGGCTGGAAATAAAATGATGCGTCGCGGCTCTGCGCCTCACTCCCGCTCTGCTCAGAGCTGTGTCGTGCCGTGCTCTCGTCTCCTTGGGTCGGGGGATCAGATTAAAACGTCTTGGGGGACAGGGGGACTGTGTGATTGGAGTGTAAAGTAGCAACCACCCTGCGAGCCAATGTGCTCACTGTCACATCTTGTCACTCCTGCCAATCCCTTGGCACTCAGGCATCCCCCCTTTTCTCCCTTTTCCTCCCCTGCACTCGCTGCCTTTCCCTCTCCTCCCCCTCAGAATGAGTGAATTTTAAATCTGACTTACTCCAAATGAATTGTGGGAAACCGACTACAGCTGCATGAGCATGAATATCAAATTATACGTTTTATTCTCCGGAATATTTTATCTGTTTCATTATATTCAAGGTATATTAAATAGACTCATATAATGGAAGGGGGAAAAAATATATAAATTTTATTCAATTAAGACAGAGGTAATATTCTATTCCCATTTTCTATTCATACAGTATTGCATACATACATTAGCAATAATTCAGTCGGACAGAATGTCTGCTGTGCACATGAAGGCGTCACAGTGGAACTTATTGGCACTCTGGCTAAATTATCATTCCATTATTCTTAATATTGATGCATATTTAGGAGTCGGCGTGAAGCCACTCCCTGCAGTGACTTGCACAGTTTTTCTGTCAGTCAGCACCTTTCTCATTATAAGTCATCTCTGAGGCAATCCAGCATCAGAGGGCTGTTGGGTGGAGAGACGTTAGAGGTCTGCAGAGGCCACAGTTGGAGCTAAGACAAGACGAAAGAGGCCGTCTCCACCACAGGACCTCCTCCAATTTCTTTCAACTGCATCGGACCGTCTCTTTCACTCTGCCATTGCCTTGGGGAGAGATTATTTTCTAGTGTCCTCTGTCAGCTTCTCACTCACTGTCAGGGCTTGTGTTTTATTGCAGCATGTGTGTGTGTGATGCACATGCATGTTCTATATATACACAATATGTTCATGAATTCCAATAGACTTTCATAATGCATTTGCTGGTTTAGTTTCTGATTTACCCCCACAAGGGTTTGTTTGGAATAATCCTTGCAGCTGTAAAGCGTGATTACTGTAGGAATGGAGGGGAGCATATGCGAGGCTGCTATGAAAACGATTGTAAAGATAGTGGATCGTGAGGGCACAGCATGACACACCGGCTTCTCATTACAGTTGATACCCTGTGGCGTTAACAGGTGGAGGTTAGCTTGCTTCAAACAGCAGAATCCACTTAAGTTACTCACTTTGAGGCTATGTGCAGCCTCCTGCCTTCAATAAAATGACCTCATATCCCTACATGTGGGGGTTGTCTGCCTACGCACCAGATATTCACTTTTGGTCAAAAAACATTCTTGCAAACTGATGCAGGAATGTGCATCAACATTTCATCCTGATACCATCGTGAAATGGAGCCACACTCGGTGTTACAATGGCCCTTTTTTAAAATGATAGGTTGCATAGTGGGCAGCGGCAATAAGTTGAGAGTTCAATAAAGCGCTACTGGAGGCACGTCAGCGCCATTATCATGGTACTTTCTTCATTATCCGATGTGTTTAAAGTCATGCTGTGCTCCTCATATGCTCTTTTTCTTTCTTTTTTTTTTACGCCGACAGATCTTCTCCCGTCTTCATTAATGTTTCATAAACGCTGGGCTGAAATTAAGAGCTTATTTGAATCAGCTCCAATTTCATTACCACCCACCTATCCATTCTGCGCTAACTTCTCCCATTCTCATCACAGTGTGGCAGTTTGGAGAGCGGGAGGGAAGAGGTAATTCTTAAATGCAAATGTGCTATATGCTTTGTGCCCGAGCCGTTGCGAGGATATCTATATATCAGCCCCTCATAAGCAACCGATCTCGCGGTGTGCGAGTATTGAGCTGGGGTATGTTTTGAAACACTTGCTTATTTATTGGAAATATAAGTCTCCTCGCTGCAGAGCGAAGAGTGGGTCATTGACACTGGCTCATTTAACATATTGCTCACGCCATGCAGCCAGATATCCCATTAGTGTGGGAAAAAAACAACTTCCTCAATATGTAACGTTACCCGCAATTATATCCAGGGCGAGCAGAAGGAATTGAATGAATAACGTTCGCATACCGCAGGGAGGTCAGGCGCCAGAGCGTTAACATTTGAGCAGCGACGGTAGCGTAACCTACGCTATGATCATGCTATCAGTTGCGGCTAGCTGGGAGCACTTCAGGTCTGGGAGATAATCCTCTCCTCCCAGACACAGACGGTGGGTTGAGGAGAGAGGAGGCATTCAGTTCACCGTCCCAGAAATTCATCCATTAGATGCGAGGGATGAAAAAGAATATGTAAGCGACCAGATTTGAAGCTGTCACAGTCATGGCTGCCATGCAGGAAAAAAAAGGAGAAGAAAAAAAAAAGCCCATTAAGAAAAAAAGACAGCAGCAATGAAAACAACACGAAACCACAGAGGGCAAGAGTGATGAAAAATCAATTGGGTCTGCTTTCTAAAGTGAAATTAGTCTTTTAAGATATCTGTCTTGCCCCCGTTGCGCCATCCAAATGTTGCCTCTGTTCCCATGACATCACATCTGACAGGCTGAGACTATGAAGTCCCACCATCTAACTGTTGGCACGTCTTCCACCTCAACCTCCCATTGTTCCAACAGAAATCTGATTAAAGTGTGAGTCACTGATAGGCAGAGAAGGAAGACTTGTGGTTTGAGAAAGGCTGACAGAGAAGAGAGAGATGGCTCTAATTTCCTCTAGCTTTGTTCAAATGCTGCCCAGTTGCAACGCTGAATGACAAACTCGGATAAATCCCTGCTGAAAGAGGGGAAGACGAGATGAGATGAGGAGGTGTGGTCATTACTAAGCAAAAAAAGAAGTAACTAAATGCTCTTCCAGTAGATTTCCGTCTGCCTCCTGCACACTGCAGGCAAGAGATTCAGATTAGAGGTGTCTGTTGGAGTTTAGTACCGAAACTAACTAACCAACTTGCGCCATTACCTGAGTGCTTCCCAGAGTGCAAATAAGATCGGAACTCTTGCGCTGTTAATGATTCAAAAGTTCGTAGGGATTATCCAATTAGACATCGGAGCTGCTGGTGGTATCACTGTCGAGTGTTGCGGGATGGACTTCCTCTGGCGTTTCATTAGACCGACCCCGGAGCTGGCTGCTGTAAAGCCAGAGCTAAATGAGATCATAAATCTACAGCTCCATTCTTTATGGGCATGACGGGAAGTCTATTATAACTTTCATAAGCAGCAGGCAGAATGGGCAAACAGGCAGAGGCAGGCACGAATCCTGAGACATGAGGAGAGGGCTGACCGCTGCACTGGGAACTGAGCTTGCCGTCACATCCGAGAAACTGCAGCACAAAAGAGGATGGACAGAGCGGGAGAGCTGAGATGAAGTTGTGCGGAGAGAAAGAACAAAGCATGTTGAGAATGTCGGAGGCGTCAAGGTGCGATGGTCTCAAAGTAAGGATAACGAAGTAAGGGGTAGTTCCGATGTAATCTATCTCATTCTTCCTTTTCCACCCTTCGATGCTAACTTTGTTTATCCGAGTTCTTCAACCTCACTTTCCTCTCCCTCAACTTAACTCAATTCAGTTCAATTCAATTCAATTCAAAGGGGCTTTAATGGGATTGAAATCAGACATGAACGCGATTTTTTGCAACACAACTTTTTTGCTGTTAGAAGTATATATCCGTTTAATTACAAAAAAAATTTAAAAATAACATTTTGCAGAAAAATAGGTGTTTGGGGTCATTTATAGTGATTAGGATCCCAGTGAAGATTACTTCAGTGCACTGATGTCATTGTGCACAATAATGTTTATTGTTAGACTGTAAAATATCCTGCCAGGTGCATGACTTTGTCAGGACAGGAGATGGTTTGATGACTTTTGAATGATCAGTATGAAAGCTATGTGTTTATGGACAGTATTTATTCTGTACATATGAATAAATACACGTTTTTTTCCTCCTTTTTCCTCGATATCAGCACCAGTATAGGTCGGGCCCGAGATATCTATGCTGTATCTATGTATAGTATGTATCAAAATATGTACAGAGATCAGCTCAGTGCAGGAACACAAGAGTCTCTGGCAGTCTTCGTGGTGGCTGTATATGATTGGAGGCTCTTTTTCTGTCACAGCAGCTCACCAATCTTCCTACTCTATTTGCCTGGCAGATGTGGACGGTTTTTGCTGCTGTCCATAGTTCGAAGTCTTTTGGGAGGTTTTCGGCAGTTTGATTTCCACATCATGCCGCGTGCTATATGTGCACATTGATTCTTCTCTGGGGACCCAGCTGGGCCTGTGGCGGCCTCTCTCCATGGCGTACACGGTCAAGCTTTTCAGCGGTTTCGCGTTGGTCACAGCGGTCAGGTAATCTGCCGCCGTCTATTCTCTGTTTGGGGCCAGACAGAAATCCAGTTTGCTCTGGTTTTTGGCTGATTCTCTCCGGTGTGTCAAATAGTTTTCTTTTTGCTGTACTAGAATTTGGTTTAATCTCGGGGGATTTCTGTCTGAGGGCTCTGCTTGTGTCCCAGCAGCAGCTGGCTGATGGGGCTTCTCTCTAGGATCTCTCTGAGGTTATTGATTATGTTAGAGTGACTGTCTTTTAGGTGATTATAAAACTCTCTCTCTCTATCTGTCCCCCCCCCCCCCCCCCCCCCCCCCTCCCTCCCCAGACTGATGTTTTATGCCAGACATTAACTTCTCTCATTGCTTGGCCCCAGCAAAGTAGTGACATCTGTCCCTGCTACACAGAGCCTACTTCTATCTATACTAGGGCCAAACAATCAGATCTCATTTTTCCCATTTGCAGGATTTTGCTTTAATTGACTGCACAAAATAAACATGAAAACACGCACCCCCACGCTTCAAATGACCAATCAGTCAATCCTCAATGCACAGGCCAGCTGCTGGCCTTTAAAATAAAACTCAATGAAGACTCCTGCTGAAGTCCCCGGTCTCTCCTGCTCCCAAGGAAAACCGATTACCACAATCAGCGCAGCATGGTCGCCAGTCAATAATATGACTCATAAACTCATCATGCCCCTCTCCCTGCTGCCTCCTTTTCCTCCCTGCTGCCTCCCACTCCATCTCTCCCATGACTGCCACCTCTCCTGTGTGGTGTCCTGCTCACTTTCCATCTGTGGCTCACTCACTCCAATCCGGATCACACTTGGACGACAGCAGGGGTGGGCAGATGCATGAAGTGTTTTTTGAAGTGGGGGCCTCGCTTGGAGAATTCTTGGAGAAATGACAGAAAATGACGCTCAACAATGCTCAGCACTTACAAGCAAGCAGTTACAGCTTTATACTTTTTGGAGCAGGCTGCGAGCACCTTGCCAGGTGCCCTGGCGAAGGGCATTTGGCATCTGCTTTGTTGTTAGACGCGTACGAGATAGCTCTACCATGGCTGGTGTTAAACAGAGGAGGGAGATGAGAGTGGCAGGACCGGCAGTGTGAGAAAACAGTGTAAACTGTGAGAACACAGTCAGTGCTTCATTGGTGGAGAATATGGATCGCAGAAATCGTGTGAACTGTGAGATCATCAAATTGTCTCAACAGGCATAGCAATGACTCAGGCCATTGACACTGTTACGGCAAATGGGCCATGAGAAAAAAGCCTGATTACTAGCCCAATACAGTCTGGAATCAATAAGGCTTTGTAAGCACACATACTACCACATAATTAGTTAATGCATCAAGCTATTTGAAATGATATTACAAGATTGTCTTTTGCTGAGATCCTGGCTCTGCGCACCGCTTCACATTGACGAGGCAGTAGAGGACAACTGTCAGGGCCTGAACTTGGATACATTTCGGTTGAAGGCATCACGATAAACATAAAAGCCGAGTGCTCAAATAAAAATCTGCGGCTGTGTTTAATCTTTAATCCATAGCCAAGAATCGATCTTTACAATCTGCTTTATTGGATTGCACGCTGGATGTGATAAAGTTTACAGTCCCACACCGCGGCAGACAGAGGCCGGGTGACCCCAATCAGATTCAGGAGCCCCGGCTCTTTGTATGCTGCCATTTGTTGTTCCATGCTGCCTTTTGATGGGGGGAGTATTTTCTTCACTCTTCTGCCTCCACAGCGTTCTTATTTTAGATATCAAAGGGAAAGTAAACACACACACACACACACAAACCCACACACACACACACACAGTATACAACATCAGTATACATAAAGGTTTATGATTTATTTATGCCCATCTCGCACACACATGCATACACGTATAAACCGAAACTGTCTGAATCACTGTAGAGCAGACACACGTATTACTTTAACTTGTAGATTACATTGTATAAGACATGTAGATTGGTCTTATATTTATTCGACATCTTCTGACATTGTTTGTAAGTGTGATGGTTCAGTTGAGCGCTGATGGCACGCAGCTTCATTTCTTATTCTCAGTCTTTTCGAGGCTGACCACACTTCCCTGAATTATGTCACGCATTACAGATGGACGGCTCAGAATGTCCTTCGGCTAAATGCGTGGTAAAGTTAAAGTTGTTATCCGTGGTGATTAACACGTTGCAGAACAAACTGAGCAGTGGCGTTGCGTATGAAAGAGCATTCAGGGATGCTTCTTATACTTAAGGATTGATTATTATCAAATGATCATTATTTACACATTACACATTCACACTGTCTTATTATGGTTTACTTATACTTTCTATCTATCTATCATATTATATGTATATCATCCTTAAATAATGTATTCTAGTCTGTATATGTATCCTTATGTACATAATTTATATGTGTACAGCATATCCTCCATAATTGCGCCTATCCTGTTGAAGTCCTGCTTGTGTATCATAAAGTCTCTCTGCAATTATAATTATATATATTTATACTTTTCTAGGATATAACTATGCACGGTGTATGTATTACAATCATGCGTGCAATTTTCCATCTCGGTCAATAACTGTGTATGTGAAAGCTGAATTGAGTGTGTTATCTTTTTTTGAATTTAATTTTCTGTTGTACTATTTTTGTCTTGCTGTGTCTCTTTTCATTTGCGTTTCATCATTCCATCGTTTATTTTCACTCAGCCCCTGCTGTTTAAAAAAACTGAGCTTGAGGGATCAATAAACTCTTATCTTACCAAACCTTATCTGATCTGATCTGATCTGATCTTATCTTGCTTCCAAGGGCATTTTGGTTTCCCACCATCACTGAAAGCCTAAACTGTGGAACAGTTTTCCTGCGAATGCTGCTGAATGTATCAGTGTATATCTAGTAAAAGTAAAACTTAATAACTACCAGAGGAATGTCTGTTAAATTGACAAACATAAATGTCTTATTAAGTTGACTTTAATCAAGATTGTGTATGTGCACAGCCTGGCAGGTTTGCAGCTTATCTTGGCTTGACCAGCCGCACCAGTTCCATGTTAGACTTCCAGGGTCTCTACCGCTCATTAAGGAACATGGTTTTGCACTATCCAGATGTTTACAAGCATCCAGGCAAGGTTGTGCTCAGTGCCATCTCAGAAGGGCCCATAAAAACTCAGTCAGCTGTGTTGTTGGATCAGCTGGTAAGCAGACAGGCACAGAAAGCAACTGAAGCAGACTTTGAAAATAGCTCTAAGCTGGGAGAATATGGGACGCTGCATGCATGGGTGCCAGGCCGGGGAGCAGCCATGCAATGGCCACTGGCACACTAGCACCCGAGTGTCACAAGAGCGTAGCTAGATCGTCTTTGATTAGAGCTCTAAACATTGTGTGAGTCACGGCTGCTTCTAAGATCATCACAGGCAAATGTCTCATCAATAGTGATGGGACTTTGAGGCGAGGTTTTACATTAAAGTTTTATTCCCTGCCATTGTTTATGAGGAGGGATTATTTCTGTCTCAAAGCGAGGACGTTTCCCATCACAACAGAATGTTAGACTGTAATAATTCCTGGCACCATCAAACTGCCTCATCAGTTTTGATGAAACTTTGATGAAATGAACTTCAGTAGCAGCATTTCTTCCTCCACTGGTTGTGAATGAGAGTTGCCTGAAAGAAAACAACCACTCATAACTATGTAGAATATTCTATTGTATCCAGTCTTTTGTAATGCAAATGATAAGGCTCCCAGTCATGAGGCTTGATTGGGATGAGTTTACCAAAAAACGAAACAAAACAAAAAAAAATGGCAACTTTAAAAAAAAAAATCCTCTTGACCCTATACAGAAGAAGCAGGTATGGAAAATAAATGAGTGGCTTCCGGCTCACACCACCCAGAGCGGAGTGTGTCTCCCACAGGAATACAGAGTTAGGTGCAGGAGATAATTAAAAACTGTTGGATTAGATTATGAATGTAATTATGGTGTGCTCAAAATGACTTGCTGAGATACATATATGATGCAGAGATTTAAAAAAAAATTTAAAAAATAAAAAAAAAACTGTTATCCTGTGCAAAGACAACTTCTCCGCCAAAAAACCCACATCCCAACCTGACAGCTCACTGCAACATTAAAGGCGACACAAAGTGGCGGATTGACGTTTTAACGAACCGTTATGAATTATAAAACATCTCTTCAAACAGATGGACCTTCGCCCCTGAGACGAGAATGCCTAAACATTCTTGGAGTACACGTTTAAGTGCACAAACATAGACACGTACACATGCAGTCTGCGAGCACACGTGCATGCACACGCACACACGTATCCAGATGGTCACGGATCTCTTGGGACGTTCAATTTCGTTCAATCATTTCATTAGGCCAAGGCATTTGCTTAATGGGTAGGGTGCCATAAAAACACACTCAGGATAGAGGCAAAGGCAATCATTAACCGCTGATGAACCAGAAAATGTCTAATTCATTCGCCTGCACGATAGTTCTCATGATCTCTACTACCATCATAACACTAAGAGAGAACGGCATGGAACTTTAATATCTGTGTGTGTTTATATAAACAAAACACCTTCACAAAAAAAGCCTTTTTTGGGGGACAAAACACCTCTAATGCCCTTTCTATATCTATGACCTCTCTATATGAGGCCAGACTGTTTTAGAGGAGCGGGAGGACTGAGAGGATTTGGAGTCGAGCAGAACGAGGGAGAAATAAAGACGTACTCGAAACTGCAACATCGTCTCAACCTCGCCGTCTTCTACATCACCTCTGAATCTGAGCACCATCCTTCCCACCCTGGAGGTCCCTGACAGATGGGATCAGCCTGAACATCACTCAGAACGGCTCTCTACCTCCCGTCACCCCGGCAAAAAACATATGATTTAGCGCGGCCGTCCACGCTGCACCCTCCGCCTCTCACCATCACTCACAGTCACAAGCTCACAATTCAGCATCATTACACTTAATGTGACTCACGCACTCACAACATGTGCATCATTCACGTTTGGTTGGAACATTGCTCTTGCATGCGTGTCTAGTTCCACCATCTCTCTCCTACTAGCACAACACAGACCCTCAAAGTCCCTCTTCCATCAGTGCTCCCCCTCTGTAAAGCTCCTCTACTGTATCTGAATTTAATCCTGTAAACACACACTTGCTCACTATGCCTGTGTCTTCCCTATTCTTCACTATGTCCCTCTGTCTTCTGCTGTGTCACTCTTTCATCTGTTATTCTTTCTTTCTTACATTAACAATAAGAGCATGCACAAACAAATACAGAGCACACACACACACTTGCGGAAAAGCAAAGAAAGTCATACGCACGCTGACAATCCTCTCTGAGGTGCCCCCTCTGGAGATGGTGGTCCCGTTGAGCCCCACCAGAGAGGGCAGAGTCTGAGACATCCAGTTGGTCACCATGGCCATGGTGCTGAGCACCGCCCCGATCTTTAGCATGGGGACGCTCATGTTTGCTTCCAGTGGGGCCCCGGCGCAAACGGCCCTACAGCCAGCCCTACCCTACCCTGCCCTGGACCTTCGGCTCCAGTCAACCCCTCTCTGCTCCAGACAGTCTAGGCAGGAAACCAGCCAGTCAGCTTCTGCCTCAGCCTGAGCAGCAGCCGAGCCCCCAGAGCGGACGAGGCACAGTTACCAGACTGGCTCAGTCAAAGGGACAACCAGAGACCGGTTAGAGGAGAGCAGCTCACATCCAACAGCATCACGCTGGAATCTTCCCTCTCAGAGTGACTGCCTCAGCCTCACCCCCTCCCTCTCTCTCACTCTTTTTCCCTCTCTCTCACTTCCTCACTCTCCCCTTGTCTCTCCCTTTCTCTCTCCCTCCCTCTCTCTTACCCTCTCTTCCTCAAGATGCAGAGCTGCGCATTGGCTGCCTCTCTTTCTCATCCCCTCCCAATCAGCCTCTGCTCCATCCTTGCCAACCCTGTTTTGCATGCAAGTATCCATTCTTTTCCTCTCCTCTCTTTCTCTGACATTTGGCTGTTCTTTTATGACTCACATTTTGGCGTGTGTGCTTGCACACACACATTTCTGAGGGGTGGAGATCAGAGAGAGACCGGTTTCAGTGGGCTGATCTGTGCTCTGTTATGTGACATGCGTGCGCCCAGGGCTTCCTCGGCACAGTAGACTGTCCTGCAGCCTCACCAGGCTGTCTGTGCTGGATGGAGGACTAATGATATCGAGGGGTGGGTGGATGGATATAATGTTGGCTAAAGGCTCATGAGGGGAGACATGGGCTGGTGGTTTTGCAAGATTTTAATGTGGGAGAGAGCTGGGTGCTCCTGCCTTTGACAGCTTATCCATCATCCTGCTTCATGACATATCCTAAATCTGGCTGTAGTTTGTGCTTTGACAGTATCTTACCAACTTCCCTCTGCCTGAGGCAGAACCATATCACTATAGTCAGTAACAATGTGTTCTTGACGCTTTCTGACTAAAATGTTGCTGTGGCTGATGCCCTAAAAGTAGTGTATGCATTAGCTGACATGTAAATGTAAAACTGATCAATACAATGTGGATTTGCCCACACCTGCAGGTATAGCATCCTTTCCTTGAATAAGGGGGATTACAGCTTCTTTTTCAAGTGGTATATTTTCACTATTGTTTTATTACTTTAATCCAAAGGGATTTAGCTTTCAGTACAATCAGCCAGTGTCGGATATCAAACCAATCTCTTTGCTCCCAATTTTGGTGTCACTTCACCTCTGGGACTGTGCCCCGAGCCTGATTTGAGGTTATTTCATGACAGACTCCAGACTTGTTCTGTAGTTCAGATCGACCTTTTGGCTGTGGGGTACGTACTTTGTCTCCAAATCGCAGCTGTCTGAATCTACACCACTGGGCCAGATGGAATGAGGTATCGAAGCGATAAGTGGATTGGAGGGTGCCTAAAATTTCTCCTCGAAGCTTGAAGCCTCTCCTTGCACCAATTTGCCAGACACTGGGCGTCTGGCAGTGTCGTGTTGCGCCCTAAACAGCCATGCATAATGATGACGGAAGGCCTACTCAGACAAAACGGCCAGGTCATCTCCATTTCTTGCCTGGTTCCTGGTCTGCTGACTTATTCATTTTATCAGCCATGGATGGGCTCTCCTCTCCACCCAGTCACATTGGGTGAGTGATACGGGCTGTGTGGGGTATACTGTGAAGTGATATGGGAAGAGACAGCTTTCTGTGCCCCAGCCAAAAAACGTCAGCCTCCCTCAGCTCACCTGCTGGCTCCCATGTCAGTCTCACCTCTGTCAGCTCTTCTATTTCTGCAGCAAGACTGCCCCCATGTGGTTACCACTGGAAATGCAGACAATGAGCCTTCAAGGACCGAACCAGATACTCAGACAGTGTTTGTAATGGCTGTTGTGCAGTACTGAACCTGGTGACAGGTTGATCACTTGTCACTTTATGAGAATGTGTCAAGAAAATGTAGGCGGACATGAGGCCGCACTGTTTGAAAATGACTGTGCTCCATTTCTAAAAGGGATTAAAGTGAGGCAAAAAAAGAGGATCTATGCAAAGTAATAACTGCACTCTGCTGCTGGTTTCGTAATGGAGATAAGCCAGATGTATCCAGATGTACCCATTCTCTATTCCACTCTATTGCACTATTCCCATCCCGGAAGCTCAGCCCTGCCTAACCTGGCCCGGTTGACTTCCTGCTAGACTACAGAGTCTAAATTCTGTGCCGAGATGGTACCATGTAATTGCATCCTCTTACTTATCTATTTATTTACGCTAAATTGTCCTGTACTTATACTGTCTTTTGTTGTACTGTTGTTCTTATGTGCGGTGTCCTTGAGTGCTTTGAAAGGCGCCTTCAAGTAAAATGCATTATTATTATTATTATTATTATTATTATTATTATTATTATCTTCAAATTTAACTTTTAATGTGGTGTTTTTTTTGTTTTTTTTACAAAAAAAGCTTCAAGTCTACAGCTCGAAAAAATATATCTGATTAATAAATATACTGTGCATACTAATATTCATAAAGAAATTACTATTATATATTGGAATGCAGTGATGCAAGCTTTGTGTGTTTGAGGACAGCCATGTTTTGTAAAGGGAGAGTTCTCTGGAAAGAATGCAGTTATCGTGATATTCACATGGTGGCAGCAAAGGTTCAAACATGGAAATAGACGTACTCTTGTATCTGTATTTAACCACGCTCCCCTGCACAGCTTCCTCATAGGAAACCCGGTACCGACATGAGAGGGCTTAATGAAAGAGAAAATCACTCAAGATTGTGCTTATTGATGCACCATTTTGGATAATCAAAGGGAGCATCCCGTGTACAGTACAACTGTGGCCATTGTGGGAGAAGTACGCTGGATAATTCACTGCGACTAGAACAAAAAATCCATCTCCACAGCACAATCATTCCCCTAATTTTCCTCCAGTGGCTCCAATTTGTACAGTTTGACTGCCGCATATGTGCCTCATAATGTCTTATGCAATAGTTTGGATGAAATAGAGAATGCAAACACACACACACACACACACACACACACACACACACACACACACACACACACACACACACACACACACTACTATACACTTGTGAGCACCCCATTTGATATAATGCCTTCCCCATCCACTACCTCACTACCTCTATCATCTGATGGTATTAAAGTTTTATCCGCACAGTATTGTTATTTGTCGTGTTATTCCACTTGACTGATAATGTGACACGTCTGATTTCTTTTAAGTTTGTAACCGCTTTATCCCTTTTATGGGGACGCGGGGGTTTCTGCTGCAGCCAGTCCCAGCTGTCTCTGGGCGAGGGCAGGGACACGTCGCCAGGGCCCTCACTGATTGGCAGAGGCCGCCATGCAAGGTGTCAACCGCACATCAGGAGCAATTTGGGGTTCAGTGTCTTGCTCAAACACACTGCGACATGCAGCTCAGCTCAGCCCGGAGCAGGGATTTGAACCAGGGACCTTCGCTAAGCTACAGCCGCCCCACGAAGTTGCAATATACAGATATGTATTTTCAATTTTTATTTCGTTATTGACTGAGTGGAGGGCATCCTGATCGGGACCCCAAAAGGAGAGCTGTTACTCTGCTAACAAATACCCCGTCACTTTCCCGGGATGCAGATGCTGGTAAACGTTCCTCCCTAGAAATCATCAGCTAACCACCAGCTTACATAAAGACTCAATAAAAATGTATTTCTATTGTACCCAGAGGGAGACGCAGATAAATATCTATCATGGGCTATCTTTTGTTTGTTGTCCCTGCTGTCCCACCTGAGATTTGTACCTATGTCTGGGACGTCTGGTGCTTCATGGCTGGCATTTCCCTGTCCTGCTCTCCTTTGACTGACCTTTCCCTGCAATTACCATTACTTTAACTACAACCTGCCCTAACCCTACCCCTACCACTACCACTACAGCTAACTCTGACCACACCCAGAACCTCGTGCTTGACCCCAACCTCCTCCTTACCACAGTGCCTAACTCCAACCCATATTTTCCATTTTAAAAGGACCAGTAGCTCACAAGCAATGAAACAACACTTTTGGGAAAATCGAAGAAGGGTTGAACCTGATCACAGCCCAGAGGGAAGGAGAATGCATGAAAAGTAGACGGACGATGAGAGGCTGGGATTGATGGTTAATTCCTGAGGCCTAACCGACATCTGTTAAATATTTCATTAATGATGTTTTAATAAGATGTCTTCTCATTGGAAGAGTTGAAGGTTATTTTACTTGTGCTCGTGACCTTCTCTTCACTTAATCTGTAGTTAAAGCCAGTTCTTAACGCTTACAAGAAGGACTGTTTGAAAATAGAGGATTTTCACAAACATTCTTTAAAACTGTAATTTTTCGTTCCTCGCAAAATCAGAAGCAGTTATTATGAACAGCTGAGGCCACGTGTGTAACTCTGTGACTTCTTTTAGCTATTATTATCTTCCTAATGATCGCAGAACAAATATTTTCTGATCTTAATATAACCCACACTGTCTTGTTGTGATCATTAAATGAAAGCTTGATTCATCCTAGCAACGAGGATCTGATATATTAATCATACATCAGACATAAAGCAGCCTCATCTAGCCACTATAGGGATCGTTGTTATCCACAGTCCTACCAATACAGTGACTTTAGATAAGATTTGAGTACGTTTATTTATAATTACTAATTTATTAAGATAACAGATTATTACCACATAAAAAAGGAATCCTTGACAACTCAGCCCTGTTAACTTTCTGATTTTTATACGAATGCAAAACTCTATTCTCCTGCTCGTTTGATGACAATGCTTTTTTATTCTTATTAATTTGCACTGATAACATGATGCTGTGTGCATGCTGCAATAACTGAAGCCAAAGTGGCTGCCACAGGAAGCAGCGTCCTCGTATCTCCTCTCAGAGGTTTTCACCTTTTTTCTATTTCAAGGCATCTTTTTAATCAGAGACCGCCGTGATTAACTTATATATTTGCCTTATCTCTGCAGAGTGGAGTGCACCCGAACTCCTTCAGACTTGAAATGGAACTCACAGAGTGCGGGTCAGATGCCATCTTTTACAAAGTGATGGCTCAAATAAAGGATGGCAATAATAAGTGTGATGAGAACAATCTGCCCATACCTCAAAGAATTCCAGGCTTTGCCAATCATCTGTCTAATCACAAAGTCTGTTGGCAGAACAGGCTTTCATTAAATATTAGCTTGAGAGGAAGTCAGACATTTAACCTGTATTAATTTAATCCTTTTTGATTAATTTTCACAGCCATTCCTCATAATTTCCACTCTCATAATTGGCCAGCCTCATTTTTGCTGCTACTCTGCTGTGTCATTGTCTCCACTTCTCTGTCGGTGTCTTTTGTTCTCCTTCCCTGTGAATTTTATTCAACCTTTAACTCCTCTCGCTCTCTGTCTCCCTGTTCTCTCTTGGCCCCTCTGGCAATGAGAAAAAATGGCATCATATCATGTGTTTCTCCTTTACCCTGCGTGTGTCTTAGCTTCTACTATTTCTGTCCTGAGCTCATACTCTTCCACTGGTGATCGTAGCTGTCTTGACGCGTGCTTGGACTGCATATTGTAGACAGAACAACTTCTACATGCACACAGCTGTGCAGCTTTTTGGGGGTGCCTCCACGTAGGCGCGCCAACACGGTCCCGTGCTTTATCATAAACATCTAAAAAAGAATCCAGTCTGCTACTAGCCTCCGGGCATGCTCTATAAAGGGCATTTTTAATCAGTTCAAATGCTGAAAATCCCCACCAGCTGCAGAAGTGGCAGCACACCCATGGATGGCAGTAGAGCGCTACAAAGCCCCGAGGTCACGGGGACAAGCTCTGGGTGAGATAACAATGCCGGGAGATGAGAGAGCACCAAACACTAGACGCATTCTCGCGAAGCACCGACACACGGCAAGCTGCGGATTCACAGCTGAAATACAGGGCCAAATTACACCTCAGCTAATTACACAGACCTCCTTCATAATGATGCAGAGCTGTTACGACTGAGGCAGAGAGGCTGCACACAAACCGAGCCCCCGCCTGCGCTCGGAAAGATGCTGGAGTCATCTGGGTCTAAGAATACTGGCTATTTTTCTGAGTCATAATTCATTAATTAGATGATGGACATGGAGGCCCACTGCTTTCTAAATATATCAAGATCAAAATCAGCTTAAACAAAGCGTGACCTGATTACCATAGCAACTATTTAAATGGCATAAATAGGCTGTACCCTAGGGTTCAGGCAGGCAAACAGTGGTGTGCTTTCAACATGGAGTGTTTAATCTATTAACGGCTCCTGTGGGCCTTTGATTAAGGAAACTCATCTGGGCTTTTACATTTCACAGTAGCGACTGAGACCCACAGGAGGACTATAGAGTACACAAGCATCGACTCCTTCTATACTTCGTAACGTATAGACAACACATCCTATTGAGCTGAATATGTTCAATGATTCAAGCAGGGATCATTCACCGCAAATACGGTAGGACCACTGATCCACTGCCTTATCTTTCCACCGCAGTTTGGAAAGATAAGGCACTATGATCTCATAGAGACAATAATATAACTTTGTATGTTCTGTGTGTTTTCATGTAAAGCATGTGTGTCAAAATGTGTCCGTTTATGTGTTTGCTTATGCCTGCTTAGATTTGTTTGTCCGTGTCGACGCCTCTCCGTGTTCGTGTCCACTTGCACGAGCTGCATTTTCTCTCCACTGAGCTGTGAAATGTCCACAATACCCTCTAATGGTGGTTGCCACAGTGGTGTGCGAGAGACCCAGTTGAGCTGTGACATGTACATAATACACTATATTGCCAAAAGTATTCACCCACCCATCCAAATAAATGAAATCAGGTGTACCAATCACCTCCATGGCCACAGGTGTATAAAAGCAAGCACCTGGGCATGCAGACTGTTTCTACAAACATTTGTGAAAGAATGGGTCGCTCTCAGGAGCTAAGTGAATTCCAGCGTGGTACTGTGATCGGATGCCACCTGTGGAAGTCCAGTCGTGAAATGTCCTCGCTCCTAAATATTCCACAGTCAACCGTCACAGTCAGTGGTATTATACAAAGTGGAAGCGATTGGGAACCACAGCAACTCGGTCATGAAGTGGTAGGCCATGTAAAATGACGGAGCGGGGTCAGAGGATGCTGAGGCGCACAGTGCACAGAGTTCGACAACTTTCTGCAGAGTCAATCGCTACAGACCTCCAAACTTCATGTGGCCTTCACATTAGCTCATAACAGTGCGTAGAGAGCTTCATGGAATGTGTTTCCACAGCCGAGCAGCTGCATCCAAGCCATACATCAGCAAGTGCAATGCAAAGCTTCGGATGCAGTGGTGTAAAGCACACCTATTAACATTATGGTGTGGGGTTGTTTTTCAGGAGCTGGGCTTGGCCCCTTAGTTCCAGTGAAAGGAACTCTGAATGCTTCAGCATACCAAGAGATGTTGGACAATTCCATGCTCCCAACTTTGTGGGAACAGTTTGGGGATGGCTCCTTCCTGTTCTAACACGACAAAGCAAGGTCCATAAAGACATGGATGAGAGAGTTTGGTGTGGATGAACTTGACTGGCCTGCACAGAGTCCTGACCTCAACCCGATAGAACCTCTTTGGGATGAATTAGAGCGGAGACTGAGAGCCAGGCCTTCCCGTCCAACATCAATGTGTGACCTCACAAATGTGCTTCTGGAAGAATGGTCAAAAATTCCCATAAACTCTCCTAAACCTCGTGTAAAGCCTTCCCAGAAGAGTTGAAGCTGTTATAGCTGCAAAGGGTGGACCGGCGTCATATTAATCCCTATGGATTAAGAATGGGATGTCACTTAAATTCATATGTGAGTCAAGGCAGGTGAGCGAATTCTTTTGGCAATAGAGTGTACATTGTCTCATCAAAATTGTATGAAACAAAAGTAAGGAATAACCACTATCTGGTTTAGCCAGTGGCTAAACCAGATAGTGCTTAAGTACAATAATATTAACAGGTGAGAATCTGTCCTTCCAGTGGGAAAGCTTGGGGAAGAAAATCAATGCAGTAAGTGTGTCTGCCTGGTTATATTGACTGTAACACACCTACAATACCCTGTGGTGAGTCCATCCATTCATTGTCTTCACAGAGTGGCCCTTAGGACCCATCTAATCAGCCCACACTGAAGGCAAGGAGACGCATTCATAACACACTGCTACAAGAAAACCCTCAGACTGATGTCCCTCAAATATGGCCATTTGAACATGAATAAAAATATAAAAAAATATCATTCATAATTATCAACATTGGGCCCAAAAAGAATAATTACATGATTAAAACGTCAATTTAATGGATGCCTCTACAGTGTTGCATAGGAAGAGAGAATATTCATTTTCCAGATTAGAAATGTGTGACTAACCCTAGATCATTAACCAACCACAACAGTGATGTTTGTGGCTTTCCAAAAAATAACACACATATTTCATTTTCAATCTATAACTGTTTACTTGCTCATAAACATCATCTCTATTATTGCTATTAATTTGTAAATGTATAGCTTTGTCTCCCTATATTGTTTTTAACTTAAAAGAAATAATGTTACAATGCCTCACCTACAAAAAACAGGTGCACGGTACATTTATTTGAAAACTTCAGTTACTAGTTACTTTGCAGATTATTACTCGTGAAGCGTAATCAGAAGATGTTATGGGCAGGGCATTGAGTGAGAGCTCACAGTGGTGACGACAGACAGAGAAAGGAGGTTGCATCAGAACCAAATTAGTGCATGTTTGCATTCATTTATTTCATCCGCATTAGGTCACAAAAAACACAGATCCTGATACTGGAAATTTATCAGCCCTGTTATCCCGCAAGGCCGATAATCGAATAATCGAGTGTGCAGTCTACTCGGTGACTAGACTAGACTGAATAGGTTTGTTTGACAGACATTCCGAAATCTAATCTTCTATTTCTAGTTTGAAGTTTTCAGAAACACTTTGTTGCAGCTGCACACCTTTATTTTTCCAGATTATTCAAAGCATTTTTTCGCACTTGACACGGTGAAACAGGAAACTGCTCTGATTCGAATCTGCACAGATTGTGATGCTCAGCTTCCAATTTCTTTTACCAATGCCTGGCGACTTCTCATTTTCTCTTATTTAACTGCTGCTCAGAGGTATCTTTGTCTCTTCTTGTTCAATCATTCACTCTAGTGGCTGCATCACTGTACAGTGCTTTGTTCTCCATGAACAAAACATTACGTTCTCTCCAAGAGCTCCTTACAAAATAGTATCTATTTGTGAAGAGGACTTGCTACTACCTAAAGGCACTGACGACCATTCAAAAATATAGCGTAGTGCTCTGAGTCATCTGATTGTACTGAATCAAGCTTTTGTGGCAGGAGATTCCACACTTTTGAGATGCATTGTATCAGAAGGCAAGACTGAAACCTCGACACATACCTCTTAACCTTCAGTGTTTACAATAATACTCAAAAAGCTCATCTTGTTAAGAGAGGATGATATCATAACAGTAATAAATATGTATTCTTTGGGCAAATACAGATATCCCTCAGTATTGGATATTTGGTATGAATGAATGGCTGAATCTCAGATAGCTCAATCAAGGACAAGCAGGGCGCCACATTTCCCTCAATGCTAGCTAAAGAAAAGGCCTGATCAAAGCAATAGAGAAGAACGACATGCGGCAATCAGCTGCCATGCATTCTGCGGAACAGCACGGCTCTCGCCGCTGTTCTGCACCTACTCATGCCAACAGAACAGGCTGAATGCGACTCAGTGTAGCACTTCCTGCGCTAAGTGTGCCCAGTTGAATTACCCACTCACACATATGCACACGCATGCAGATACGCATTCACACACACACACAATTACTATGATCATCTCCTGGCTGTGTGACCTGATTACCAATGTTCCACAAAACCAACCCTTTTCTGGTCCAACAGCAGAAAGCCACTGCCACATCCTGACCTTTTCTTCCACCCGGCTAATCAAACATTCTCTCTGTTGCGTAGGGAAAGCTGTAAATGGAGTAATTACTGACAGCAAATTGGGAATCTTCAGCCCGGCAGAAAGGTAGCTGAGGCTCAAAGAAAGCCCGCTAATTGAGACTGACCCCCCATGGCCGCTCGCCTCTTCAAAATGCCCTTCACTGAACTTGTGTGCCGGCCTTGTCAGAATCACCCGGAATGATCGAGTTTTTCCATCCAGATGGTGATGCCGAACACTGGCAGCCAAATTTCTAAACAGCTTTTATAGCAGCTCGGTTTTAGACAGAAATACTGGTGGAAAAAAAATAAAAAATCTATGCTGGCATGCTAATATTTACAAATCTGTATTAGGCCTCTATAAAGAATATTACTTTTTAAATCCTTGAGTGCAGTTCCGTTGTCTTATTACTGCACTGGCAAAGTGCTTTTTTTCATCAATGACTCATTCTGAACTGCAGGAGAGATGAGAGCTGATCTCAGCCGCGCACCTAGCGCGTTGTTAGGCGACTAAAGGGACGACTGGTGGACAAAGTGTTTTTCTCATTTGCTCTCTGTCTGAGTCATTGTTTACAAATATCACCCACTCACAGAGCCAAGGTATCACCGTGATTAACCAATCATCATGGTAGGTTACACAGGGGGGGGGAAAGGAGCGCGAGAGACAGACGGAGAGGTTAAAGACGAGGCTGTGATGTTTAGGAGAGGCGGGGAGAGACAGAGACAGCGATGGGAGCCGAAAAAAGAGAGAAAAGGATGGTGAAGCATTTGAAAACTCCCTGAGGTGATGAATTTACATCTTGTCTGTTTTCTGCCACGTCTGCAACAGCGAAACTAACAGGACCAGAGAGGAGCGGTGAGATCCTGCCAATTACAGTCTGGTTGACTGAGAGTTTCCGGCAGCCAGATTGTGAAAAAACAAAACAAAACTCCTAATGCTCTGCGCTCGACATGATCAGGAGCAACCGATGACCAGATCCCATCAGCTATAACTGTATTGTATATTAGTAATGAAGGCAGAGAAGCAGCCCGCAGCCTTGTGTCCAGCGTCTTTGTCGGAGCTCGCGCTGAAGCCTCCATTTGTCTCCCTCTGTCTTCAGGTCATTAATGCTCAGAGAAGCTGTAACATTTAATTAGGGACACGTTATTAGTAGAACACAGGCACAGTGTGCAGTGGAGAGAAATCCCAAAACAGCCCCTAACTCAATATTACATTTACAGCCACATAAAGTTATAGGCGAAAAGGGTTAGGGGAAACTTGTAGATAAACAAATTAGGTTGTCACTGTGTGCTTTTACAGAGCTTTGCCTTGCTGGTGGAAACCGTTGGAAAAAAAAAATATTAGATTTAAATAAACAGTCTTGTGTGTTAGCCTGTTCTTCTTGTGCATTTCCCCCCCGACACACTGTCGCCGATTCCAGCCATATAATCTGCAGCTGAAGTGTCAAAATGAGGATCTGTTCAGTGATTAAACAAACAAACAGGCAGGAAAATATCAACAAACTGGAGAAAATGAGCATACAGAGCAGAAACGAGAGGGCTGTACGTTGAATATTATGAAGGGGTAATATTCTGCGGAGTTAGTGGAGTGTGAGATGAGAAGTATTGTGAGTGGGAAGGCGTTCGTGAGAGGAAGGAGGAGAGGTGGGCCGTAATGGTAAAGAGAGGCCATTGAGTCTGGTGCTTCACCACAGGGGGTTGTGTTGGATCGTCAGGTTGGATCCCAGCAACAGATGCAATGTTGAGCAGGTGCACGGTAACAAACCGTATACTGAATGTCATGACATGTCCTGCATCACTGTCTCTATCCTGCTTTTCACCAAAAATGTGAACTACACGGTGGAGACGTGTGTGCTTGGTTTATTTGGCAGCCCAGTTACCAGAATGAAATATTGGCATTTCGTGTTTCTGCAAAGCACGGACACATTCAGACGGGTCGCATCACGTTGAGATTGCGTGTTTATGAGCTGACTTTAATGTCAGGAGCACGAGGGGACGGTGGCGGCAGTTCAGCGAGGCGAGGCGTCTGCTAAACAAGAGACAAATGTTGATGAAGATGGCGTTTTAACACTTGTCAGTGCGAAAACGCTACATATTTTAGCATGGCGTCAGGACTTTTTCCAGCTGTGTTAGCGGCAACAAAAGCAGATATTTTTGTCTAGACATCAGGCCAGAACCACAAGACAAGATCTTTTCATGACGCTAACCAAACACTCTTTGTGCCTAAACCAAGATATCACGTGTAAAAGTTTCAACAGATTTATAGTTTGCAGAGATATACGTTGCTAACATTTATTCTTGGGCTGGGCTGTGTGTGTGGCTCACACACAGACAAACAGATGCTGAGTGGATGTCTATGAACAGTAGGTCTGTGCCTTTGTCGGCACGATTCCAGTCGATGCAGGATGTCGAGCAGCACACTCTTCACTCTGAGCACGATGCAGATCTATGGTGCTTAATGATGATATTTGTGAGTGCAGCCTGGGAGATATGATATCAGAAAGGCCATCCCTCGCATTAATATTCCATGCAGCGCGAGGAGGAGGGAATGGGAGATGATTTTTCCCTTAAGGAGACGCTTCCTCTGCTAATCGTTAACATAAATATTTTCATTTTCTTGCTTTAAGACATTGCAGTCTGTGACTGCCCTGTTCATCCCTCTTGGGAAATACTATCATTGTTGACTGTTGTCTGATTGCCTCGGGTAAAATGGACAAGAGCACATTTAGTAAGATCCCTCCAAGCATGGGAGATTAGAGTGACAGAAGCACCCTTCAGTGATGATTTTGAGAGGGTAACACACACACACACACACACAGATTAAATCACTAATTTGAATTTTAATGACACCTCTACAAGGGTCGACCTCTGCACAGCAACTGTGTGTTTGTGTCAATTTAAAAGTAAAAAGCTTATGTTTAAGGAGGACTCCTTTAAGTCCATAGTGATCAGATTTTTTTCTACATTTCTTTTTGGTGTACTCTATTTAGTGGCACCTCCCTGAATCAACACGTAGCTGTTTCACGGTATAAACGCCCTCTGTAGCATCTCGTACAAATCAGTTACACGGGTACAGCTGCAGGTGCAAATCAGAGTCTTACTGCTCACATTTAATAGCCTTGTTCAGACCTGTTTGGATAAGATCGACACAGATTTAAGCATGGCAGCAGCAGATATTGATCCAGAACATACCAAGTAGAAAAATGTGCCTGACAAGTGAGAGGTACTCTCCTCTGAAGATCCCTGCGCCAGCTCCCTGCATGCTGTTACTCTCACTGAGAGTAAGAGATGAGAGCTGGGCCTGAGAGGGCCAGTAGCCTGAGGTGCTGAGGCTTAAAGAGAGAGACCTCTCCTGAATACCTATTCATCACATCACCATTAGTGTGGCTGAAACACTCAGCCCTGCTGCTCGAAATATATAACGAGGATCACTGCGTTAGATCCCGTAGCACTGCGTGATGCGATGGGACTATCGCAGCTGCATCGCGCACAGCTCAGCTGAGACTTCAACCAGCGAGACGCAGGCATAAATATCCTGCTTCACATCTGCATGTACACAAACTCAGTTGTAGATAAACAAATTTAGACTGCAATCATCATGAGAGCAGGTTTTTATCAGAGCATGACGTTTCTCCTTCCCCTCCCACAGAAATGCCAGTGTAGATCATTTTCCTCTCTCGTCTCGTCTGTCAACACTCCGTCCTGTCTCCCCGCCGCTTCTGCTGTCTCTCTCTTGCCGTAGCGACAGGATGCACATGCCATTGTTTTGTCACGGTCGTGGCCGTATTGATTAAGCAATGTGGAGCTAATTAAAGACAATCTGCAAGGAGTGTCAGTGCCAGTGAGGGGAATAAAATCATAGTGACGGAGCGATAGGCCTCTAATTATTATTCTCCTTTTGGTGAGGATGGGAGAGATAATAACCCCGCAGGCACAGTCGGAAGGCAGTCTCTCTGTCTACAGTATTTCTCCCTCTATCCTTGCCCGCAATCTCCAATTTTCATTTCCAGCAACTCTGCTCTGTCTTTTCCTCTTTCTCTTTCTCTCTCTCTCTCTCTCTCTCTCTATCTCTCCCTCTCTCTCTCTCTCTCTCTCTCTCTCTGTCACTTGCCAGCCATGCTGCCCTGCTCAGCTACTCCACTGGGCACTCATTCAAACCCAGTCCACATCCTCTCACTTTGTACTCCGACACTGCCCACCAACCCTGATCACGACAGCATCTCAGTTCACAGCATCTGTCTCTTGTGTGTGTGTGTCTGTGTCTGTGTGTGTACGTCGAATGCATTGTTTTTTATTATGTACAGTATAAACTGGTGTTTAATCGCAATGCACATAAGGCCTTTAAATACAACTGCCCCTACTTAAAAATGCTGCACAGCTTTAACGTCATTCCGATGCACATATGCATACCCACTGCCAAGAATATTACTCGGGGACTAGAGAAGCAAAAGGGTGATTTCTTGAGAGCGCAGAAGAAATACATTTTGTTCCCCGCACAGGCTGTCTCTGCGTGTCTGACGCTGTGGATTATTGAGAAGAGGAGGTGAAAAATGTTGTTTACCGAGTCAGGGCGAGCTCAAGTCCGTCGTTTCAAAAGCACATTTTGTCAGTTTTATTCTTATCATCTAAATAACCGAACAGGCCCTAATGAGCGATGGATTCGTGGCACTGCTGAACACACGGGACTCACTCCAAGAAAAGTTCCTTTAGACTAATGTGCTTATCTAAAGTCGAGGCTTCTGATCTATGAAAAATTAATGCAAAAGTCAGCGTGTTACATCATTCTCCTCCAATTTGGTGTAATCCATCAAAGCCGGATCACATTTCTTTCAGCAAATGTCATCGATGTTACAGATTCCTTTCCATTTCGCTTTTTCTTTGGTATGATGCATACTGGGGGGCCAATTAGCGGCATTCGCTTACGACACTCCCTGGTTGTGACTTACAGATGTGGTGTTCACATCCAGTGTTACACACCACTGTGTCTTGTGTGTGTTTTGCAGACTTGGAGAAATCCCGGGGGTTTTCGAAAATCAGGCAGCATAATGTAATGTAAGCTGGTGTTCCTTCTACTGGAGCATCTTGTTATCTCCCCTCTCCTACATGTAGTGTCTCTATCAAAGGACCTCTCTACCCTGCTCACCGTGGGGCTGCAGAGAGCAGCTCTGCCAGCCTGCTTGATATGCAGCAGTGTCTGGTAGCTGCTGGGCTCCCACGCCTCCCTGACTGGAGCCTTTAAGCCTTGGCGCAGTCAGAGAGAGAGCCTCCCTCATCAATGGCCCTACTGAGTGGCTGTGACAGTGCCACGCGGAAAACACATCGATTAAATGGTTCCTCTTGCCACCCGCTTCTGCCGCGCCGCATAGCTCTCATCCTTCATTCCCCAAAATGAAAGCCCTGCAATTGAGTTAGCTTTCAGCACGGGAGGCAACGCTGTCACACTCACGTATGACGGTGAGGGGAGGATTCAGAGGGGAAGAAAGGTAGCAGAGATCGCATGAAATATGAGGAGAGGGAGGCAGAGTGTCGTGAAAAAGAGCTAAAAGAGAGGGGGAGAGGTGGTAAGAGATTTTTGAGAGATAATGAGCCATAGTACAGTCTGAGGAGTTAACCAAGATCCACTCCTTTATCAACGCTCGTTCGATGTCAATCGCAGCCAAAACTCCGAACTCTGACATGAATGTGAGTAACCTGTAATTATCTCGGGCTTTCGGAGGGCTGCAAAATCTCAGAGTAAGAATGTGACATCAAAACCAAACCGGCTGAAAGGAAACGAGATTTCCCAGGAGTGTGGTGTGCCGTCCAGCCCATGTGATCGAGCGGGTGGAGGCTTGTGTCTTGTGTTTGAGGAAGCACAACGCTCGCCGATACGGGATGCGTGTCCTCCGATAAAAAGCGGAGAGATGTGAAGAGCACCGTTCAAGTAGCAGCTTGCCCAATCTGCTCAGTCTTATGAAAGCTTTTGTATCAGAGCGGGAAGAGGAGCTCTAGGCGCAACAGCCATATTTATATTCCAATCTTCTACACAGAAACCCACATTGCCAGGCTCATAAAAGATTCATCGAGCAGGGGGAAAGCAAGGTCGTACAGAAAACTGGTCAGGAGGTGCCTGCTGCAATGCAAAAAGAGCAGATGGGCAAAAAAAAGAAAAATCATTGGGTGAGTCCCATGGTGGCAGTTACTAGGGTAACGTGTGTTGTAACCCTTACTGCTGGTGTCCCGCGCTGACCAGATGATCAGGCACGTCCGCTCTGATTGGCATCCGTCACTCCTACTATAACCTGCGACAGGCTTAAGAGCCTCAGCCATGTTTGCTGGCATCGATTCAGTGCGCCGTTTGGCTTTTTTGTCTGTTGTGGATCCCGTCACTGACATGTTTGTGAACTAGAGAGCAAAGGGGAGGGAGAGAGCGAGACAAAGGCACTGTGTGTGTGTGAAAGACGGGCGGCGTGTGCGTGTGCATGCGTGTGCCTGTTCTGGGTGTTGTCAGAGAAATGTCACTCTTGCTTAGAGTCACAGACATAAACCTCTGGGAGTCCTGCGCCCTCCAGCACACTCACACAGAGGGAAAGAGAGAAAGTCGGGGAGAAAATGCGATATAGGGATGATATTTATCGCACCAGTCAAGCTGATCCGTCCATACACAGCTGACAGCAAGCATACAAATAACATCATATACATCATAGGAGCAAACATAATGTTTTCACAAGTGCATCAGTCAATCTGAAATTCGCTGGAAGAGGGAATTAAGGTCAAAGGGGGGACAATCAAGGCTCAGAGGACACATGTAAATCTCCTTTTCTTTCCTCCTGCATGTATAAAAAAGTAATCAGTCCCTGAGTGTACAGCTGGCTGCTGGTTAGCTGCCAGGTTAACCATGTCTGTATAAATGAGGAAGCTCTAACAACTGCATTGGGTACTCAGTCCCAAAAGACCTTAAAGACCTTTCTGATGACGATTATGAATCGCCCTGGAGTCAGCCAGCTCAGTCTGTGGGATTGCTAATGGTCATCTTAGGCCAGCAGGCCGCTGGGTTTTCAGCTAGACAGAAAACAGCAACAGAGGTCGTTTAGAGTCCATACAACCCTGGAGCATAAGTGGTGGTCAGTCTGTGGCTCGGAATGAGTAAGTGGTCATTTAAAACATGGAATAAATACCAAGGTTATTATACTTTCCTGTTTGACTTTGACAACCGCAGTTTGAAGCGAGAGTATCCCCTGTCCTCTGAAATATCTGAGTAACATTAAAATTCTCAGGGTTTCCACGAGACTGTCAGGTGTAGATGGCAGTTAAAAAAGGCTTCAGTAGGATTTTAAAGCTTACGAACTCCTAAAAATGTTCCTCTGAAGGCGTGTCGATCTGTGGGGGAGCGAGGGGCATTGTCACTATGTACCGAGTCAGATCTTTAAGTCAGACTGTTCCGAATACTTGCAAGTGATCAGATCAGAATTTTGTGTCCAGACATCAACAGTCTATCCGCATTGGTTGCTGTAGTAACGGCGTAGCCATCAGTGACTACCTACGCCGGTCACGTGGCGTTCTAGCCCACCAACATCAGAAATACGGATCCATCAGCCGCACGTCATGCTGTCAAGTCGCAGAGCACACTGTTAATGGAAAGATCTTCTCTGTGTTATCTTCTATATCACTCTGCTAGCAGCTACATGCATTCTGCTCAGCCGCTCCGATGCACATCCGTCGTCACGTGTCAGAATCCGACATGAGCATCCAGAGCACAAGGACTGAGACGCATCTGGAGAAAACTGATTTGAAAAGCGTTGTAGACCGCCTCCAAATGTGGTTCTGATTTGCTAAAAATATTCCATTTCATGAGCTTATTCTCTACGTATACTTCCTACGATTGTGGCTGGGTATCGTTAAAAAAATGTTTGATACCGATAAATTGACTTCGACAACTAAATAATACTTTTTTCAATGCCGGTTTTATGAAATCCATTTTAGCAAACGATGACATCACAGATACACGTTGTGAGCCCTGTGCCTGGGCGTATCATAGTCTTTATCCTGCATGTCTCTCCTGATGAAATGAATTCCTTAGGTACTGAATTCTGGTATCAGATGACAAGACATTTTTCATTACTCGATAGTATAGATTTAATTTGCAACGTGCCGTGTCGACGTTTGATACCCAGCCCTGCCTACTATAATATGCCAATGCACATATACATAAATTACAGCCTGCGGGGTTTTTGTTGTTATTGTTTTCCTAATATACTTTATGGAGGACAGCCTTGTATCAGGATGGTCATGTGTATTTGCTCATGCACACATGCATAAATTAAGGCTTGGCAATACGGCCGTCAAAAAATATAATTTTTTACCAATATTTCGTGCAATACATAATATATATATCTCAATAATTTAAAATCGAGTCAGGTACGTTAAAATTACATTGCTTTACTATAATGCAGCCTCCGGGAACCTAAGACGATATATAGTCTCATATCGTGATGACGGTATAATATCGATAAATCGGCCAGCCGTACATTAAAAGGCACTAGAGTTGGAAAGGTAAGGCCGTGCTGACACACCCTCCCCACCTGAGAGTCAGGCCACCGACCTCACACGTCTCTCTACCCGCGGTTCCATCTGTTAACCAATTACCACATCGCCGACAGCTGCCTGCCTTCCATGCCTCATCCAGGCCACTGCAGTAGTAAAAATCAGTCACCCATTTCGCTCTGGGCTGCACCGGGGAAAAAAAAAAGTTCACTGCCATCATCACACGATAATATCACCCCCGTGTGAGTCATTTAGAAAACTGACCCAGAAACAGGTACATCGTCATCAAAAACCACACCACGCACAAAGGCACACAAACCTCCCCTGTCCGTAAAAACCACACAGAACCACCTCTCCCACGCTGACACACACTTACTTGTGATGCAACGGCACATTGTTCACTTGCTCTACGTTGAACTAGTAAACCGTAACCTTAAAAAACCAAGTCCGGGGAGGTGAGATCTCACTTTGTCATTGTGTGTGCAGATTATTTGTCCCTACAAACGCCCACGCAGCCACGCCAGCCTCTGATGATGAAGCAGCAGGCTACATGAGAGTACATCAAACATGAAGATGAGAGAGTGAACAGCCGACAACACAAAGGCTCAATAGCTCTCTGTCCTCCAGCCCCTCTTTCTTAAGCAGCATCTCTTTTATGAAACAAATCTCTTTACAGCGGCCCAACTCCGGCTCACACAATGCAGTATCATTATTGTGCACTGATTCGAGCTCTACCCTAATCAGTCATGACACAAGCACATACTATTCAATCTCTTCAAGCAGCCCTGAATCAAAGATAATGCAGCCTCATTATCTGTGGCTGATTGTGAAGCAGCACCTTTGTATATTAATGGGGAAGGTGGACTCACCCACATAGTGCTTGACGTGATTGTTACTGACTGACAGGCGACACAGAAATGAGGTTAGCTGGACTGGATCTTACTTAACAGAGCAAACAGCGCAGGAACATTACATGTTTACCAGTACGATCATATAATGCTCTGCTTGCGTGCTAATGTTCTCGTTCTGGATTTAAAGATGCGTCCGCGTGTCGAGGCTCGACCTTCCGCGGGCTTGTGTCGTCACGCAATGTCCGTAATTCAGACGAGCACTGGACGTGACGAGGCAGGCAAGGTGATTTTAACAGTTGAGAGTGTGTCTTTGTCTCTCGCTGGCAGATTTACACCTCTGCTCCTGCAGCTTTCCATTTGTTTAATTCTCTAGGTGGAGGTTATGCTGCGGCTTGCCAGAGCACACTGTGTCCAGCCTGCTGCCTACCGGAGTGTCCTTCCTCTAAGACTCACATCTCTGCTCCTCTTTACAAAAGGTCTCACTCCTCCAATTCAATTCATTCCATATGTACGAAAGCTTTACATCAGGTAGGCTCACCCACAACAATGGCAGAGGGAACAGTTTTTTGTTGTTTTTTAAAAAGTGTTTTTTTTTTACAGGGTTTGACAAGCTGCAGTGTTGTGGCAGGATTGCTGTGTAATAGGCTTCTGGCACAGAGACAGGGACAGAAATTTACCACAAGTGGCTCGATTATACTCATGTCTCGGGGAGGGCTTTTATTGTGTTCATGCTGCTTTGCTCTCATTGGAGTGGGACCAGGAGAAAAGATTTTTGGCCAGAGGGTCACTGCCAGGTCGGTGGACTGTTTAAAGCTGTCTCCACTGGACATTGGCCAGCCCAGCTGTTTGTCCTGCCGGACTCTGATTGAGCTGGGGTCTGTCCTTGTTGTCCTCACATGTAGAGACACTGCAGATAGCGTTTGGCATTAGGTCAGCCGACTGCTTTACATCACTTCGCCTCCATTTGTTTCTATGTGGAATCAGACCTGTGGCAGGTTAAGTGGTAGGATTTAATCAACACTGCGGTCACCAGGTCCAGATCCAGATGCTGTCCTTGCTGGGCTCGGACCGACCACTGAGGAGTTACCAAGTATTATTTCATTTTGATAGATATTTTGACTATTTCAACCGGAGCAGCTTTTCCTGCCTTTACGGCACTCGCGGCCCAAAGAACTCACAGACCAATTGCATGCATCATAAATCACAGATTTACAATGCAGACTACACTTCCCAGCAGTATGTAAAGTAATTAAAAGGATCCTGCCTTTACCGGCTTCAACATTCAAGACGTGTGCACAAATATGCATCAAAAAATTATTTTCAATATTCTGATATATGTTAATCTGCAAAATAAGTGCCTTCATTTTTTGGATTTTAACGTATTTTGATGCTTTTACTTTTGTACTTTTACTCAAGCAAATTTTGTAATGCAGAACTTCTCCTTGTAACAGAGTATTTATACACGGTGGTAGTACTGTTACTTTTCCCACCTTCAGTCGTGTTCGTTATTAATAATGCCATATGGCTAAGAGAGACTTTTTAGTATAGCATTTTCACAGCCTCGGTTTCATTTGCATCAATAAAACCATCACAATCCAGCCACACTTATGTTACAGCACTAAATAACTGCATAATTAGCCAAATGTAAATCAACTGAATGTTTGTGCCAAACAATGTTTTAAACAGCAACGTGATTTACAGGCGCTCATTCCTTTCAGTATGCTTGTCTCTTAACTATAAATCTTGGTAGATTTCTGGTGCAATCATCACACCGAGTTAACAGGATCCTGACTGGACGACTGATCGGACTGATTGTTTATTGTGACCCCTTGGTGAGAGAAGGGATCAGGTCAATTATTAAAAAATCCAGCCAATTGCTTACACTGGGTTCTGTCTTCCTCTTTGAGAATGACAAGCAATTAGGTTTTCTCCTCCACTGCACTTGGTGTTTGAACAGAAAAACACCAAAGCAAGTGTTCATTTCACTCTCCATCACTCTAAACCTCGCTACTGTTGGGAGTCTTCGGGGGCCAGACATCTTAAGCCAATAACAGCGTTCCCCTCGCGCTCTCTTGCTCCATTGGGACCACAACACAAAAAAACGTTTGCCTCCAAACCTGAATCTGAATCTTTCAAGTGCATGAAGCAGTCTTTATTCTCGACAACTTAAGCAAAAATTGGGCAGGCTCAGAAAACAATTACCTCAGCTCTCAGCTGGGCTCCAGCTTTTTAAATCACTTTAAATATTAGTGTAACACACATCTTTGTGATCCGCCAACAGTCTTCTAATGCACACGCCGATGTTGTTCAAAGTCTTTGTTTTGCACAAAGAACTAAGTTATATGTATTCATGAGGGTGTCACCCACCGCATTCAAAGTTGATTTATGATTTTAAAAAAGGGATATTTCACGAACACTGAATTTTCTTTTGGCGTCTTTATGTGTTTGTGTTTGTGATCATCCGCCAGTCGTTTCGTTCACCACGTTAAAGTCCAAGTCTGCCTGCAGTAAATCGAGCTCTTTCCGACCTCAATTAGGTTGTGTGTCAAAAATTTATGCTGTTGCACTAAATTTACATCCACAGCGATCAGTATTAAGCTTGTTAGTATGTCATTACTCAGGTTAATGCTAATCCTGACTCGTGACTGATGAAATGCATCTAACTGCATGCATTTTTTTTCACGCGCTATTTGGTATGTTTGGAAAACTATTTTCCGAAATAATATTCATCAAACCAGTTCTACACCTCGCAGACTGACTGCCATCACAAATTCTTCTGGAGGTCTGGTATTTTTAGAGAAGAATCAGCTGCCTCGGGTGAATTCTTTATATTTGAAAGAGTCACTTTTATGTCACTTTGATGATCTGACGTTTTGATGTTTTGCTTTGTTTTGTTTTCTTAGATACGCCGCAATACATCTGCCAGACTAGCCTGCTGAAATGGAAGCCGGCAAAGTACAACACAGGTGAAATATGCGACATAACAAACCACATTACATGGTATGTGGGTGTGTAGTACAAGCATTACTTACAAATGGCCACACACACACACACACACACACACACGATCTTGGGTCAGTGCGTCCTATCATGCGTGGCCCGATGCGAACGTCATAGCAAGACATCTGTGCCAAGGTCAAGCAGGTGCCCATCTGTATCAGTTACACCAAGGACCCCTGGGCTTTATGGGTACTTAACAAACACACGCTGTGAATGAACAAGTGCATCTGTCTCATTAAAGCCCCTCTGAATATTTCATACAGGCCAGCGCCGAGACTGTGGCTGAAAATGAGCGGATATCTCGACTCTGCTGGTTTGAATGTTAGCCTCATTGCGGCGCGCAAAAAGTCATCAATTCTTTATGTTTGCCGTGCAGTCTTAGCGAGACGGGCAGCGTCATATTTTCTTTCAGCCATTTAAATATTTAATGTAAACACTTACAACAAATTGTCCCCCAAGGCCAATTACAGTCTCAACCCGCTGAAGAAGGGGTTGAGATATTATAGTAAGTCATCAGCTACATTTTCAGTGTCGCGTTTGCGAGTGTTTAACGGTGACATTTATTCCTCTTCATTTATTGAAGAGCATCCGTGGCGCTGTGTGGGTATTTGTAGGACGGACAAGTCGTGTGATCCACAATTTTAGCCTGAGGTGTTAAAATTAGTTGTTAGATTAGATTATAAAGGGTTAGCAAAATGTTAAAGTAGTTGTTAATCCTCAAGAAAATGAATAACTGAATAAGGTTGAAGAGGCTCATAAGCATGCCTTTGTTTTTTGTCTTGTGGTAGTCGTGAAGCTAGAGATGTGTTCAATGTTAAATCAGAGCCGCGGGAGCTCCGGCACCTCAAAATGAAATAATTGGTTCCCCTCAAATACCATCTGTGCCGTACATGTTGTACTTTGAACCCGACCCACAGGTGCTCAGTGCCGCCTGTTCAGCAGCGTATCTCCTGCAGACTGAAGACAGTCCCGAGCTTCACATTCTGCAAAAAGGCCAAGTGTCCACCTGCCCTGTAGACATGACATACGAAACAGTAATGTATGCTGCAACACATGGCCATTACTGGATCTACATGTCACAGCACTAATTGTTAACACAGGTTTTTTTTCCCTTAATATGACAAATTCGGAACAACTGGCCACAGCGTGCATGACCACAACCTGACTACCAACATCTGTCTGAGAACACCAGAACATAGATAAGGTATGGTTCATTTAGGTTAGGTTCAGTTGTATCATGTGACCACATTGTGCTTGTGTTTTGGTTAGGTTCAGGCACCAAAACATCTTGGTTGGGGTTAGGGAAAAGCGCCTGAGGTCACATCCACGTATGTCACCATAAACATGGCAGGAGTTGTCCCGCCCCCCCTGCCACACTCACAAATGATGAAACTTCAGTCACAGTCTCCTGCCATCACCTCCACTGCTATGAAAGTTAGGTCATAAACATGTCATGTGAGCGTGATATGACGCGTTTTGTAGAAATGTCAATATGACACAGACAGAGACACTTACAAATTGGAACATTTTTCTGTTTTTTTGCAGAAACAAACAGCCAACGTTATATCCTTTCAACAGGGCTGTGTGAAATGACTCATGATTTCGGTGGGGATTATCATTTTTCGTACTTCATTTTCATGAAAAAATAGAAAAACGAGGATGGTGTGCTTTCTGCTTGGGTCAGTACCAAACAAACCAGCTCTCGTATATCTGGAGAGTGTGATTTGTAGGCTGGAGCATCTCTGTAGCACCACAGTGCTTCATTTTATAATGTTACCCTTATAAAAAAAAGAGATCCTGAGATTTCAATCTTACTCTTAGCCACAATGAGATTTCGATTAAGTGTTCAGCCCTGCTCATTAGGGACCACTTATGAACTGTCACTGTCATTTTTCCTCTCCAAAATCACTTTAAATTATAATATATTGTCCATACACACATTGGTGTTTGCTTTGGACCCTAAGACATCTTTCTTTCTGGTGTTGTTCTGTTGTGAGGCCTTCAATCTGTCTGGTGGCCTTCGTAAACTGGTGATGCTCCCCGCCAACACAAGGAGGAGGAGGAGGAGGAGGCGCTGTCTGCGTTGCTGAATCCACTCAGACTGCTTCTTTAACCGAAGGCGCGACACGGCGCTGTCCGTGGTCCTGAATATATTGCTGCATTGAACTGAGGGAGCCAGACGACGCTGTCCATTATACAGTGTTATACACTCCGGAGTAACAGGCAGATCGGGGCGACTTCATCAGCAGACCTCGTACGCTCCGAGCTGCCGTGGGTTATTCTCAGTGCTCGCACGCAAGCTGACCAGCAAGTTCAAATGCTCCTGCCTTGACTGAAAGCTTTTCTGGGTCAAATAATTTACCGTCCATCACTTCGATTTACAACTGTCACATCATCGCTCGTCATTTGTACCAAAGGGACACGTCTTTTCTCGCGTGTCATGCGCTACGGCACGGCGCACACTCACACACACACTCACACACACGTCTCCCCGGAATCTACAAACATTTGTTGGCGCTGCTCTCCAACACTCCTAATTACGCACGGCTTGTATTCACAGCCACAAATCACACATAGACCCTGTAAACAAAGTGTCAGTGTTGCCGTCCAGTGCTCGCTTTTTCCGTCAGCTCGATCAGCTGCAATCAGCGACAGTGTTTCCCTCTCTGGCAGTGATGATGTAGAGGTGGAGAGGAAGGTCTGTCAACAACGAGCTCCGGGGCACCAACGCGACCAGAACCCCCAGAAATCAATTCTGCCGTCAAGGGGGGAAACCTTACTTCATATTCTTGCTCTTCCCTTAAAGACAACCAGCATGAACACTAACAGCATCTCTGCTCATTGTCACGTCGACGCACAACTTTCTTCCTACGCTTCATTGCTTCTTATCGGGGGGGGGGGGGGGTTGCATACAGTCAGAACAATGGCAATTTTCCTATCTAACGCTGCAACCCGCAAACAGTCCTCACACCGACTTAACATACAATTTCCCTCCCGTTCAACTCTGACAGGACCCTCATTAAGGCGTTCGCCCTCACTTAGATCGCCCGCATTTGTGAATAAAGGCGGTCGGCGCCGCTTTAGGACAACTTTTAAACAGTGCTTATTCGTAGCGTGCAGGAGTCCTTACCTCACAGGGCATGACAGCTAACATCACCAGTAGGAACATGGCACTGAACAGATGCATCCCAGTCGAAATGATAGCGTCCGAGCCGACACCAGTTCCTGCAGCTCTCCCTCCCCCCCCTCCCCGGTTCGTGTCCCTCACTGGGGCGGTTTCTTCGGGTACAGAGGGATTCCTTTAATGCTGTGTCGGCTGCGCGCCACCAACCTCATCACCAGGACGCACGGCAGCAGCCCTCTCTGGCTCGGTGAAGCGACCAGCCGCGTCTCTTTTGTGGTGGAGCATAGACTCTCTTGCCGGCGGGCGAACGCGAAAGAGCTCTAACCTCCCGGCGTGGAGAAGTGCTCAGATGGTGGCGATCGGGCGGGCGAAGCGGCCAGGCGGCGGTCCCCTCCGTCCCTCCGTCCGTCCGTCCGTCCTGCAAGATATCTGCGACTGAGCGAGAGGAGCGGAGGAGAGGCGCAGAGGTTGGAAGGTGACTGCTGTGCTTGCAAGGTGCCGACGCTAGGAGCAGCACGTCTATTCGCAAGGAGCCCAGTCAAAGAAGTACCACTCTTTGACGCAGCCAAGCTTGGCCGTGCGTGCGCGCGCGTGCGTGCGTGCGTGTGTGTGTGGTGTGTGTAAAAGCGAGAAGAGGGAGAGAGAAAGAGAGAGAGAGAGAGAGAGAGAGAGAGAGAGAGAATGAGTATTCTTGCTTCAGATACAACTCAGATAGATAGATAGATAGATAGATAGATAGATAGATAGATAGATAGATAGATAGATAGATACCATCAATTCAGCGCCGACGCATGTCCAATTAAGAATATGCCAAAACAGAGCGATTCTCCGGGGTTTAGGGAAATGATAAAGATGAATCCTGGCCCTGTTACAGTGAAGATAATGGATGTCATTAGCAGCTATAATTAAATAATGGTCAGGCATTCTGATGTTCCAGGTGAGGCTGTCAATGGGTGTGCCAGCATCTTTGTTTGTGTGTCACACTGGTCGGATAATTATTTTTTTTCTTCTTCTTTCTTTTTTTTCTCCCCTTTTTGCAGTCTGTGTTTGGAGCTTGTGATGATCCTGAACTGGGTATGAAAAATATAAAAAGCGTGTTGCCCATTCTCCCTCTCACCCTTTTTACAAAAGCCTGCCTTAAAAAGGTGTGTTTTTCCCCCCCAAAGGTAAATGCTCAACATGTCATGTCTGTTGTGAATCCCTTGAATGGCTGACCAGTGTACAGAAAGCTGGAACTACAAAGACATTTAAAAAAAAACAAACCAAAAAAAACCCCACTGTTGCTGGGAAGAGTGTGTTGAGTCCTCCCACTCCGTTTTACTTGTAACACCTTCAAACAGAGTAAGTGCCATAGACATAGCCAACGGGATATGCTTTAATTTGAGCAAAAGTGGCCTGACAGGATGCTTTGTGCGTGAAGTGACAGCTGGCACTGAATACCCTGTTTTATGCTTGTTGTTGGTGTGTATAACAAGGGAGATGAGTGTAGTTTGCAAACAACATTTGTTTAAAAAATCCAAGTCATAGATGCAATCTGGTGCATAATCTCTTTTTCTCGAAATGTACTGCAAACTATGAAACCCCTGTTAGTGTGTAAGTGAAATCATGACATGTATTTGAGTGTTAAATGCAAAACCGCTCGGTGAAGGGAAATGACACGAGCTATTGGAGACTGTATTATATATTTCGGTCATTACGATTCATGCATTAATGTATGAACTCTTGTGTTCAGGACAACAGGTTGTGCTTGTTCTCATTATGGATTAAAGTAAATGAGAGAAAAGTCCTGGATCTGGACCAAAAGCTAATGGGGTCTATTTTGGGCTGAGACCCATCTTTCATTGAAGTTTCCTGGAAATCTGTTGAGTAATATTTGTGTAAACCTGCTGGCAAACAAACAAACAAATAAACCATTAATTGAGCTGTTGTAATGGTTTCTACACAATTCATAACCAGCAACTGCTTAATAAATGGTTTATAAAGGACTCTGTTGTTTTAACAATGAAATAATTAAGTTTGACTTTTAATGACTGCCGAGCATTTCATGGTTTTAGCTACACAATGCGAGGAAAAGCAGATTTTCCCTTTTAATCATCTTGATGTATTTTTGATAGTTTTGAACTGTTGGCTGGACAAAGCACACATAACTCTGGGCTCTGGTAGCAGTGACGGCGTTCAGGATATTCTTAGAATCAGTTGATGAATGGAGAAAAATCATCAGAGGATTAATTCCGGGAATAATGCGAGGGTCTCGATTAAAAAAAAATCCTGCGTATTTAGGTAGCTGGCGTCGATGAGTGAGTGAGTGAGTGAGTGAGTACAATCTGCTGGACCCAAATAAGAGATCCAGCAGATTTAAAGGTGTTTTCTTAGAGCTAAGTCTCTTTTCAGCCACTATATGGTAACAAATAGGATAATGGATTAGGCTTGATTGAATTAAAGGAGACTGCTGGGGTCTTGGTGGAGTGAACTGTAAATGTACCATTTATAATTGATGGTTTTTATAAAGTGTTACCAAATGTTTTGTACGTTTAAAATGAAAAAGAATTATAACAAGAATAATTGCCAGTTAATTTGTTCTGTCAGTTGACTAACTGCTGCATTGACTAATAGTAACAGCTGTACTTGCATAAACCTTTTGTGTATGGTTTGATTTATTATTTTTTAGAAAAGCATATATTTTGAGAGCTGTGCAACAATCTTAGTCTGTAAAGTAACTAAAGCTTTCAGATAAATGTAGTGAAGTTAAAAGAACATTTTTTTTCCCCTCGAAAAAGTCGTACGTGTAACTACAGTGTCTGAGTTAATGTACTGCTTCTGCATAAGGTTTTGTTTTTTGTTTTTTGTTTTTTTTTTATCATTTCCACCATTCTTTTTCCATTAAATGTTACCTACTTTGTTTTTATTGTGCTGGCATGACTCAATAAAATGTTACCTTCAGAACCAAAACCCTGTGGCTCCGGTTTGTCACGGCTTTTAACACCTGGAACCGTGGGATTAAGTTGATAACACATTCAGCCGGTGTGATGGCTCGTGTCGTCCAGCCCCTGCTCTTGCATGGTTCAGCAGGGTGTTGGCTCGCTCCACCCCTGCTGCTGCCCTCGGCGACACGGAGCACACCCCTCTATTTTCCCAGCGGGAAAAAATCCACAAGGAGGTGAAATGGGTTGCTGAGGGGAAGCAAGGGCAAAAGTGGTGTGCAAGACACAAATCAGGAAAGGAGGAAGAATTATCCCTGTTTTCCTGTGCTGTTGCTTTCACTGCAGTTTCTGTACTTTACTGTACTACACTGGATCAGATACATACAGTAGTGCACAAGGCTAAGGATAATAGAGAAGCCTAAGGCTGCCAGGGCGAGCAGAAGTGATGTTGAGTCATTGAATGGGTCAGAGTGCCAGTGTGTCTAATGGTTATACGCTGTACTAACAGACTCCTCCCCTCTCCTGCTCACCCTCCTCCATCTCCATCCCTGTTACAGTCAGGGAGACCAAGGGCATCGAGGGAACTGGGGGAATGTTTCTGAGGTAAACGCAAACAAAGCATAACTAACTTGTGAAATATTCAGCATTTTTCTTCTTTGTATCCCTGAGTTATTCCAAGAAGGCCAAGAGAAAGGCAAAAATAGACCTCGGGGCCTCCTGTGTGTCCTCTCAGGCAGGCGTTATCCCCCCCCTGCTCGCTCTCTTCCTGCCACCTCACATGCGACTGCGCTGCGTTAGGCAGATGTGGCACTAAAATCGCCAATCTTTTGCATTTTTCCGGTCTGCGCCTTTATTTTCATGCCTCTCTGAACTCATCCTGTCACTCCCTCTTTCAATCCTCATCATCTCATGTTTAGCCTCAGTGTGTATGTTAGTCATTGACTTATGCTTGTTTGATTGTATTTCATGCTTTATGACTAAATGCTGTGATTTCTCCCGCTGCGTTTCTCTTTGCGAGCGCGGAGCTAAAATATTTGAGGCGATGCAGCATATCTACCATTCTGAAGTGGCCTGAGGACTAAATTTAACAACCACCAGCATCTCTGTGCACTGTGTTCGTGTGCGTGCGCGTGCGCGTGTGTGTAAGTGTTTGTCTCCGACTGCCTGCAGGCACTGCGCTTGTCGGAAAGTATGGTTGCCCAGTATTATAACACGGCTGTTTAGATGGGTCTATTTGTATTGAGCCACTAGTGCCAAGTCCATCATTATATAGGTTTTCAATTTCCATGAATTGATTCTCTTCAGATAATTGGAGCGCAAAAAGACTTTTAAACACATTGTGAGAATGGATTGGTGGAGCAGAGCTGGGGTGAGAGGAGTATAGCGTTTTGCTCTTGGTTACGTTGAATATCAGACAGGTAGACAGGCCCAGGGAGTGACTGGGTTGTAGATCATCACACAGACAGTCTAATTAGATTTCGGGAAGTCAGAGAACATGAGTTGCTCTATCCATCTAGCACACATTGGAGTCTGTACTATAACAGAGCTTGTGGTTGTTATTGATCTTCGTAATGCTGCTGCCGCTGCTGGTGCATGCCGCTGAGTTATTATGCAACAGGACAGAAAGACCATATGCTTCCTGAAAGTATCCAGAATGATGAATCGACATTCCGTAGTCCAGTGGGCGCGCAGGATAACGTTGGCTTAAACTTAATACTCGCTGATTAATAAACACACTGGCAGTCTATCACGAACAAAGACACTTCAATACAACATCATCAACGTGTCAATACACACAGATGGAGGAGTGTTAACCCCGACACTTTTGCAAACACAGAAGCCAACGGGAAAAATCTTGTGCAAACACCACAACGGCGCGCATCTCACATTCGACAGTCATGCGTCCCAATGAATGGCTAATCACCGCTTCTGCAAACAGCATCAAACACCTCCTTCAGCGGAAAAACAAAAGTACGGCGTCTTTGTTCAGCCAAATGATCCATCATCCATCTGGTGATTTTGTCTTTATTTTTTTACTAATGGAAAGGCATCGTAAATCAAGTCACAAAGTTTAAAAATACAGAATTCCAGGATCTCATTCAAAAGCTTGCTAAACATGATCAGCATGAAACTCCATTCGTGGAGGGATTTATCAAAAGCTCTTCTTTTCAAATGTTCATTTTCAAAAAGCTCCTCCTGTCAGATCTCTGTTAATACAAAGACAGTCCACTAAATCTCCTCTCTGCTCTCTTACAGATGAGAGAAAGCCTCACAGGATGTATTTTCATTCGTACGTCCTGAATAATACAGAACACGTCAGCGATGGTGAAGCTCGACCAGCCGTTGGGTCTGAAGGTAAAGAGGGACTCAGTTGCCATAGAAATGCTCGCCCGAGTGCCCGGAGAGCAAGGTGTGAAGTTCTCAATGGCTGCCTGAAGATGGATTTAAACATGGCTTTTCACACCCTCTCTTGGGCTGCTGAGCTTCACTACCTGCGTGTAACCAAGGCGACCAGGGCAAGGACAACTCAGGGCCAGTCGGGGTTTCCTTGAAGAGGCCCTGCCATGCTTCATGCGTGCACCTCCCCATATTTCAGCAAACATCATCAATCATCATCTGGAAGAGCTTCACGCCGGTCTGCTCGTGTCACCGAATCAAAACAAAACAACAGCGACGCGTTGCCCTCCACCGGTTCAAAGAAAGATGAAGAAATGAGGGGAGACACAGACTGGCAGAGATGTAGAGACGGTCTCCCGAGACGTCCATCTTGTAAGCGAAGCCACCGAGAATGCACACAGGCACACACACACACACATTCACATCTGCTCATTGCTTTATCTTAAATCAGCCCTTTCTCCCCCTCTGTCCCCCTTCTTATGTCTGGGTCTCCCCGAAGGAGCCGCACTGAGATGCTCCATGAGTTCTACTCTCTAGCCTGTATTTGTGTTTAATTGGATGAAAAGATGATGCATAATGCTGGAGGAGAGAAACATGAGGGAGGCAAAGTCCATGTCGCCTGCGGCAGTAGAAACCAGCAGCTATTTGTCGTTGACATTTTTCCCTCGTGTTTTTTCTGCTCCGTTGAAACAAGGCAGCTTCATGGTTTTTCATGCATTTAGGGCTTTTTTTTTCCCCCCCTCACACACACACAAACACACACACACACTGCAGCCCGTTTATTGTGTAAAAGTCCCAAGCATCGCAAGATATCACCACCGCAACCCTCTCAAGTGCATGCGCCTGTGTGTTTTCAGCACGTGGCTGTGCGAGAATCTCTGAAGTAGAGGGAGAGCTTTGATGTAGGTCCATCTAAAAAGGAGTGCGACCAGGTTGTCTCCATTAGGGACGGGGAGATAGATGGTCTCTACCTCTCGTGGCAAATAACCTGCAGCACTCAGCAAGCATCTTCGGTTCCGTCACACTTGGAGCTGGCTGCTAATGATAATAACTCTTGTGGTAAATCAGGAAAAATGTCAGCGAAGTTGTGATCCTAAGATCTAAAATGAACTTGACAGAGAGAGAGAGAGAGAGAGAGAGACGCCTTTCACAACTCCTCCATCTGATGTCCCTCCAACCAGTACTGAAGAGGGCATCAAGAAAGGTAACACAAAAGCTCCACAGAGAGCCGAGAGCGCCGTGGTTTTTCTTCTGCGGCTTTTTCTAAAGTAGCTGCAGCTAACACACCTCTTCCCTTACACAGTGCCCTTTGTTAACACTGTTAACACTTCCTGCTGTACTTTATCTCCCAGCAGCCATTCGGACTGACAAATCCCAACGTAGCGCCCTCAGGTTGATATCTCCCACCGCTCATTTCTTCTGAATCCCCGCGCTTTCATTGTACCAGTTATATTCACAAGTTGAGACCGTGACAGAGACCGAGAACGGGGAGAGGAAGAGATAAAGAGACACTGGTAGGATAAAAAAGAATGGTTTTACATAATTAAGCAGATAGAAGTGATTACAGCAGCTTATCCACAGAGCACGAACTGCGCACATTCGAGCCTCATTATGAAGTTAAAGACTCCAAACTGTGGCTGATGGCTTAATTACAGTTCCACTTTGGAACAAATGCTTTATAGTCGTTACGGCAACTGGCAAACCTTTTCCTGAACACACAAGCGCTCATCAGAGAGGTGCTGTTGTGAACCCTCGCGTTTGATTTCCCTTTGTCTGCCCTCACACGCTTCTCATCCCTGTGTGGCTCTCCTGTGGCCCTGATGATCAAACACTGGCTCTGATTTTGCCTCTGGACACTGCCCTTCTGAAAATGCCACATGTGAAATGTGCCTTTTCACATGTTAAAATCAAATCGCATGTGAATGGCGATTTTTTTACAGGTGAACTAAAACTTTAAAATTGTGCCACATATAAAGTTGACACATTCACCGTGCTGGTGTTTGGCTTTTTCACATTGCCTTGCGTTTCCCTTTTTTAAATTACATTTGGAAGAATTTAGTAGAACTGAAAACATGGAAGACGTTTATTAATTTTTTTTCCCCAGTGAACTACAATTTGAACATAAAATAAATCAAAATCTAATTTATTTATTTTTTTATCTCCACAGAGGATGGTTGGTTGGTTTGTCAACAGCAATACACAAAAAACAGATTTCCATTCCAGCTTGGATGGAGGATGGGTCTCAGAATATACCTCATCAACTTTTGGTGTGGAACTGGGACAGACGCAGCTATTGTGTTTCTCTCTTTCTTTAACAAGGCGAGATTTACACATTTTTCGTTAATTTCCAAGAATCATGGAGGGAACTAGATTAAACAAAACAGGCGTATTGAGGTAGCTGGCATCGACGAGTGAGTACAATTTGATGCAGATCCTGATAAGAATCTGGATCAGGTGGATTTAATTATGTTTTCATAGAGGGTAGTCTTTTATTGAGCCGCTACGGTGAGAAATAGGATATTGGATTAGGCTTGATCGACTCAAAGGGGACAGTTGGGGCTTGGTGGAGGTATGCTCTTAACTGAGCGCCATTCTGGGTTCACATGTGGATTAAAATTTCCACATGTGAAATCACTGTCCAAATCAGCACTGTGGCCTCTTCCATACCTCTCAGCTGTTAGTCATGTGGGGGTATGAGGCTGACGTTGTCCCTCAAAGCCTCCACACAGCTCTGCCGAGCCCCATAGAGGCAGCAGAGTGTGGACTCAGCACTTTTTTTTTTTTTTTTTTTTCAGGAGTTAGTGGCTGAGGCCAGGCACAGGGTTCTTTATTCCACAGTCTGCTTCTGCATTATTGAATCAGGGGACTGCCTCCAACCCTCAAACCGGACACAGCTGAGAGGCAACATGCAGATTTGATGAATCAATATATCGCAGTGGAGCGAAGGCGAGCAGCAGAGGGACACTGGGAGGACTGGATCAGATAGGGACCGAGCAATGGAAACGTTCTTTATGCTTCGTCCTCTTATCTCGCAGGTGCACGCTTATACAGTATATGTTGACATATAGGAGACGCGCATATTCCATATCGCACCTATATGCACGCGCACACACACGCAGAACACGCGCACATGCTCCCTCCCCTGAAGGCCTTCATTAGATAAAAGGAAAACAACTCTTTCCAGAGCTGCAGTGCAATTATTCAGTGTAGTCAAGCATGTCTCTGTGTGACAAAGCAAATTGCTTTTTCGGTTTGCTGTTCCTGATACAGATAGGGCTTTCAAAATCTGAGGGGAAGCCTCGCGCCACTGCTCCGACGCTGCAAGAGATACTGGCAGTTATTTACCCCACTGTGTGTGTCTGTGTTTACAGATGACTTTACGCATGCCTGTGTGCTGTGTATTTGCGCGCAGATAGCAGCGTTTTGCTGTACATAGTGGTGTGTGACAATCAATCAGTCCTGTTCCTTATTGCATCTCAGGGAAATCTGGTTTGATTGATCAAGGTCTAGTGTGACGTGGTGCGCTATGGTCCGTGGAGAAGAACTTGATGCCGTGTGCACAGGTTGGATAATCATCCTGAGCAGAGTGAAAACAGGGAGGCACCTGCTTAAACGGTGCTGTTTTCTGCTGCACAGTTGAAGGGGCACTATGCACCAGGCTTCCATGAAGTGCCTGTAATGTTTGCAGCTGTGCCTAATTTTATTTCAGTTTTGAGGATGAAATGTTTTACAGATAGTTCATTTTAAGAGCTACAAGCCATTCGGTTCTGCTGCAACAATTTCAGCGAAAGTCATCTTAATCCCGCAGCGTGTTTGGAGGCGTGTTCGGGGGCCCGAGACTTGAGAAGCTTGCGGATCGGGTAATAGGAGGGGTCATTTGTATGAAAGTGGCCGGAGAAATACATGACCACTTTCAAACAAATGGCAGATGATTATCCTTCCCTTCATGTTAGCGTGAGTGAGAGAGCTGTTCATGGCCACTGACTCCTTATTTATCTTATCCGTGCTCACTCCAGTTGGGTCCCAATCAATATCCAGGGACTTGGAGTGGGAGAGGAAGACAGAGGACAAGTCATCTGGAGAGAGGCGGAGGCAGAGAGAGCGCAAGGACAGAGCGGAGCGTGGAGATTTATTTGTGCTGCCTGTCGGTTTGTGGCCACACACAGGGAGACAAATGCTTATGGGAAGCTTCAGGAATCTCCTCTGTGATTATGGAGCACGTCAATTGATTTAGTAACGATTTTCATCTCTGTACAGTATTGACTTGCTATATATTAGTGAGAGGTAATCTCAGTTTATGACGACACTCTCAGCTGATTGGAATTGGAAAACAGAGCAATGAAAGGTTGGCAGTTATTGGGATGCTTTTGGGTCTTATTTTGCTTTCAAAATGTCACTCGATGTGACGTCTTACTTGAGGCCTGCTTAATGCCAATCTGGTAAAATGGACAGTGTATGTAAACAGTGGATGGAGCTTGTGGTGATTTAGGTTTTGAGTGTGGTAGGTTGTTCTACCGCAGACCTATAGTATGTAGGTCACAACTGAGTCACAGAATTTGGTGTAAATACAAGTGAGCTTCACAGCAAAACCGCGATGCATCATTCCCCTACACAACTAAAGTAGATGGAGACAAGCGTAGAATGGCTCCATACAGCTGGTCTGGTGAAGGTCTCAGGAATCCCTGAGATCCTAAATTGATTTGAAAAAACAAAACGTACAACCTCAACTTGCGGTCGAGCTTGTTCACCTACTCCAGATGGGCTGCACTAACACTTGTAGCGCAGCGTATGATGTTTTTTTTTAAATTATGGGTCCGTTTAGAGTCAAATAGATGATAAAACAGGGGAAAACAAAAAAACAATATGGGATTTGGCCATAATGCCAAACTTAAGGATTGTACATTTTGGGCCAGGAGGGTTACACCACGACGCGCTGACACCTGTCTGGTGCTGATGGTGGATTGTGATCAGTAAGAGAGAAGAACAGGTTTTAACCCCGTCTGGCACAGAAGAAAATATTAATTGTCATCTGCTGTCTTGCTAACAAGGGACCCGTTAAAAGCTTTAAGCAACATTACATGTCCAAACACCCAGGGATCGAGCTGCTGGCTAGTCTGTTGCCATAGAGACATGTTGTTGTCATGCCGACAAGCTGGCCAGTGCGTAATGTGCAAAAACAAGGGACAGGGTGAAAGGATCAGACCACGGGGATGCTCACAACTTCTCCGTGAAGTGGTGGGGTGGCAGTTCGCTTGAGAAGCAATCACCTCTCAGGCTGTGAGTGGGCACCGCTAAGACATGCAAGGTTTGGAGGATGCGTTCGTATCAGCGCGTATTGGGTTGGCTCGCGATGAAAGGCACAGGTTGAGAGAATCAGGAAGCCTGTGGAGGCAGAGGTCGACACTTTGCAAGGAAAAGTGAGAGAAAGAGATCTGGCATGAAACTGGAGGTAGAGGAGGAGGACTCCGTGTGCCGGTTCTGCTGAGCTCACTACAAGCAATCTGAGGAACCTCTGCATGGGCACTTCAAAATACTCATGATTTATGCCCGTCAGTGCTGTCCATATGTGCCTGGAATATCTGATCAACTCCACTGATGTAGCCCTGCGCCTGCTGTGGGAGGGATAGAGGGATGGAGGGAGGCAGGGAATAAGGGACTGAGAGAGACTGATGAAAAAAAGAAAGGGAAAAAAACGAGGAATGGAGAGAACAAATAGAAGAGCTGTGGATGTGATGAAAGAAAGAACAAAGAAAGAGCAAGAGACGGAGTGAAAACAGGGACAAAGAGTTATGTACACGGACTGACAATTGAGCGAGAGATGCTGAAAAAAGAGGCTTGACAAAGAGAGAGAGTGAATGAAGGACAGATAAAGGGAGAGAGAGGGCTGAGCGGTGTTGGGCCCCGTGGAAGCCACTGACCACTCTAATTATCCTCTATTTTCTTCAAACAAGGCTGAGGCATTGTGAGTTGGTCCCCTGGGACATAACCCGCTCCTCATTTTCTCTGAGATTCAATTCCACTCCATCCTCCGCTGTCTTTTACATATAAAACACTTTCTTCAATTATTCCTCTGACGTTCATATCTGTATTATTTGACGCCTGTGCCTATTCAGAGTGACTGCTCATTTCGCCCCACTCTAGTGCGACTAGAATCAATCCCAGACTCATTCCAAGATAGGCAGGGAGCGTGAGAGTGTGTGCATGTGTGCGTGTGTGTGTGTGTGTGTGTATAGCTGTTTGTTGAGTATGATTGAAGACAAGACACCGAGTGAGATTGGAGAAAAAGCCAGACCAGCAGAGGGAGGGCGATATAATTTAAAAAGAGTGTGCAAATGAGTCTGCGTGTGTGTGTGTTGGCATACAAGAGTTAGGCCAAGGAAGTGAGTGCGCTCCGGTGTGTGTTTTTGTGTAATGAAGGTGTTTCCAGCTCACGCCCGCCCGGCTCTCTCTCCCTTGTGTAGGACAGCATGGTTTATTTGAGATCAAATGAGGCTACAATTACACGCTGGATGCTTTTCTCTCTCAATCGATTACAAACAAAAGGAGCATTCCATCAGAGGCTTTTAAGTAGAGGTGCTGCTGCATGCACTGCCATCTATAGCGCGCCGGCTCATTGTTGTACTGCTTCGAGTCTCACAAGAAATGGGAGTTGGCTTTAAGAGCAGCGAGAGAGAGGTAATTTCAAATGGATGCTTTCCACCCAAATAAGCGTTTAGCAGGGGGGGTAGTCTTCACGCAAAACCATTTCCCTTCCACTGAGGGTAGTTACGGCTGCTCGAAAAGTCTAAAGAAATCATCAGGCGATACCGTATGCCAATTTGCATATGAATATTTTTGCTTCATCTCCCGCTGTTAGAGGTGGAGAAAAGCGCGCTGTGCTGTGTATAATAAGCACGGTCATGGGATGTCTGCAGATTAGACGAGCGAGTGGAGTAGCTCGGAGTTTGGAGCACTAATTTGTCACCAAATAGCTTCGGGGACTAAACTTACAAACATCCTTTCAGGAAAAACTATAATGAAATTCAAACATAATACATCTTCATATTTAATTGAATATAATTGAGGATCTAATTTGGCGCTATCTCACAGACCAGAACATATATTTGGCTTTTTAGCTGGTTGACTAATTGTCCTGCGAGCAAAAAGCAAAAAAGCAGGTTTTGTGACGCAAACACTTAAAACACACATTGATACCTAGCTGATTGTACTCTCTCACAATCTCATTTAAACTGCTGGACACGCGATATATCCTACTTCGTCCATTCTCAATGTAAGTGTACTGGAGGCTTCGTGTTTCCACATCACAGTTGTGTTTGCCGAGTATTGGACCAGGATTGGCTTCCAAACAATTTGCTATGTCATAAATCATTGTGCATTGGGGGCGTCCTCTTAAAATGACCCCATTTTCAATGAGCACAGAGAAAATGTACACTTTCGGTGATGAATGTGAAAATATCCCGCTTGTGATAAACTCTGCACAGTGAAGCTCAAACGTTATTCTGCTAGGAATAACATATTTTTGACTGGAGGGGGACTTTAAATAAAGGTTGAAGGACAATTAGATTCTGCACACATCCACCATCAGAATGCAAAAATGTAATCACGTGGTGGCAAAAATTCTGTCTGGCTGAGTTAAATCGATGTAGCTGACAAGTTTCCTGTGCAGGCGCATCGCCCTCATAGGTGTCTGTGACACCCACACTTACACAAAAGCATGAATCCAATCCCCGACTTTTTCCTGAGGGAGTCATTGATGATATATAGTCTTTAAAACTGTACTGGAAAGAATGAGTTCCCAATGCATGAAAAACCTATTGGGCAAGTTGGATTTGGAGGCGAAAACACTTGTGAGCTTTTAGAAATGGGGCTTCTGTCACACGCTGGTTGTGATGGCAGATTAAGAACAAATCAAAAGGTATGAAATGACTTTTTATCTTAGTAATTGTCTGCGACTTTGATGTGGCGTTTGACGTGTCAGTGAAAGCTGCTGTGTGAAGAATGGGTATGATCGGACGACTAAGCTCAGTGACATTTGGAATACATAGGATTTTATGACAGAATGTGACTGAGGCGTCTTTGTTTGTTTTGGTAATACGAAAGCTGTCACGCTGGTGAAGATAAGGTGGACCCAAATGCAGGAAAAAGCGGGCAGGAAACGCAATGGAGGAAGTTTTTCGGATGACTTCAGGTCTTTCAGGGTCACAGCAAAGCATGATGACAGGCGGACACAATGGAACCAGAGGATCAGGGAAACACACAGATGACCTGACAATGACTGGACTTGAATACAAACTAAACTAATGAGAGGGTGGGGTGCAGGTGCAGTGAGTCGGTGGAGAAACACAGCTGAGAGCAATGAGTGGATAAACACCAGGAAGGAGCTGAGAAGACACACTGAAAACAGGGCCGGGCTAACGAAGGAGATGCAGTGCAGGCGTGGAGGGAAAGCAAAGCGCAAGAAGACACTAAAAGTGAAACTGTGATGACAGAACCGTGACCTGCTGCTAAATAATGTCTTATTCTTTATATTTATTATTACTGCTTACTACTATTTCCTGCCTCACTACCTCAGCCCATCTGGCTTTTTTTCTGATTTACTTGACTCCCTGCTGTTTTTTGATCATTGGTCTAAGTAAACTGCCTATAAAGTCCTTTTGGGTTGAGAGTGTGTCCTGTTGCCAGTCACTGCGACACATAGACATCCAAATGAAAGAGAGCAAAATGGCTATCCTATTGAAGTTCTCTCTCTCTCTGTGTGCACCTGTGAAATGCGATGCCAAGTCAGCGCCTTTTGATTTCTGAGCAATGGGCCCTTTTCACTTGCTATCTGATTTATTTAATTGTCCAGTGTTTCCTTTGAACATTTGACTAATCTGTTTTGGTTTGATTGAACTCGTGCATTATTCTGACGTGCAAACAATTTGAATCTGTGTTTGTGGTGACAGAATCAGGTAAACCAGATCATGATCGTTTCCTGAACCTTACCAATTGTTTTTTGTGACTAAACCTAACCAGGCCATCAGCCCAGCATGGTCACAATATAAAAGTGATTATTTAACCAAAAGAAAACCTAAAGAGAGTTGGATTATATAAATGTTTTACTACTTACATAGATTGCAGCACTAGTAGCACTTTCTTGCGTTTTCATGTATTGTTTTTATGTATTATTGTATTGCTTTGATGTAAAGCACTTTGGGTACCGTCTTGCTATTGTAAAGGGCTATACAAATAAAATTTGTTTGATTGATTGATTGATTGATTGAAAATGTACCTCGGCGACTGGGTTGCACCAAAATGTTACCGGTATGGAAGTTCAATTACCAGCAGGAGCAGAAGCTTTTGTTTTAGTATTAATAATGTATGCAAAGTTTGCAAAGTTAAGCATATACTTGTAAGGTAGACAGCAGGGTCTTTTTATGAATGGGAAGAGAGCGATAAATTCACTTTCAGTGGTCACCAGCTCAAAAAAACTGCATGTATGGAAACACTGGTCAAATCTGATAAAAAACGCTTCCACCAAAACAAGGTTTCAAACACTTTTTCCAACAGGTAATACTTCTACTATGAATGTGCATGGTTTCACAACTCCATCCTCTTTAATGGCTCAATCCAGAGTGCCACAAAGTGGTGTGATCAGCTCAGCCCATCAGAGCACTCAACATTAAACTCACAACAGTTATTAGTTTACCGTCTGAATAACCAGACTTTTCATGGTTTCATAACCTGTGTATCAGTGTGATATTCTCCTCCTACATGCCTGTTAGAGTCCATCTGCAGCCGCACCAAATTAGCCGAAACTGCTGAGAATCTCAACTGTGCGCACGTGCAGCTACAGGATTGGCTGATATGTTTGGCAGTTCGGCTGCGAAGCAGATGATTGGCTGTCAGGGACTTCTATTTGAAATACTTTAAGTGGTTAGTCTCCTCTCTTATTATGTCACTGTCTTTATTTGAATCTGGTACTTTCAATATTCCCTGATTAACAAACTGCAGTCATTGTAGTGCCACGGGTCTGTGCGAGGGGCGACGATAAACTGTGGCTGTAATCTCAAAATGCTCCCTCCGCCCTGAGACTGACACGGGTAGCCTTTCAGGTACAATCGTCATGGTCAACAATGCCAATAAAGCACGTTCAACACAGAACCAGCACTTGGAAATCAACACATTTCACACTTTCTTTGTGTTTTCACGCATCAGGCATCAGCTCAGTCAAGCTTCAAATATAAGCCCTGTACCACACAAAGTTGTGTAATGGAGTTAAGTGAACAACAGCCTTCTGCACAATCAACAACTCCGTCATCTTCAGCGTAGACCCTGTGCAGCTGCTGAGGGTGATAATGAGAGAGGGCTGCAGATTTAAGCGTATGCTACGTTTGATGAATAACTAGGGTGTCATTGCTTAGGATTGTGTGGGAGTTGGATTTCTGTATAATGTGCTGCTTTTAAGGATGCTTTGCCATCTTTGATTGTAGGCATTCCAAATGTTAAGGAAATTCATGAGCAGGGACTTGGATTCCAGACAGTCCCTAATGTAGATGTTGTCCTGCTATTTGCTATTTGTCATTCAGCAGCCAAAATTCTGTCTAATCCATCGGTAGTTTGTAACTGAAATGGCTGTGACACCGTTCACATTCTAGCTCTGTGCAACCAGCAGGGACAAAACTTGTGAGTCCTTTCTTTCTTTCGTTCTTTCTTTCTTTCTTTTTTTATTTTTACCACCACCTAATCTAAACCTGAGTCTGGTAGGGAAAATAACTCCTCTACCTCTCTGATTGAAAAGTGTGTGTGTGTGTGTGTGTGTGCGCGTGTGCGTGTGCGTGTTTTCTCTGTTTGTACCCTTTCGATTCTCAAATAGAAAATCTGTTTTAAATCAACACAGAGAATATTGTCTTTCAAAAACTGCTGTCATTTCATTTCACTGTCACATTTCGCTTACATTGTCCTGTTGGATTATGAGCCTCCAGTCCTGCCTACAGTGTGGCCAGACCAAATATATTCCTAACCTGATTTTAAAGAACAACCAGCCTCACAGTGTGATGTTCTCATAACACCATGCAGCCACCACTGGCTTGCCGACTCTGTAACTCTCCGCGTGCAATTTCAAACTGGTGTAGCATCGTTTTGAAGTGCAATGTGACACATTTATGGGAGTAATGAAACACACACTCGTACGTACAGTATCTAGGTCACCTTGTATTAGAACTTTAAGGGCTGTCAGAATGAAAGCGAGGCAAACAATAAAGGCAGCAGACGTTCCTTCATTACAAGTTTAACGCCACATAAAAAAGTGAAAATGATTCCCTCTGACTGAATACAGATCCGCTACCTCAGCCGTAATCTTTTGTACCTTTCGCTCTCTCGGCCTCATTCAGAATTTACATCTGGCAGGTGTTTCCATATTCAGCGAGGGCCTTGCCCCAGCGGGAGTGGTGTGAGCACGCGGGTAATAAGCGCACTCCGCTCGGGCTGTCAGGGGAAAAAGACAGAATCGGCCTCCGCTCCGCGTGAAGCACAGGGGACCCAGATGAAGGCGATATGAACTCCATGTGTGTATGTGGGCGCTGGCTGTGGGCACATCTGCGTGGTCATGCGCGCATGTATTTTTGCGCGTGTTTATGTGCAAGCGTGTACACATAGGGGAAGGGCGGCTGTTCCAGTCTGCTTGCTGACAGACAGTCTCTTGGTTAATGAGCAGCTGTCGGCCATCACTATTCATGAGCCCTGTCACTCACCTCCCCTCTCAAAGCACCAGCACCTGAAACCCTGAAACCCCCTAGTCTCTCATTAGCGCTGCAGCAGCGCAGGCATCAACAGTCAGTTCTCTCTCAAACATTAGCATACATTCGTTCTACAACATGACCGTAATGCCCGTACACGTGTGTAACGACGTTTAAAAAAAAAAAAAAAGAAGAAGAAGAAGAAGAGCGCACAGAGGAACAGAGGAGCCTGCGTCTTCAGCGGAATTCCAATTGAAGCATTGTGGTTTAAACAGAGCAGGTTCTGGTTGATTCAGACAGCAAAGCATTCAATCAGCACATCGCTCCACTTTCATCTGATGCTGAAACAGCCGTGCATATGGGACTTGACTAGAAATGGCTGTTTGATGTGTCCTAGAGGAAATTGACAGAGAACTGGGGGGTTTAACTAAAGACCTCTGTTTGTGCCGCACTGTATGTGGAATAGTCAAAGGAAAGGAAACAGCAGCATGAAGGCATTCCTCAGCTATAGCGGTTCAAACGTTCACACTGGCCGGCTCTCTCTGCCTTCATACTTGTCCACTGTGTCCCAGACAAACAGGACAGGGCTTATCAGTGAGAAAGAACCGATACCTGGTAGAACGCACGACGAGAAAACCTTGTGTATAAGTGGAGGATGTTGAATTTAAGATAATGCCAAGGCGGCTGGCTACATTCTCTCTTAAACTCTACACAGCCACGAGAAGCTCCTCTTGTTTTGTTGATTCTGTCGGCCCCTGTGGACAGAAGCCTAATGATCACCACCGCCTCCTGTTGTAAAGATCTAAGCTAACGTGTGCGTTTGTTTGGAAAGAGCTAGAAAGCAAGAGGCAAGGTATTCTGAATTCTGTGTTTTCATCGTCAAACACAGCAGTTTTGCAGGATTCATGGCGACGAGGTAATGTATCAATTTTTGACCAACACGTCTCTCTCCCAACTCAGAAAATATAGCCATTAGCTTCAAGCTATGATGCTCTACCTACCCCTCTAGACTTGTCCTGTTCTTTATACCACTTCACTAGAAAGGCAATTCAATAAGTGACAAGGTGTAACTACAGTGTCAAACTTGAGGCAAGTGACCAGGCTGCTGAAGACTTCTAACATCTTTGGGAGCATTTTGTGCTTTCACTTTAACATGTTATCCTTTGTGTCTTGTTTTCTGTCTGATGATCAAATAAGCACGCCACCAATCGGCTACTTCTTACTGCAATAAGAGTAAAACAAAACTTTGATTTAGTGATGGATATACTATAGAGCAGCTGATTTCTTCAGGCTGTGAGACCCCATCGACTCACCCTCTGCACTGTGCCTTACAATTCTATGGCACATCCGACCCAGATAAATTGGAATCTGAACCAGTGACAGACAATAAGAATAACTCTAGTAAAGATGTAGAAAACCAGGTAATAGATCCATGTAGTACATTTAATCTGTTCTGTTCATTGTGACATGATCACGGTCAAGGTCATTCCGTAATGCTGGTGTAAGGATGATCATTGGCAGCGCAGCATTTCCCAACTCTCTCTAATCTCCTCCCTGCCCGTAAATTCACCCTGAACTGATTCAAAGCCACCAATACACTTTTGTCTGACCATACTGTGAGTGTGTGACTGAGATAAAGAGAGGGCATGAGTCATGCGATCCTGCGATTTGCGATTGTTCAGTGTACAGCCCGAACAAATGGGAAAAAAAAACCTCAGTCTGAAAGAGCGAATCAGAGGCGGCGAGAAAGACAGACATAGAAAAACAAGTGACTGCAGGAATAATTCCCGATTGCGGATTCAGAATATTGCTTTGTGTCTCAGGTTGGTGTTGAATTATTGAAGTGCAGCAGAGTCAGGCCCAATTGTGTTCATTACAGTGAAACATATGAAGGCATAATTCAAACGTTGCCAGTTGCGCTGACAAGTGGGGAGAAAGGGATGCACTTTATCCACTCAGCGTGTATTGATTGCCTGGCCTTATCCATTTTACAGAGATTACACAACGTTTTCGATTAAGTACAGGTGACAGAAAACATATTGCCGCCTCTAACCACTATATGAGTTTCAGCACCCGCACATCCTCAAACAATGTATTTCATCTGTATCTCCCTTTAGACTAAATGAGGCTTTTGAGTGCCAATACTTTCTTGGTCTGTCGCACAACGAGCTCTGCTTTCTCTGCAGTTCGCCTCTGCCATGCAAGATTTATGAAAAGTGTCCAGGTGCCCATGAAATGCTGCCACGTCTGGTTCTCTGTGATGAAGTAACAACCGCGTCAGTGCCGCAACAGGAACTGATACGGGACAGCGTGCATTGATCACTCAGAGAGGAAGAGACACGGAAAGGAAGGGAAAGGGGAGGGAGGGTGAAGGGAGAGTGAAGGGAAGGGGCTGGGAGGGGAGGGGTTGATGGAGATGAGGATTTCTTTGCATTCAGGACCACAAACGACAGCAGCCAGACTAGTGGAGGTGAGTGGAAACGATTAGTTTCCCCGGCTTTTTCAACCGAGGTCTGCGCCGGTGGACTCCCACAGCTGAATCACTCAGTCTCTGTCTCTCTCGCTCTCCTTCCCTCGCTGCTTCGTCTGATTTATAGGAAGAAATCATCTCTATTGAGCGATGGGGTCATGCAGTTACCGCTCGCTCTCTTGCTCTCTCGCGCTCTCTCCTCTCTCGCTTACTCTCACTAACTAACAAATCAGAAAACCTGTCTCTCCCCTCGCAGAAAAGCCGGATACAGATCCCATGTGGAGGGTTTCTCCTGTTTCCTGATCAGGGCTAAATGTGTTCATTAACACTGTCTTCCTTGGATTTATGAACAGCTGTGCATGCTTAAATTGGCTTGAGTGATTCACACAACACAGGCCTGCCGAGTGAAGGACTCTCCCTCTTCCTCTCTCCCCCTCGCCCCCCCTGTTTCTCCCCCTGTTCCTCCTCCACTGTGGTAAATAAGACACCACTGATTACTTCTGCTGTCGGAGGGATCTTGCAGACAACTCAGTCGTCCTTTTACTGAGGACTAAGTTAAGTGAGGATGGCACGGCAGTGGTATTGGTTGTGGCTGTGGCGGCGGGCGCTGAGAGCTGCAGCAGACGGCAAATTAGAAGTAGGATGTGTGTGTGTGTGTGTGTGCGTGTGTTGGAGGCGGCGGGGGTGTTCTCAAGCTGTGCGTTTGAATCTGGGTTCTCTGTCTGCCAGATAATTATCTGACACTCTCAGACAAACAGGGCCTTGGGCTTCAGAACGTCACCCTGCTCTTTGTCCACTCGCCCAGGGATTTCTATTGCCCTCCCTCGCCTCCAAGCCATTTTTCAAACTGCTTTACTAATGTTAGCTTTGTCGATAAGCGCCTTTGATGGAAAAGGCATCGGCGGAAATGATTCCCCCCACCCTTCCTGAGATAAAGGAGCTGTGGATGGGACCTGGCAGGAGAGGCGCTTGCATGCACACTAATAGGAGCACCCCTGCTCAGCCGCAACTGCTGCTGATTTCACATACCCACACAGGCACACACACACACACACACACACACACACACACACACACACGAGGCCTACGCTTCAAGGAGCATGTTCGGCACAAGCCCGAGACGATCCAAGTTATTTCCCCGCCACTTGTACGGTACAAGATGCTAAACTGAGAGCAGCTTGCACACGCATGCACACATCAGTGGCGTGGAAAATAATGTCTGCTCTTATCTACTGTGACACAACATCCGGATTTGGGCTGACGTGCTGAGACCACGGGAATGTCCCTGTGCACCCGGAAATGTAGATATTCCCATTGACTCTCCCTCCTCTCTTTAATCTGAACGTCTGCTTAATTTGTTCCCTCCTCACTGTGACTTTGTGTCGCGTTCGGCTTCGTTAGAATCAATGTCACAGGAGAGGAGCTGAGGGCAAGGGAAGCTATAGCGCGAGAGAGAGAGAGAGAGAGAGTACAGGAAGAGGCAGATGAGGCAGTCCAACAAACAACGACGAGAAACATCGCTAAGATTTTCATCTCCAGAATAATGAGACGTGTGAGAAGAGTGCGAGAGAGAGAGAGAGAGAGAGAGGATCTTGTTTCCATTATGCAGAAACTCCTCCTGCCTGTGGGTTACAGTAATGTACTCCTGGGCCTAAATGCAGCTCATCAATGCCAACTCCAGACCCGCAGCTCCGCTCAGAACCGTGATGGACCGGGAGTGAACGGCAATTAGTTTGGTGGAGCCTGGCTCAAGGGTACACCGAACATTTTCACGACATGTGTACGCCGAAGCTTTCAGTTATTCTGTATCCAACGCGGATAATATTTGACAGATCAGAGTGCATCCGGTTCGGTGTGCCTCCCAACAGATAAAGCGACAAACAGCCCTGTCCAGATTGCATTAAGAGACAAAGCTCTAGAGGCGCGACGTCTTCCAGAGAAGGCGCTCCCAGTCAACAACGCGGAGTTCGGCAATCCTTTGAATTTAGATGCAAAAGACTACTTTTGTAACTCGCTTTGTGTCAAAAGTCACACCCATCTGTTGATATTGCGATTTGTTTTTAAGGGGGGAATGAATCATAAAATGAGGGAAGAGAGGTCATATTGTTTGGAAGGAGCGAACAGGCCGAGGTTTTGGGGTGCTAATGGTATGCAAAACAACATTTATGCAAAAAGACTGATATTCACATGACGAGCTTCCTCTTCTTTACTGTCATCTCCCCAACTTCCACGAAACGTTAAATATTGTATTTTTTTGTAGCACAAAGAAGGACTTAGTAAAAGAAGTAAAACAATATATAACTTTAGATTGTTTTCTTTGAGCTCCGTCCACACTCATCTGCACTGTTGTTTGTGTGTTGTATGTTTGCATTTGTGAGCATACAAGAGCACATTTCTCTGCATTTCAGTGGGATTTCCACGAGCTTTCACAGAGTTGAGCTCCGGGATCAGCTGGATGAAGGGCTCTTCTCAAGGCTTTGCTCAAGCTGGTTTATTTCTGTGCGGCGGAGAGACTGTGTGACAACGGTTTTCCAAATGATTGTCGTGTTTGACAACTCAATTCTGAGGGTTTATTCTTGTATTTGAGACTTTCATGAAGATTTTTTAGCTCTCAGTAGAGATAATAATTGTCTAGAACTGCAGCACTGTTACCTAATAAAGATCCAGCTCTCAGAGGAAGAAATACAGGACTTTGGAGACACAGTGTCACAGGACTGGGGGGGGGGGGGGGGGGGACTAAGGTGGAATGTGAGCAAGGGAAAAGGGTATAGTAATGTGGAAATACCATATTGATAGTCACACTGCTCTTCTGCCTGATCATTATTCTGAGGTAGTGGCAATGGATGACCTTTCCTGGCCAGGAGCTGAGTGTGGTTAAAATTCAATTGAGTGGAAGAGAGCAGGAAGGAGAAAAAAAAATAACATGGTAACCTTTATTCTGCCATTGACGCTAACCTTGAACAATGGGCCCCAAAGGGGATGAGCGCCTTGTACTTTAATGTGCGCGAGAGAATCGACTGTAGAGTGTGTGTCTCTGTGTGTGTGTGTGCGTGCATGAGTCTGTGCAAAAGGCAATTATTGTGTGTGTGTGTGTGTGTGTGTGTGTGTGTGTGTGTGTGTGTTTGCGGCAGACGCAGCGATAAGTAAGCGGACAGAGGGACAGAGAGTGTGAAAGAGATTCGATGAAATAGTTTTAAACTCAAAGGTTGTTAGAGTAAAGAGGTCGTGGGGACCTTTTCTTTTTGTCCGTCCCACATTAATGTCCATCTGCACAGCTCTAGCTGCCTCAGAACGAGGGACGCAAATTTTAAAGCAGTTTCCTGAACTGATAGTCGGCCGCCTCAACAGTCGCTTATCAGTTAAATTGAATATTAAATAAGTTGGACATTTTTTCTTTTGGAAAACTGTTTTAACCAGTGACATGATCCATGTTTGAAGCAAATCAGAGAAAGAGTTAAAAGATAAATTAAACACCAAGTTACCTAAATGATAAATTAAATAACACAAAATAATGGCTTCATTTTAAAGGTCCAACTGGTAAGAATTCCCAACAAACACATTTTGTCATTCCAGTGTTTTGTATTTTCCTTCAGTATGTGTAAGATACGTTTGACCTGTTCCTCTCTCTCTCTCTCTCTCTCTGATTGTCCGTTAATACATTTTTAATGGGCGATTAATGATTTATCGTTAACATCCCTAATCCGAACACACCGAATGACCCCAGGTGCAAGTTTTTTTTTTTCATCCTTTCAGCCATTTCATCACTAACCTTTTCTCTCATTCTCACCACCCACCCCTCCCTCACCTCCGCCTCGTCTCCGTCTTCACTCTTGAGGACTGCAACATGGCTAATTGAAACAGATGAACTGGGGAGCAGATCAGAGTTGATTACATCAGCTGTGTGGGGATTCTGATTGCATGCTTGTTGGGTGAATGTTGCAGAACCAGTTGGTAATGAAGAGCCTTGTTTGTCTATTGCACCCTGACCGGACACTGCCGACATCGTCATGCTCTCGTGGATGTTGTTCTAACCTGCCTGTAACGGTAACGGTCTCGAGAGGGGAAAAAAAAACCAGAATGATTTCTTGTTTGTTTTTATTCGCACGTCAATTTTTTCGACAAATACATTTAGTTTTTCATTCAGGCAACAGGTTACTGCTCATAAAATCCTCAGAATAACTGTACAGTATATAAAATTAGTACAACGAACACTATACACAGGAGGGGCGGCGCAGGATGAGACTGGAGGAGAGGAGTTCAATCACTGGAATGTTTAAATGCTGTAAAACAGCGGAGCGGCGGGAAAATCACACACACTGGATACACAGTCTACTGTTTGAGTCGGAGGAGGCAGCCAGAGCGTGAAGAAATGTCATTTGCTGAGGGGGAAATCAACAATTCAATAGAATTTACATACATATGTTATTTTAGTAGTATTTCACAGCTCTGTTTGTTAATTTAAGAGGCCTCTGTTTAAGCTGACACACAAGGCAGACTGTGGTAATAATGTCATCTAAAACAAATCCCGCAGCTGCTCTTCAGACAGTGAATAATGGAATAGCATGGCGCCATATTAGCATGCATGGTAATTTCACTGGGATGTGAGGAGAATTCATCATTCACAGTTTTATCTTTTTTTTAAAGGCAATTTGAAAGAATCATTAAAAAACATCTGCAGTGCAGCAAGTTCTGGAAATGTCACCTGTCGCTTTCATTATCTACCTGATGATGTAATTTCTGGTTTCGGTCGACGTAGACACCGGATTCACTGTACACAGTCAGTGGAACAGTACAGAATGGCAGTGGAGAGAGTCTCTCATTCTGGAATAGGGAAAAAAAAAAACCTCTGGCCGATTTGTTTGTAGTTCTTTAAGCCAATCGCAATCAGCTTGGTTGATGCTAAACTGAGGATGTAGTGACAAAGAGTGTTAAGGGAAACTTGTTTTGCAAGTGGGGAGGTGAGCCCTGGCTATATCCCCAGAAAAGGAAAGGTAACACCTGCTAGCTTGTGTAGGTTCGTATATTTAGCACCTAACACAGTCAGCCTGTCAGAGGTTCATGTTTGTTTTTCTCCTAGACATGCAGACTAACCACCACTACCTACCAACAGCCTACATTGAGCAAGTCCGATTTGTGGAACAGCAATATGTAATTTCGATTCAAGAGTGGATTTTCCCTTTTATGCCATCAACCACATCGCTCTGAGCTGTCCCTCCCCTCCTTTCACTGGCCCTGTGAAATTGGCACACTCAGCCAGAAGATATGCAAAAAAAAAAAAAAAAACACACAGTAGACTCGTCCCCAGCCTTTGAGGCTGTTGTGCCGCTGAAAGAGCAATAACCCTCTCCATCTCTAGCCACATAATCCTGCCCGCAGAGACACACAAACACAGTGACACAAACGTAACAGAATCATCTTTAGCACCACTGAAGAGCATATCGTGTCACACGAACAGCAACATTTCAACATATGAACAAAAACTGAGTAACCTCTGAGTCGGGCAGAAATGTGAAAACACGTCGTGTCAGCAATTACAAAAAACTCTCAAGAGATGTGTGAAATGTCTCTTGGTGTAAAGGACTGCAGTTAAGACTAGAGAACATTTTAAACACCAGGCTCTTAATGGTTGCCCTGAAATATCCCCAACCTAGTTGCTGAGGTATGTCATGGCAAGTATATACTGCAGGAGAAAGGATACGGGTCTGACATATACAGTGATGTAGTCCTTGGAAACATGCACGGCTCAAAAAGCTTATCATCAAACCCGTGGAGGGAAGCAGTCCAATAAAGGAAACAACCTTATCCGTTCAAGTCAGTGTCGGGTTCAATAACTAGCTACGCCTACTGAATACTAATCAAGGTAATTCACTGAGAAAACTGCAGTTGAAGGGTAAAAAGGACAATTTATCATTCCTGCACACAGGAAATTAATTACTGTACTTGTGTGGAATTAATGTGCTAAGCTAGTTCACAACTGCTAGGCAATTGTCATTATAGTGAAATTTGAGCATGCAAATGAGTACGACTGCACCCCTGAATTATTCAGTCGCAGTCTATGAAAAAACATTAGGTAGCAACTAGTTCATCCACAGTCTTAAAGGTCCCACTTAACGGAGCCGCACCACAGAATGACAGACCGTCTCCTTTCTGTGATCAGACAGGTCTGTCTGGTTTATAAGTGGTCATTGTCCTCTTTGTTCGCGAGGATACAGCCGCTCAAACAGTGAGAGAAAAGGAACACAGAAACACTTAAAATTAAATAGATGTAACTGGAATATTTCCCTTTGGTAAATGTGCTTTGTTCCCACTGTTGCATATCCTCTTTTCTCGCATTTCTTCTCATTGTTGTAAAGCCATAGAACGTGGCCGACGAAGAGTCTTAAATAATGTGCCACAAACCCACCGCATACAGGAACAGAATATAATAAATATTGCTTGGGGCAGTGGTAAAAGTCCAGTTTCTTTTCTTGCTGTGTGTCATTTTTTTTCTTTTTTTTTTTCTCTTTGTCGTTGGCAAGACGTTAACCGTTGAAGCACACTCGTCCCACTTGGAATCCAAACTTCTGGTTGCTCTTGCCAAAGTCTGCTGGAGCCACGTCTATAATAGGGAGCAGCTCTGCTGAGGGGGAGTCAATCTCTAGAACAGTCCTTTCCTGACCTTTGCGTAACTGAAAGAGAAAAATTAAAGCCATTATTAGAATTTGCCTGGCTTGATTCCACTAACTAGCCCTCCCCACTCACTCTGGCCTAAATCCATGTTCTCGTCAGTGATCTGATGGCTATTATTAAATCAAACACACAGTGACACAATGGATAGGCACATTAGTTTCGTTACAGCTAATTCTTATCTGTCCCGCTCGTCCCCTTTCCCTGGCATGTCTGCGCACTGACCTGGCACCCATCATGCACTGCACTGATGAAGGGGCTTTTGGCTTGTGTCAGCTCCTCGTCGTTGCTGCCCCGGAAGCGGAGGGCATGCTGGTAGGAGCGGGAGGTGCTGTCAAACCAGCCTGCCGAGTTCTGGCAGGTGTAGGTGAAGCTCTGCTTGGCCGTGGCGCTCAGTAGTTTGAGGAAGGTCAGCTGAACTACATGTACAGGGTTCCCATCCCTGTCATCGTAGGAGAACTGGACAACACAGACACATAGGTATTAAGGCTACAATTCTAAATGAGAACTTATCATTATACTTATAATTTATTTTGACTCTTAACCTCTGATGTAAGACACATGAACGTTCCAATGTGCTCCTCGTTTTCACACACATGTACCATTCCCTATAGATCACAGCAAATATTGTGTAGGTTGGGCATGAAGATCGTAAGATAACTTGTTGATGTGAGCATAGAGGAAGTGGGTCATACTCGTCTGACTCAGTTTGTACTTTACCTAGGGACGGCAAACCAAATGTCCAGTACAGATAACCATCAACACCACGTTATGTAAGACAGCGAGAATCTCCTCCGTGACAACTGTGACTTATTTCCCTTGAGATGAGTCCATACGCATATAAGTAAAATCTTTTCAAAAGTGAAGACGCTGTGGAACTTGGTTCTTTCTTACCAGCTGCTATCTTAAAAAACTGGGAAAAACATTTGTGTACTACACAGGCGGAGGAATATAATATTTACTATAGGCACAGGTTTAAACCAGCATTGAATTACACAAAATCTCACTGAATGTCAAAGAGAGATGAAGCCAGAGAAAACACGTCTGATCCTATAATCTGTCTGACAAACATGAAATTACAAATCTCCCGATTTGTTCTGATGAAGGGCTTTACGTAAGCAAGGATGAAAAAGTTATAGCAACTTCTCTTCCGAATCAGAAAGAAAAGTCGAAAGTCAGGAAATTAAACGGAAAGATAGGAAAAAAACAGCGGAGTCAAGGACTCTGCATGAGAAAGTCTTGCGAATTGCAATTGTGCTGGCAGCACTGTGATTATCTGAGAGGGTTATGAGACCTCTGATCAGGTGCACATGAAAGGCCAGCGCTCCGAGCGTGCTGCCCTGAATGCTAGTCGATGAGACGGCGCTGCCAGTGGCTTTGTGTGACTCATCCTGACTGCTGCAATCAGCTGCTGGCGGTACCAAATCAGATCATCTCTCATCGCACAGTGGCTAATAAATTACTACCAAATTATATGATGGGTAGATTTACAAAGAAACAAAAAGTATTCACATGTGCACATGGATGATCACACACACACACACACACATCTTCATCATTATCAGTATCATTCATACACTCTCAATTAGGAAGAGTAAATTAGCTGAAAAAAGTTTGACATTTAGAGCCAGCTGAGATAAATGGTAGGAGGTGAGGTTTGATGTTGTTTTTTTTCATGTACCTGCTTGCCTCTCCTGTATTGGCTGTACCAGCTTCCTGGCTTCTCTTTGTTCCACGCTGCTAATTTCACCTAGACACACAGAGGGAGAGAGGCAGGTAAAAATTTAAGGCTCAAGGGATATAGGGAGTGATTTGTGCTCTGATGTAATATGACGAGGTCGGGTTTGTAAAGGCTGACAGCGAGAGATTGGAGACTTACCATCTCAATCCTCTTGTCAGGGTAGAGACATGTCTCTCCATCAGCTGTGAAGTTACAGTACACCTTAATAGAGTCTCTGTGACAACCCTGGTTAGGATCTATCCAGTAGTCTCCTATAAAGTGTGCAGAGGAAGGACATCAGTCAAGCACCATTTGCTGATACAATAAACACACCCAGGGTGACAACATTATAAAATGCAATTAGCAAAATAATAAAAAGCATTTTAAGCGTGTTTAGGGTATGTGTTGGAGAATTTGTGCATTTCTTAAAAATGACCACGTTTTCCTGGACTAGTTTTTCTTGGAAGGTGGTGAATCAGCAACAAGGTCTTCGCTAACCATCTTTGTAGTCAGGTTGGACCATCATGAGCTCTTTGCAGGTCCGGGCAGGACTCTCAAAGGTTCCCAGGGGCCTCCTCATCAGCTCCACTTCTGTTTTCATGGAAGATAGGGTAGCAAAGACTTCCTCCATCCCTTCAGGGTCCTCCAGAGGCTGATCTCCCTGGAGGAGCTCCTCCATATCCAGATCCTCCTCTCTGGATGGGGCTGCTCCGCCTCCCCGATCTGAGTGCCTTCGTCTCTTCCGCCTGCCCTCCCTGATAGGCAGGGGCTCAATCATTGTCGCGGGGAGTCCCTGCAGGTAACACAAAGAGGTAAGCAAGAGGTGAAGGAAGAAGTAAGAGAGCACTGGCACTGAGAAGGCCATGATGTGGATCATTGGCAGTACTCACTGGGGGTCCTGGAGGGCCAGCAGGGCCTGTGTCTCCTCTGGGACCAACGACACCCTGAAGAATGGAGGAGGACGAAAAGTTTGTGTCAATCATGTCTCACCTGGAGCTTCACTCGCACCACTTGGCTAAATCCCAGCTTTATCCGAGCAGATACACTATGGCTGCCGCTTTACAGGATTATCCAGTTGTGCGCATCAGCACTCTGTGGTCAAAGCCTTGGCTCTCAAGACACACTATAGTGGTTTTCATAACATCACACACACCAGAACCAAATCCTATTAAAAGGGCCCAATGGAAAAATCACACACAAGACAAGCATGGCTGTACAGCAGGCTTTTAGTTCCAAAGACATGCAGTAAACACAGTGGAGCATTATGATTATGAAGCATGGTACATTTAAGCCAACAAACACTTTTTCTCTTTTTCCCTCTTCCCCAGCATATGTTCCCAGCAGCTGCTAACCGAGCCGAGGTGTGAGTGTGCGAATGGCAGTGAATAAATAAGAAAGATTGTAGGGACTCACCATTTCTCCCTTCGATCCTTTCTCACCAGCTGAACCCTAAAAGAGGAGAGGATGGATCATTAAAGCTTTAGAAAGATTAGAACAACCAAATACATATCGGCTACTTACTTTAAAATCAGGCACCTGCTTAACGACGTGGATTAGGGTGAAAATGATGACTTTCACTACTGAGCGACAGTGAGTCAGAACAGGACTGTATGCTGTGTCAAGTCTTTAAACTTTAACTTTGACAGGGTACTTGAAACGTTGGTTATGCAGGTTCTGAGAATCCCATTTCTTACTAACACACCTCAAGTTAACCTGAACTGACAGCACCTGCCTTGCAATCTCCCCTTCTTTAATGCCAACACAAATGAGGGATTAGTCAGGAGTAGCCATGGACCAAAAGAGAATCTCAAACTTTTTGGAAGACGAGGTCTCAGTGACGGTCGGGGAGATTGAAGCCCGATGGGGGTCAAATAGGTTGACAAACCAAGCCGGACGCGCAGGTTGGGAGTATGTCACTGCTGCACATTGTTCAGAAAGCTCATGCAAAGTTCACAACAGGCATGGGTGCATATGTATCCCGAGTTGCAATACCCTTACGTAACCAGCAGGAAAATCTCTTACACTAGGTCGAGGCTTTGCTTAGAGGTAAGATTCCATAAATAACTACTTATATGTTTTTTGCCTAAGTCATCCTTAATATCTAATGTTTTATAAATGAGGCCCCTGGTTCCTCAGCTCTTTAAAGGTGTAACCATCAGCTAAATCCCTGAGATGACTTAGAAGCTTATAATGTGATCATTAATCAGCCAATCTGCACCAGAATTAAAGAATGACTGTTCTTGGCGATATATATTCTGTTCTCCTCTTCATACACAGCATGTGTTTGTTATATACCAGCAAAGTCTTTGCAAAACGATGGCTTAAGATTAAAAGATGCATTTTTGATACCAATAGCGTCTGCATTAATAAGATGTAGCAAACCCAAGGTATAAAGTTTATTCCTTTCTGCACATATGTCATCCAAAACAATACATAAACAAAAAAACATAAACAGGTTTCAACCGTTCACTGTAAGGAGATGGTAGTTTTTATTGCTTATCCACAGCAGGAATAATGTAAACGCTTCATAAATCTCTTCCTGTTTAGGGCATCTGTCAGTGATGGAGCCACGTGGCGTATAGGATTTATCACCTTACTTACATAAAAAACAAAAACAACATGGACATCACATCTGTGGATGATAACTGCTTATTGCTGTTGCACTGAAACTTTTTTAGAGGCATATTCATTTGTCAGGAATATCACTGTCAAAAATGATTTTACCCAATAAAATGGACAATAACGGAGTATGAATATGGTGACGCATATATAGATATAGTATGACTGTTCACTGAGAAACTAAACATTATTGTTCCTGCGTTTATCATAGAAAAGCATTCATATTGTTCTAACAGCTGTTTCACTTACTGAGAGTCCAGGTGGTCCTGGCGGGCCAGTGGGACCCGATGTGCCACCCACTCCCTGGAAATAAGAGCAAGCATTTCTTGTTAGTGAACAGATCTTCCTTTGTGTGTCAGATGGATCATGTTGCAATTCATGTACCTCATCTCCTTTAGGACCTTGTGTACCCTGGTTCCCTGGTAGACCTCTGTCTCCCTTCTCACCAGGCTCTCCTGGGGGGCCAATTAGACCAATCAGCCCACCATGACCCTGCAGACAGAAACATGGTTCATCACCATTGTTTCAAAGAACTTGTAGAGAATGTTTTCTCTCTCAAGGTCTAAACACTCACTTTATCTCCCTTGTTTCCAGGGTCTCCTTTTAACCCTGGAAGTCCTGGTGGCCCCTGTAAACAATGTCAGAAGTGTCAGTTAGCCAATGATATAGACTGTGTGATGATATGGTTTGACTGTGTTGGACATCCTGACTTGTAATTATTGTCTCAAATCCCTCCTCTCATTTAACACAAAATAGATAAGGATCTTACAAGTGGTCCTGGTGGTCCCGTTTGTCCTGGTGGCCCATTTAACCCGTGCTCACCCTAGAAAATAAACATGTGAATCAAAGATCATCTCACTGTATGCTGAAACAATACAAACAAAGAAGACCTGATGTTGGAAAGTCCTGATTATTGTTAGTGTGTTCTTTTAATATGGTCTTCAGATTCAGACAGTGTACTGACCGAGGGGCCTGGGATGCCCCGAAGACCTTCTGGACCGGGCCTTCCCGGCTGCCCTTGGGGTCCCACTGGGCCCGTCTTCCCCACTGGACCCTGGGTTCCTGTTCCCCCCTACACAGCAGTGAAAAAGACAGCAAGGCATTAGGCAAAGATTTTAAACAAATAGCTCTGTTTGAAGGCCAATGCACAAGCACGGAGCTCATTGCCCTCCAGTCATTACACATACCTTGGCTCCCTTCGTGCCTTGCTTCCCTTCTTTTCCTGCAGGACCTATGTGACCCTGGGGTTGAGAAAGACAATGTTATACACAAACACACATATAGCTACACAAAACATATATTGTTCAACATCCTATCTTTTCATTGCTATATCAAATACACTGATGACACACAGCATTACCTTAATACAGATACACCTTGAAGTCAGAAATCATATTGTTTAAATCCCAGATCTTTCATTGCTCTGATCTGTATTTGTTTATCTATTTTAATTGTATTATTTACATTTTAGATTTTTTTTTATATTGTCATTTTGCAACATTCTTTATTTTGTTTCTGTTTGATGTGACTTTTTGGCTTTTTTGTTACTTCTGTTTGGCTCTCTGTTATAATATAATGCATAGCTCACCCTTCTTCCAGGAGGTCCTGTTGGACCTGGCTCTCCAGAGGCTCCTGGGGGTCCCTGCGGAGAGTAGAAAAAGGACTAAAGTTAAAAACAGAAACAAATTCCCAGTCTTAAAATCACAGAGAAACCTCAATGAATCACATAGAATAAAGACTTAATAAAGTCCAGCAAATACAGTTACAGTACTAGTGTTGTCAATATGTGCACTTACTGCTTTGCCAGGCTCTCCATGGTCTCCTTTAGGCCCTGGTCCACCATCTACTCCCTAAAACAAATAATAAATCATGTTTGACCCAAGCAAAAAACTAATAATAAAATAATGATAACACAATAATAATACACACATTGACACCAGCTTCTCCAGGAGGGCCTGAATCTCCAGGGAATCCAATAGGGCCCTATGGGCAAAAACAGTCATTCAGAAAAACATCAAATACATTGCATGACATTTTATAGACTGACTGACTTGACAACTAGAGCAAGAAAAAGTCACTGATTAAGAGGGACAAAGACTCACAAGGTTGCCTTTGGCTCCGTCCTCCCCCGGTTTTCCTCTTGTTCCTGGAGGTCCAGCTGCACCAGGAGGACCAGAGTCACCCTTCTCCCCCACATCGCCTTTAGTACCCTGGGACATCAGCATATGAAATGTCAATCAATGAGAGGTGAAGAAAGGATGAAGCTGAGCAGGACAGGACAGAGAGATGGGAGCAGAGTGACTCACGGCAATGCCAGGCTCTCCGGCTGACCCCGGGTTTCCAGCTTCGCCGTCCTCGCCCTGGTAGAAACGGAACGTTCAGTAAGTGTAAGACCATATTTGGAACAAGAGAGATTTGAAACTAGCAACTGAGGACAAACGCTCATTGAGAAACTGTTAAGTGGAGGTTTTACACTGAGTGAGAAGTAGGGTCATTTTATCATAAGCTTATATACCATTGCACTTCTTTTTGAAACCGGTGGAGTCTCCATTAGAAAGACGTTTAAGGTACTTCTGCATCACCTCTCACCTTTCAGATCTGGAAGCTCCAGCACACACACCACACACACAGTGGCACACAAGCCCACACACAAACCACCACCTCTTCACTGTCGGCACAGACACAAGTTGTGCAGTCGCTAAGGGGAGATGCTGACCTTCTCTCCAACGAGTCCAGGCTGACCAACTCCACCAGGCATTCCAGGTGGGCCCTGTCGCAGGAACAGAGAGAGAAGCTTGACCAAAAATATCATAAAACGAGGGCAAGTTTGAAATATTCATTTGATTTTTTGAGACTGAAGTTCCTGGCGCAGTGTTTTTTGCTTTTTTTGTTTTTGTGTTTGTCAGCAGTTCTGCTCACAGAACGCTGAATCTGGAACAGAACTATCACAACACAAGGAGAAATATTAAATGTCAGGGTTGCTGTGTGGATAGAGTCTGAGTCACACAGTTTCCATTTCCGCTTCCCTCAATCAGTTTGTTTGTCTGTGCGCGTGCAATGTGTGTTAGAGCGCGCACTTGCATGTCAGTGTACTGTGCTTTCCGTCTTGAAACGAGCCCGGTAAAAGCATGTTTTCGGTAGAGTGCACAAACACGAGAGCTGAGTACAGCCACGCACTACTACTGAGCTCCTGCTGTCAACGGCTTTCTCGCAGCCCATCCCATCCCATTTCTCTCTTTTCCACTATTCCTGTATCAGTCCATTTATGAATCCCACCATCTCTGCACTGCTGTGTCTCCATCCTTCCTGTGATGAAGTACTAGCGCGGCTCACACAGATTTCTGCAGCTCACTGCTAAATAATTGACCGGTGTGAGAGGCTGTAGAGAGACAGCCATTACTAGAGGTAAATATAACTGCCTCTTAGGGATGATAGTCTAATACTTCTTAATGATTCATAGAGCAGTAAATATAACTCTCTCCCAGGGATTATATTCTAATACTGTTTAATAATTCAAATTTCAAAAGCAGTGGAGAGTCTGTGGCAGGAATGAACGGACAGGAGGCTGTAAAACAGAAAGTATCTGAGGTGTGTGAGGATGAGCTATTGTTCAGTTGGAACTGTAGGTAATGCTGTGTACTGAACAGGAGTCTTATTGATACCAAAGTGGATACCTTCAGGTTATTGTTTATACCAGAGGCAAGCAGCTGCCATCAATTGAAAATGTCAGACTCAAATATCTGAACAGGATGTAATTTCATCTTTTAAAAAACAAGAATTAAATCAAGAAAAATAATTATAAAGCCTCAGTGATACATTTCCATAAATCAATTTAATAATGCATGGGAATCAGGCAATAATCTGACAGAAATAAATTATGGTAATTGTTTTTTTTGTTCATTATGTACGGACCAATCATACTATTTGTTATAATGTAATGTAATTATTCCTATTATTCAAAACAGGTTATTAGAAATTAATAAATCCAGCACCCTACCTCTCCCCCAATGGGCCCCTGGGGGCCTCGTGGGCCATGCTGTCCTGGAGGCCCCTGTGGAGAGAGAAATAAAATAGATTTATTAGAATCGGAGTGCAGACATGAGGATATACTGCATCAAAAAAAAAAAAAAAAACACAGAGAAATACACACTGAATGAGAGATCTGGGTTGGCAAGAGTGTCCAAAATTAAGAGAGAGCGTTAGAAGAAGGCCCATGGTGGATTGCTTCTGCAATGGCCCCAGTATCTATGATCATTATCGTGGTGACATGATGAAGACATCCAGACAGGTCATTACCCTCAATATGACACAGGCTCTGATTCCCCCACACCCACCTCTCTTATTCTCTCTTATTAATAAGAAACCTCAAGCCTGTGATATGTGAGGACCATATTCTCTCAGCCACAGTGACGGCATGTGATTTGACTTTCTGTGCAGCTCAAGAGAGTGCCAAGCAATTAATCCTAACTGTGCTCGGCTTCAGTTTCAGTTGAGTAGATGTTGAGCTGCGCTCTGAATCACTCTGAAGTCTGGGAGGGAGCCTTGTGTTGTAAAGAAACTGAGACAGAAAGACAGACAATCTGCCCAGAGAGCGACTGTGTGGGACCAGAGGAAACACATATCCTTCTGGCGGAGAGATACTTGAGCATTAGAGGGGAGAATTCTGTGATCCGCAACACTCACACATGAATGAAACTTCCCCACTGAGTCTTCAGCATCTCTCTTCTCCTCTCTTTCTCTCTCTCTTTTGTTTTGGTTCCATACTGATGCATTCCCTCCCTAATCTGGCGGTGGAAAAGAGAGGCTACAGAGAATCTTGTTGAGCGTGTGTTCATGGTTGACAGCGTTGTGAGATGACTGTCACAAAGGAGGATGCTCATTAGACAGCCAAGGCTGAGGCTAATCTGATTAGCAGCTGTCACACCGTCTTCCTGCTCACAATCGGTGCCCCGTCTCTTCCCTCCACGCCATTGCTCCACTGCCTCCTTTCTGTCGCTCTTTCTTTTTTGATTTTCATATCCCTTTTCTTCCTTTCACTTACAGGACCACCTATTCATTCTCTGGGCTCGTCTTTCTTGCGCATGAAGTCATGGTCGCTTTTGTAATTCGCACTCGCCCCTTGAAGAGTCCTCACACATTAAAAAGATGTCTTCAGATTGTTCTAGGTTGACAGATTTAAAAGGCTTTCTTTCTTTTCACCGAGGGGATATCGTTCCGTAAGATCCCGGACAGACACAGCCGGTGGCAACAGACACAGCACAGATGTGAGGAACAGAAATAAGAGAGTGGCTGACTGTTTTTTAACCTAAGGTTGTATTTTTTTCTCTTAGCCAGCATATAATGACACAGTACATGTTCCATCTCACACAGGCTACGTCCACTTGTGCACTTTGCATGTAATAGCTCACCAATTACATGCATGTGTGGAGTGTAGCAGGAATGAGACGTAAAGCCTGGAAATCAGTTAGCATTTATAAAGTTCCAGTTCCCTCATCTCAGAGTCAAGAGTCTTTTTAATGGGTTTTCAGTCAGAGGTCAACTTTATTCCGACTTTAAATTCCAACTAGTAGATTGATCAATTTATATAAAAGCATGCAGGCTATCTTTTTAGTACTAAGATGATTGGTGGTGGTGGTGATGTTAAAGCAATGCGGCTGTGGTGTAGTTTGTTTATAGCCTAACTTCAGCTTTTTACTTCTGGCAACTCTGAAAATCACAAGTGTTGCTCATGTCATAGTGTTACCTACTATTAACTGCTAAGGACAGCTACTGAGCAGAGCTAATCTGGGGTGTTTATGGCTTTGTCAAGAGTTGTCATGGCTATTACAATGGGAACACGGCACTTAGTTCGTACACTGCAGTTCAGGAGCATTTGTTGTTTTTACATGGTTGATTTTAATTTCATTTTTCTTTTTTTCTTTTTTTACAGACTGCAAGTGACTGTCACATTCTAACTAACTCTGTTTGGGTTGCATTGTCTGCAGGTATCAAGCAACATAATTACACCGAGCACACTTGTACTCAGTGGCCTACTTCTAATGCCGTATAATTATAATGTTGGTTTAGGTGCTGTTTATTGTGCTCTCCTGATCTCGACAACAAATCCGCGCATCACCTAATCTTTCCACAGCAGAGGGGATGCTTGTTGTCTGCTTCTGGGATATAGCTATCGCATGCGGTAATGCTTTAATCAAGCTCGACCCCTGTGAGATTGACTGATAACAAAAACACAGACAAAAGACAAAGACATTAGTATCTCCTGTAAGTCACAGTTAAGTACTGTCAAACTGAAGTTCCCATAACCATAAACAGAAAATAAATGTGAAATATTTTGGTCTTCGTTACACACTAAACAGTAAATAATGTATTGCGCTTTTGACTAATAAATGCAAGCACATCTGTTTGCTCTTCGGGATCAATTCAAGGATCAATTAAACTGCTTTTGACATTGGGAAGTGAAAGAAGTGGAGCAGCGTCTTCAAAGGTGTTTGGAAAGTGAGGAAAAGTCAAGTCGATATCAGACGAGGCCAAGAAAAGTCAAAGTCATAATAATCATGAAGCTAAGAGCAAGTTGTCTGAAAAGTGGTGCTGAGAACAGACTTGAGACTGACACTGAGCCAATGCAGTGGGCTTGAGATGAGTGCTGTGTGTGCTGAGATTGCTGAGCAGTACTCACCATTGAGCCAACATGCCCGCTCTCTCCTTTCTCCCCCGATGGTCCTGGCATTCCCTATAAAATGCAGACACACTGATCAACACGGTCTCAGGCGTAATATGGAAACGGATACAACATGTGAAATCAGAGCTGATAGAAATAAACTCAGGTAGTTGTAATTTGTACCTGCAGTCCAGAAGGTCCAGATGCCCCCTTGAAGCCTCTGTGTCCTTCATCTCCTTTTGCCCCGTTCATGCCCTGCTGCCCACGAGGACCTGGCTCACCATCTGCACCCTGAAATATTCACAGACAGGCCGGTACTGTGAACCCTGCATAACCTAAACCTATTATATCATAACGCAAATTATGCATTGTGTAACATACTGGCAATCCTGGCTGGCCCACAGGTCCTTGCATTCCAACAGGTCCTGGCGGTCCCTAGAATTCATTGCAAGAAGAACATGATTAGAACCATCTGCTCATTTCATCAGGGGATGCACGGTCCAGGCACACCGTTGTAACAATGACGAGCCCCAAACCAATTACAAGCCAGTGTGTCCTCCACCCCCTGTTGATGCAAGGTGATGATGAACTGTTCACATGAAATTTACACTCACATATTCTCCTTTGTCTCCTTTGCTGCCCTTCTGGCCTGGTCCGCCCGTCTCTCCCTATGAAGACAAATGCACACGTGTAAGGGCTCGGCGCAAAAAAATTAAAGGGACAGTTTACCCACAAAATCAATAACTAACAGTGCTACTGATCCATTAGGACTGTTTTGGTATGAGCTGCTGAGTTTTGCGATTTCAGTTTCAGCCAAAGAAATCGCAGACTTTTCTCTAATATAATTGAACTAAAGGACACTTGTATTGCTCAAAGCGCCAAAAATACACATCTGAAAAACTTGAGAGCAGTGTCTCCTTCCAGAAATTATAACACGGTTACGACCTGGTTAGCTCACTACGCTAACTGAGCCAGCTCAGCTGACGAGGACACAATTAATATGCACATCCCACTCTGTCACGAGCACGAGCCTCTCTTCCAGGAGCGGATGTGTGCTTCCATTGGCTACAGTGGCCGGTGGTTTCAGTAGAGAGGAAAGTTCCAAACTTTTTTTTAGTTTTGATTATCACAAGCCAAGCGCGGTCTTGTTCCACCAATTAAAAAATCTGTAAATCACACCAAAACAATCTCAATAGACAAACAGCCCTACAGGTGGCAGTGTACTGTAACTACCTTGTCTCCATCCTCTCCCGGAGGCCCAGAAGACCCTGCAGCCCCTGGCAGCCCCACAGGTCCTGTTTCCCCATCATGCCCAGCCGGTCCAACAGGCCCCTTCTCTCCCTGGAGAACAGATGGGAAAACCACGCACATCTAGCAAACGCCACAATACTTATCATCCTCATATAGCGGCACGACACATTGATTAATGTCTCGTACCAGGAAGAGAACTCGCACCCAAGAAAGCAAGCTTGATCACATTAATATTTTCTCCCTCCCTCGCTCTCTCTGTCTCATAATGGCATGTTCCAAAGCGAGAGCACATGTTGTTTATTACCCAACGGCGGATAGTGATGGAATATGTGTTCTTGGACATTGTTGCCTCAGAAATAAAATTAGCAATGTACGAAATCTTACTGGCTCGCCCTTCTCTCCCATCGGCCCAGCAGGGCCCACGCCGCCCGGCCGTCCTGGCTGGCCAATAGCGCCAGCCGGTCCAGAGGGGCCTCTCTCTCCAGTAGCACCCTGGAAATGAGAGGAGATAAAGAGGTGGGGTGAGTGTGTCACATGATTTACGCTTTGATTTAATGTGGCGGTCACGATCACTGATCACCATGGAAACAGCCTCCTGCCTCACGCATATTCTATAGAACATGAAAGCTGAGCGGGAGGTGGTATGGGAGGGTTTAACAAAACCAGACTTACCAGACTTCCTCCAACACCAGGTAGTCCCTCTCCTCCCTTCAGACCTGCAGGACCCTGGAAAGAAAACAAGAGTGCTTTCATTATAAAATGTACCATCAGTGATTTACAGTAGTAACAATTGCTTTGGTCTGGTTAGATTTGCAAAACATTTGAATGAATGGCATGCTGTCGTGACTTCAAGTTCATTTCTGATCAAACTGCAAGATACACGTTTCCAGAGAGTCTGATGTTGACAGTGATCAAAGGAGAGGAGAGATGAGATGTATAGAATTTTTTTCGTCACCATAGCACCAGGGGTCCCTCTGCTTCCTCTGAAGCCTTGAAGCCCAGCAGGGCCACTCTTCCCTGAGGCTCCTGGTGGACCTGGGTCTCCCTGGAAACCACACATTCACACATATGTGATTAGATGTAAGGCAAGTAGCCAGCAGACAGCAGGTCCTTATGCAGTCATAAATCACAGTAGCCAGCAAGTCACACAGAGAAGGAACACTTATATTTTATGAGCCATAATACACTTAACACTGTGAAGTTTTCTTCCGTTATTTATTAGCAAATTAGAGGATAGGATGAGACCCAGGAGATAAGATATTCACGCAGTGCTGAAAGAGTCCTTGGACTTTATCTAACATAACAACGATAAGGTGACGCTGCTTACTGATTATGATCCTGACATTATGATGAAAGACACTCACCTTGGCACCCTCTTTTCCCGCAGTTCCCGGTAAACCATGTTCACCCGGTGGTCCTGGCGAACCTGGGTGCCCTCTGTCTCCAGTTGGCCCGGTCTCACCAGATTTGCCCTGAAAATTACCAAATTACACAACACACATTACATAACAGTTATTTCAAAACATCTGAAACAAACAACTGTTTGTTTTAATAATCAACTAAGACTATTAGCCGATCCTCTTACCTGTGGTCCAACAACGCCTGGGGGGCCGGGGGGTCCGTTCTTGCCTTGGAAGCCCTGATGAAAGAGACAAGAGACAAGAGTCGGATTATCCTCAGTCAAGATTTGAAATAGAGTCAGTGGGATGCATAGAACCCATTATCTGAGGACTGCACACAGGTGCTTTACTAGATTTAGTACAGTGTGCCTGTCAGCTTGCACTCTGACTTCAGTTATTTCATGCTGAAATTAGCCCTCGTCTGGTAGTTAATGTTGACTCTCAACTCTCTGTTAAAGGGTAATTATAGTATTTTTCAAATCTGCCCTATTTTAAGCCCAATTTTAACATTTTGGTGTGTCATTGACTAAAAGGTACAAAAAGATTTGGGACTGGTGCCGTAGATCACATCAGCCAGCAGCTGCGATGGCTGCTTCGTAATTCTTGTGGGCAACTGAGCCTGCTTCTGTGCGTCCATTAAAGGCACTTGTTTTTGCCACTGACAGGCTCAGATTGTTAATTATTGAGAAGATCCTTCACAAATAAACCTTTTGTTGAAGACTAAGATCATTTTATTTAACCAGAAACAGCAGTTGTATTGCTCTGTTCAAAGCCACCAGGCTCCTTTGATAAAAACACTAATTTTCCCTTACAGAACACTGGAGTTGTCAAACGCTGTCTCGGTAGGTTGGTTTGTTTATGGTACTGTGTGACTTTGGTGTTTTAAGTTAATGATGGGGTTTGCACCTCATAAAGAATATAATGCTGTTCCCTAAATATGTTGCATCATTTTGACATTAAAAGCTGACTCACTGGTTCCCCTCTCTGGCCTGGATGACCTGGTAATCCATCTTTTCCCGGTGGACCCTGGAAAGCGAAGCATTTTCTTACATCATCATGATGAACCAAACATGACCAAAGGTGAGCATAAAATGTGGGATGAGGTAAAAAGGAGTTACACTAAATCACAGGACAAACATTATGCAGCACATCTTCCAACACTCACATTAGGCCCTCTGGGTCCTGGCTCACCATTTCTTCCCTGCGGTCCTTGGGGACCCTAGAAAATAATAAAAAACAGGTTGTCAAAGCGCTGTCTCAAACCCCAGATTGGATTTTCTTGGTGCTTGTCCTACACTGATTTATGAGACTGTATCTGTCAGGCCAACTTTACTTAATCAGAGCTATCGTCTTGTTCAGGCATTAGTATAGGCAGTATCACACAAGACAAAAGATTACCTGTTCTCCGGTGCCGCCTGGAGGACCATCTTGTCCGGCAGAACCCTACCAGATGGAGGAGCGAGAAGACAAATAAAAATCACACTTTCTGTATACAACAGCCACTCGGACATTTTTGAGTTTTTTCGCCCCTCCAACAAATCTTTAGCTTTCCCAAGATGGTCTTCGAGGGTGAGAGTGTAAACTGAAGCATTGGCTGCCAGACAGTAGCTTGTCACTGCACCAGATGGCCTGTCATCTAGAAGTGAAAGGCAACAACCAGCTCCAACTCGGTCTGCGCATTCATCCATACTTTATGAGACAGCCAGGTGTGTGTGTGTGTGTGTATGCCGGTGTAACTCCGTGTGCATGTCTGCGTTTACATCAGGGTGTGTGTGTGTGTCAGCCTAAGCTCACCTTTTCTCCAGGTTTTCCAGTGGGGCCGTTTGCTCCTCTTCCCCCCCGGGCTCCCTATTGGAAAACAAACAACGGTCTGATTAGCGCATGCATTACTCATCTGGAGGTGGAAGATAAACGTCTGGTGGAAAACACTGCGGCGAAGTAACAGTGTGCCTCCCACAAGTTGCGGTAAACTGATGGTATCTAATTAGAGCGAAATACATTCAGAAAGAGACGCGGTGCACGGGCATCATCACCTAAAGCTGTACTCACATTAGGACCTCTTTGGCCTCCAGACCCTGGCTGACCGGCTGGACCCTGCAGAGTAGAGGTTAACAATGATTTACCACTTAGTTATTTCACGATACGCAGAAAAAGTTTATATACTCTGAAGCAGTCGGGATGTGAACACAATTCCTCACCCTTCGTCCTTTCTCTCCAGGGACCCCTGCCACACCCGGGAAGCCAACTGATCCCTGCAGACACACGTAGAGGTTAATCAGCCTCAGCCTTCCATTCATCACACATCAGCCCCAATGTCTCATTAACTTATAATTAACTACTGTATCGAATTAAAGCAAATCTAATCCATGGGCCCAACACAGCCTTAAATACACCATTCATCAACATGTAATGAATTGATGTCACTAATGAACTATTAATAAAAAAGCCTTTTTTTAATAAGCCATCTATCATCCTTTATTTTTAATCAGACAGGAAACAGTCCAGCCAAAGACACACATCTCGCTGGTTAGAGCGCTGATAAAGAAACCAGAGGACACATTAACTGATCATAATAGCTCATCAATGCTAAATCACCTTAGGACCTTGTCTTCCTGGGTATCCTGGCAATCCAGGCACGCCAAGTTTACCCTGCAGAGACAGACGGAAGAGGGGAAGAAGGCAGAAGAAGAGGGGGAAGAAGAAAGAAACCAGAGAATTTATAAAGAAGTGTGTGAAAGGCTTTAATTAAGATTTTTATGACATACTGCTGACTACGCATGAACCAATACAGCAGGGTATCACTAAATTAATGCATGTAGAGATGACAGAAAGATTAAATGCTTAAACATGCGCGCTGCTTCAGTCGCCTTAGGAATGGGCTGTAACCCGATGTAATAAATGTGAGGGCATTAAAATCCATATGTTCAGTATTTCAGAGATTTTCAGTCATTTTGTTGGAAAGTTTTGTCACAAGTGAAAAATGAAGAAATGTAACTTTTCTCCCCAGCACGATAATGGCCGTAGCAGCATAATGCAGGTTTAGATAAGAGTTTTCAGCCTATTTGATCTCCAAATCCTCCTCCTCATCTTGTCTTGTAATGAAAATGTGACTGTTTTAAAACACACCTTTTCGCCAGGTGTCCCAGGACCTCCTGAATCTCCCAAAGGTCCCGCTTGGCCCTTTAGCCCCTCTGGTCCATCCTCTCCGCGAGGACCAACGACTCCGTTATCACCCTGAAGTCAAAGAGAGAAGAAGTTAGGTGAGGATCTTATCTCCAGTCTAACTGAGAATGAGAGGAAATGATGCTGAGGCGTTGTGGCCGCTCTCACCCTGTCCCCCTTGATGCCCATGTCACCTTTGGAACCAGGGAAGCCATCTTCTCCCTTTTGAGAAGAGGGGATTAGTAATGGAAGCTCTTTGATGATGAAGGGAGTGATTGTAATTTGTCAAGTGTGCTTCCAGTCATGAACGCAGTTTGGCAACTAGCGTCAGAGTAAAGACCCGCTAATCCGTTTCACTCACCTTCTCTCCTTTGCTCCCCTTCAGACCCCGCACTCCATCGGCTCCCTGTGTAAAAGTGAAAACACTTAATCTGACAGGGATCCTCACAGACAAGCCTGCCCTCAACAACTCCAGACACCATATAGAAAAAAACACTGGCTGCCTGTATTTCTAGAAATACCCCATCATAAAACAAATGATTTAGAAGTGTCTATTGATTTTCTCTTGACCTAACATCGCTCTGGTTATTGAGCAGTTATTGACCTTGACATTAATTTCTTATTACTCGCCAACATGGTAAAGCTTCCCCTCAGGGATGTCGAGCCAAACTGCCAGATAAAACCCCAGATGTGTGTAAATGTGACAAAAACAAACACCAATCAGAGTGTCACTTTATGACAACTTTACTTTTATTCTCAGTCAGAACGGTCGGCTCCACACCTGCGCACACAGCTCTGCTCTATCAGACTCTGACATTTCTCCCATCCATCAAATGTTCCTCACTCTGTTGTTAGTATTCCCCTTGAGAACCGAGGTGCTTTCCCTCCACCTGTCACCTGTCACTCATAGACTCAAACAGCTTGTCCGTCACAGGTAGACACACGCGCAGAATGCAATGTGCAGGGGAATAAACATCTCAGTGGACATCACACTTGGGATCATGATGCATTATATGTCTCACCTTGACACCACGAGGACCCGGGTACCCAATAGGCCCCTGGGCACCCAGTAAACCCTACAAAAGAACAAAAGAATGCATTTGTCAGATTAGATATGTACAAGCATTGCACTCAGTCACTGTGTCCTTTCCTTTACTGTCAATAAGCATTTTCAAATTGAAAAAAGATCTGATCTGATCTGATGAGTGCATGCTGCTGACTCTAATTTGCTAATGCTCTTGTACAACGAAGATGATGACATCGTCGGGACACACTGATTAGAATGATGAGCGCTATTGCAACATAATGCGAGCGAGTGCAGAGTTACAATAGATTGCAGGTTACAGCGTGATATTGCACTTTTGATATCTTGCTATGACACTACAGCAGACAAGCCTCAGATATGCAGTTACCCACTTGGATGCCTTTCTCTCCTGGGGGGCCCTCTCTTCCTGGGTGACCCTGAAACAGGAAAAAACACGAATCAGACCGACTTAGCGCTGCTGCGAGTACATCATCATTTTATCACCTCTTGATGGAAATTTCTGAATGCAACCAACCAATGACAAAGAAGAGGCACCAGCGGCACTGAGAGTAAAACACCATGAAAATATCATTGTGTGTCACAAAGCTTTGCGGAATAATAGAAGGGGCATTAAGTGAAATGCACTCAAATGTGTCTGACTGCAATCTAAAATGGATTCTGCGAGATGAGAAAGGCTCAATGTAAGAGGATGTTTCATTCTTTTCTAAAAGTCACACAGCTTTAGCACAGTTCCGGAAAAGCCTCCCGAGTTCCCCTACTGGCAGACCACAGGAAGTGCAGTAGTGAATTTTATCCTTTTGATTGTTTCCACGGCAATCTGTGGACTTTAATTTGGAAAGTGTTGGCTGTCTGGGTCTTGCCCTCTTTGGATAACTGATAGAGACTCAGTCATTATGTGTAGTATATCAGTGACCCCCAACCTGCTTTGTACCGCCACAGCACAGTCCGATGAACTCAGGTACCCCTTTATCAACAAAAGCCTTTAATGTTCTAAGCGTGCTCATTTGGATACATTTCAAACTAGATATTACTACTGGCTATTGATCATTAAAACGCAGATATTATGATGGATGTGGGTGTATGACTGCCGATGTCTGGATGTTGCAACCATTTATCCATTACTGTTAGTGATCGGATCACTAGAAGTAATGACTACACTGTTAATGTCGTTGTAGGGTAATTTTTCTGGCCTCTATCCAACAGTTAAGATAAAAACACAAACAGCATACAGTAGTACAATAAAACACATTAACATCTAAACAACACATAACCTTCAATGTTACAGTTTGCACAGAGTCTCTGACAGTGGTGACATAATGCACAACCCCATTTAGCCAACATCATTCATTACCTGTTAGTGCTGAGGGTTTTAATGGACAGAATGGATGTTTATGGCGGTCCAGCCTGCTCTGGGAGACCCTGAATATTCTACCAGAGGCTAAGAGCTGAAAATCTAAGTGGAGGATGTGAGAGTTGGATCAGACGGGATTTGTCTGTCTGATAATAGGCTGCTCGTCGATTGCTTGGAGAGTATTTTTAACCCCCATCGTTTTCATATACCAGGCAAGCAATCTGTGATTTTAACTATACAGGAGAGAAACCGCACCAGGCTGTTATCCTACGTCTCATAATAATGTCTAAGACTGCATGGTAAAACAGGAAAACGCATGTCTGCATAGATCCACAGACCCTAAGTCTATGTCAAATATACATCAGCTGTTGCAGTCTGGAGCATAGGTTCTTGAACTGAGTGTGTTATTAATATGAACCCTGAGATACTTAAATTGCAAACCTGAGTGAGGGATTTTATTATGAATAACCACCGGTCATATCCGTTACTTCAAGTTAGAGCTGGGCAGTATTGTAAGATTTATTGAGCTTGAGACAATACAGTTTATATGGATATCATAAACCATAACCTCTTTTCTCTGTAACACCATGCGGTTTGCATCTCTACTCCATCACACTCGTGATTCAACCCGGCCTCACTCACTCACAAGCTCTCCTGCAGCGTTGAGGTAGACACAGCACTGCTGCTCTATCAGTCAGTTAATTAGTCTACAGTGAAACAATGGGCTAAATGTAAGACGTGCAAAGGCAGAAATCCGTCTGTCATGAACGGAATCATTGCAGTAACAGCCTTGCAATAAACCTTAGCGCTGTGTGCGTGTGAGACAGAGCCACTTGTTTGTGTGAGGTGAACCATAGCGCATCGCCGTCCTACTTGGTAGCCGTAGTCTGCTGTGTGACTGTGTGACTGTGAGACAGCGCCTGGATGCAACAGATGTGTTCATTAAAAAGATCAGTGTCTGTACCATAGCTGACTCATTTTTTCAATAAAATTATTAATACAGCTTTGATCTTTCAAATTAAGTGAGCTATTCTACAGTCTCCCCAAGTATCAAGAAGGCCCTGGCTGGGAGTCACTGGTCTATAAACGTCTTTGTTTTTATTTTACTCTTAAGTACACTTGATTTTAACCATTCTGTAAAAATTTAAAAAATAAAACCCCGACAACAACCTGTGCCAAAATGCCTTGCTTTGAATAGTGCAGAATCGTGTCTTATCTTGTCAGTTGAGCTCTGAGTCGGCTGATGAAGTAGCAGCAACAGCACACTCTGTTTTTACCTGGACATAAATACTTGATGTGCAAAAGAATACATGGATATGAGCATTTGTGTGTGTGTGTGTGTGTGTGTGCGTGTGTTTGTTTATGTGTGTACTTACGGGAGGACCATCAATGCCTGGCAGTCCCAGCATGCCTTGTTTCCCCTGGGGACCCTGTATAGGACAGAGACATGAATATGAATACTGTACTGGAGTTGAGCTTCAGAGACGAAAACATGTTGAACACCTGAACTTATGCCACACAGAGCATTTCCCACTTTGCTGCAACATATTGTATTCATGACTAAATCCACTTTTATTTCTTTTATCGGTCTAGCAGTTGGAGGTGCACCGGCCAGGGCCGTCCCTAGTGTCTGTTATGCCTGTGTGTGTTTCTTGTGTATTGATTTCCTGTCTAGCTCTGTCTGGTCTGAATTGGAGCCAGAAGAGGTTGGATCGTACTCTCCAGCTCAGCGGGCCTCCCGCGGGGAATGCGATGACAGGGGTCGCAAGGTCACAGCTTTAATTCTGAAATTAAGTGAGAGACATGCTACCTACCTTCTCTCCTGGCACTCCAATGGGACCCTGAGGACCAGGCAAGCCCTGGACCAGAACAAAGCATCAATCAGGTTAAGTGTCAAAAGACTAGGAGAGGGCTAGGAGTTGAGATTTTGCTCTGGTCTGTGTGCATGTGTGCATATTGCTATGTGTGTATGTAAGACTCGTGAGCAGTGTGTGTGCATATGAGCTGGGGGCACGAGGTGGATTGTTGACATGCTGGAAACTGAAAACATTATTACATCTTCTTTATATGACTGTAATATCTCTGATTCTATTCTAAAATTACATTTTGTTGTTGTCCAGTGAAAAGAACAGCCTTGTATTCTGACTACATTTAGTGACATGTAGTTGGACTGTAAAAAGGCGAGATGACTGTCTAATCCTATAAACATTAATCTCCCTTTGAATCAAAATCTAAAAATATTCAGAGGCAGAAAGTTTATGCCATCATTGAGAGAGAGCAATAGAGCTTATGTAACTCTCTGCCTGCAACTGTGTACAACCGAAGCTCGTCTACACGCCGTGAATACATTTATAGGTTGTGTAATAAGTGGATTAACGCTCACAGTGACGGGACAGTTTTTCGTACCTGTTCTCCTGGATTTCCCTGCTGACCCGGGGGCCCGATCTCTCCAGCTAGACCCTAACAACAAGAAACACTGGAAGTCACACACTCTGCCGCTACATGATCTTTGTCATGAGCTCATCGTCACATGACTGGTTAACAGGTTCACTGAAAGGCCACACTAAGCCGCTGCGGCTGCTGACACCACTTTCACAAAAATGTTACCCATACATACATTTTCATAGAACAATTTTTACATACGTTACAGTCGTCAGTGGTATATATTGGCAGTGATATTGACTGGATAATGTGTTAAGGAAAAATAACAGGACTGACCTGGTTGCCCTTTGCACCTTGTGGTCCATCAGTTCCACTAATACCCTGTTAAGAATGCGCACATGCAAGATGTTAGAAAACAACAGATGAAATGTCAAAGTCTGATCAAAAACAGAGATATTGTTCAATAGCTTCCCTGTTGGCATATTGATAATTCCATGAAGCAGAAGACCTTTGATAGAGTTGAAAGGACTGAATAGCTCTGATTCTGTAATCAAGGCGTTGTTGACTTACCGGCTGGCCAGGTGGGCCAGGCGGCCCCCTTGGCCCGACAAGACCCCGAGGACCCTGGAGACAAAACACAGCAAATAGTCAGCGGCTTACCTGCATTCATGATGAGATGGAGTGAGTGCTGAATACTAAATCATAAATCAGAACTAAGGAGAGAGACACACTGAAAAAACAAGGAGCGACAGAATATATTATTGTCTGTGCTTGCATGTGTGTGTGTGAGAGTACATGTATGCGTTCATGTGTGTGTGTATGTGTATGTGTGTGTCTATATGTATGTGAGTGAGTGAGTGTGTGTGTGTGTGTGTGTGTGTGTGTGTGTGTGTGTGTGTGTGTGTGTGGGCGCATCTGGATTTCTGTGGTAGTCACGGAGACTGCACTAGCCTGTGTTTGCGCGAGTGTGTTTGTGTGTTCTGTTTTTGTCAGCCTCCCTCTTTGTAGGCTGGCCAAGCCACCTGTTCCAAAGCCACATCTGTGATCTCCAGGGAAGTGATTGATATGGAAATATAATCATTCAGGCCAGGATTTTATCTCTTCCCTCTCCGACGCTCTCTCTTTCCTCTCTCCATCGCTCTTATCTCTTTCCCCATCCGACCAAATATCTGTCTTGCGTTTGTCTGTCACTTCTCCCATCGCTCCATCTCACATGTCAGCATAGCCAACTCCTCTCCTTTCCTGTGTCTTTGTAGTTTACCACAGATTTCTTCACAAGCTTTATGGCACTCTATTTCTTCCAGTGCAAGGTGATTCATTTGGAGGGACAGAACCATGCTGAGCCCCAACCTCGCCTACTGGGAGAAAGATGGAGTGCGAGTCATCAAACATTTTTCTCGGCTGAGTTACACAGAATGACGGCTCTTAAGATCTTTGGCTCCATGATCCAAGGTTACTTCCTAGATACTACCATTGTAAATGTTTGTGCCTACAACGGTAGTGACCTTTTCTCTCTTAATGCTAGGCTGAACACCGTGGCAGGACTGCATTAATATGGTTTGACCGTCCTAGTTTTTCGTATTGGCTGTATGTGAGGTATTGTGCAGTGTTTTTCTATGAGCAGTAGGTTTTGTACTTCTGTGAGTTAATCTATGAGATTTCGGCGTAAATCCAGTTAAATCCCTTTAAGTTTTTTTGGTTTTTTTTTACGGAAATCCTAATTTCTGTGTTTCTGCGCTCAGAAAAAGATTTTTTTTGTTATCGTTTCTCTGAGAGCCTGAAGCACAGACCTGATAAATACACCCTCTACGCTACATCAAGTGTTTTCAACGTAGAAAACCGACAAACAGCAATATTTTGATGATGTGACTGTACGGTGTGATGTGCGTGTGTTATGAGAGAGCGTTACATCCATCCAGATGTGGTTACTCACGGGTTCGCCAGGTTGCCCTCTTGGCCCCACAGGTCCATCAGATCCCTAAATGGAATGAAGACAGATTCAACACATCAATCTCATACACCTCTCCAAGTCAACCTCCGGCGTGGATACATTTATATCCCCACAGACATAATCTGAGGAAAATAGCTCATTAAAGAAATTCACTGTCTGACAGATAAGGCTCAACTATCTCCGAGCTAAGACTAATAGACCGCTCTCTAAACTTCACCCGCCTGCCTGCGTGGATTGATTCTATCTTGACAGAGCTTCTATCTTCCATTTTTTTCAATTTCATGTCAGGAATGCACTGCATCGCTTTCATGTCGTTTGCAAACCTTGGCACTGAATAAACTCAGGCCAGCACAGTGGAATTAATAAATTCAGGAGTTTATTACTTCAATTCAGTGACGCCTGCTTTGATCTGTGGTGCTTTGCCATTAAATGCTTTGCAGAACTGATTCATTGGTCTGGAAAGTTTTCCCTTTATCACCTCGCATGGTGGAGACCTTTTGATAAACAAAGCCCCGCCGCAGGATGTGCTTTTTTTCGGTTGCATGTGAGGTAAGTAAATCTTGCAAAGTACAGTGCACTCACCTTATCTCCTGGCTCTCCGACGGGCCCATAAGGACCTGGTTTTCCTCTGTCCCCCTACAAGATAAAAGCATTAGCCACAAGCCTCAAGATATTTAGGACAGCTCTGTTTACAGCAGAGCAGCAACGAGCAGATGCTTTTTAGCGTTCACTGTCGTCACAAGAATCACAAGAATCGTCATTATCATTTGCAGATAAACATCTGCCACATGACGTGCTGGTGTGTTAGTGTCTGCGCGACTGAATGAATACAGTGACAATGGTAAGTTACCAAGACTAACTCACTCTGTGTCCCTTGTCTCCTGGCAGGCCTGGCAGGCCATCAAAACCCCTGTCACCCTGAAAAGTAATAGAAAAGCAAGTGAATTAAATACTGGAACACGCACACATACGGAAATGTGTAAAAATTAGCTGAATTGTACTGAGAGAGTCTCCCCTGGCAGAGCCTCCCATCTGCTCCGAGTATGTGTTGGGGAGAGGGAGCTTTCAGATTAGCTGTAGGTCTGTTAAAATGCTGCTCTGACTGATAAAGACTCTGCTGTTCTGTCAGAGCCGGCATCAAGGGAGCCTGATTTATTTACTAAGCTCTTCCTGCAGCTGTTAAGTATTGAGTTGCCTCGTTGTCTATACATATAATAAGCTGTGGGCTGCTGGAAACCCAAAGTCTTGCACTCGCGAGGGGAGATTTGTTATTGTGCAAGACCTTGCCGCCTAAACATGGCATTGTTGTGATCATGGAAACAAGAAACTGAATAAATCGGAACTGAGCACCTAACATCAGAAATATGGTTCATCAAACGGAAATGTTGCAGTCACACATCCATTCACACATCTGTTCGCCTCGAAATAGCATCCAAACACGGAGAAAGGACGTAAATACTTTGTTCGAACAGAATATTTGGGCTCTTGCCGCAGCTCACTTTGTTGTGTTTATCCCTGCAGCGGTGCAGTGCAGTTAGATGTCAAAGAGTTTACCTTAGCGCCTGTTTCACCTGGAATCCCACGACCTCCGTCCATTCCTGCGCGCCCCTATGACAAACACAAAGCAGTTGAAATTGTTTTTTCTTTATAGTACATCAGGCACAGTATGCTTTTAAAAAAAAAGATGCGGGTACACAGATTCTCAGTGTGGAGACTTGCAACGCTCAAGATATCTCACCCTCTTTCCAAGCTTTCCATTAATTCCTGCAGGGCCTGGCAACCCATGCGGTCCCTATATGAGAAAAGAAAGAGAGCAAGACAAATAGATAAAGATGTTTAAGTGTGGCAAAAAGAAAGAGCGATATGATTGAAGATAGTATTGTCTGGTCTTACAGTAGGGCCGTTGTCTCCTCTGTTTCCTTTGAGCCCAGTGGGACCTGCAACACCCTGCAAAATAAAAACAAGTATTATTCAAGCATGACATTGTGTGCAGGAGTAGTTCAACTCTTTCCTCAAACTTGGCATCAAACATAAATATAAATGAGCTTAGAACAAATAACCGCACAGATCTGATCATTTCTGCAACCCTGCAGCGATTTCACAATCACAGCAATTTGAACGTACTGATCTTGCATGATGATGAGGTTCGGATGGAAAGGAGAGCGTGAAGCTTGTGCTTGGTCAAATACAATGTGAAGTAAAAGTGAAAGGTTGCAGGAGCCTGTGAGGGATGAGGCAAAAAAGGTCAAGGTCAGAGGAGTGCCTTACCAGTGGGCCTGGTCGCCCTGCAAGACCCAGTGGACCTGGAAGTCCCCTCAGTGACAGCTGGAATAAAAACACAACTGGGTGATTTATCAAAACTGCACAAGGCATTTTTGGACTTTCAATACGCAATGAGTTGGGCTTCAGACAGCATTAAACCTAACAGTCACTGATAACTGATACTTATAATGTGGCACCTTGACGATTTCTGTCAAACGTACCTGGGCCTGCTGCAGGATAGCCTGTGCCTGCGCCTCCTGGGGAGACACCACTGGGCCCTTCTGGGAATCACCTCCATACTGGAACTGGAGACAATGAGAAAGGAGGAATTAGTCCCCACTGCAGGATTCCCCAAATGTAAATGAAGTTCAGTCACACAGCCCCCCCTTGTGGTCATGCCACTACTCCACACTGGGAAAAGGTTTGCTTCAAGTGTCTTTAAGGTCTTACTGGCAGCATCAACAGGGTTCCTGGAGGACCTGGAATCCCATCAACCCCGGCAAGACCCGGACGTCCTGGGGGACCCTGAAGAGAGAGCACGGGGAAAGGGATAAGCATCAGCTCCTGTGTGTATTGTGTTACTGTGTTTGCATGTGTGTAAGAGAGCGAGAGAAGGGGGGGGGAGAGTGAGAGAGAGAGAAGAGAGAGAGAGAGAGAGAGAGAGAGAGAGAGAGAGAGAGAGAAAACAGCCCTGCAATCTAATCACTACAAAAACAACCTTTGCTTTTCCATGGGGCATGTTGCACACACACACACACACACAAACACACACACACACTCTGTTTACACGTTTCAAATATCCATTTTAAGTCTATTAATGTAACATTAAGATATAAGGAATCGGTTCATTAGATTACTAATAGAGTTATCTAATAAGTATTCAAACTGGTCAGAGACTGATGAGATACATTCCTCCACTAGTGATTAAAATACTTTTGATCCAATGTTTTTTTTTATCAATCAATACTTAATGTCAAAGAACTGACTCACTGAGCGAGCAATTTTGAGGAAAAGTGAAGCGGCGGTAGAAGTGTGTTTAATTACCTCTTTGGTGAACATCTTTATTTCCATTTTTAAATATTTAAATAATCATTCTGAATGTGCAGTAAAATGAGTTGTCAAGGTTGGATACGGCAGGCTTATGATTTTTCTACCTGAATTGTTCATCACATAAAGCCTTAAAGACATGAGATAATTCATATGAGCCAATCACTGGTGGACGGGCTAATGTGTGTTAAACAGTCTCATGCAGCAGCTTGAACAAGAAACAAGTTGTTTTTCTTTGTCTTTGACTCCTTCACACGTGATACTGACAGGGGAGAAACCAGACGGCTATTGCTGAGTTTTAATTATACCTGACATCAATATTATAATAATATATTTGACATATAACTGGGGCAAATCACTGGTTACATTTAACCTGCCATTACAATTACACTAGACTGTTAAAACAATCCTGTAAATGAATGTCCATAATCATAGTAAAGACATGATGCAGTACATTGTAACACATGCAGAAGCAGTGCAATAGATTCCAATGATTCAGTTTGTCAGTTTCAGCTTACTATTTGAAAACGAGCAGAATCCTGATGGTGATGCATATTCATGTCTTTTTAATGCCATGGATAAAGAGATTATTTGAAGATATATTGCATTTGTTCATTTTATTGTTGCGTCTCTTCAAATAGAGTACGTGTTTCTGATATGGGCTGAACCTGAAATGTACATATATATTAAAGATGGGTACAATGGCTGAAGGTGATGAGCTCAGTGGGGATCTGAATGCTGATGAGCTGCCATCATTAACAGCTTTGCAAAGCAAAATGATAACAACCATCGACAACTGGGAGATGACAGAGCATCTGTCAGCTTGCGTCTATGTTCAGATGTGTTCCATTGTGATGAATCATGGACAAATACATAACACACACACACACACACACACACACACACACACACACACACACAGGAAAATCAGGTCAAACATGTGTGAGTCAACATCCGTCCCTGAAGTCCACAATGTTTAGTTCGGGGCTGAAGGAGGACATTGTGTTCCCAGTTAAACTCACAGTCTGTCCCACAGGTAAAGGGGTCGAACTAAACAGTGGGTCCAGGTCAGGACCTAAGCCAAACTCACCATTTCACCAGGATCTCCTCTGGGTCCCGGAGGACCTATTGGTCCAGCTGGGCCGGTGAGTCCCTGTGGAGGAAACATCAACAGCACTCAAACAACCATAATGAACGCTCCGATGCTGTGAGAGTGATTGACAACGCTCCCATTTCATTTATCTATGTGCTTTGGAAATGAAATCTTTTCACTTTTGATGTGATGATGTACCTACAGAGGTCACTTCAAAGTGTGATAATAGTTTTGCAGTAAATGTCATGAAACTGTCCTTCACAAAGTGCCAGCTTGCAATGCATCATCGTGCAGGGGGTATTTTGGGGAGGGGAAATCCTGTTTCCTTTTCCGAAAACACCACAGTTACATCCTGATGACTTACATTATGCCACATCCTGTACAACTACAGTTTCCTCTGTTTTCAGAAGGTGAGCAGGCTTACCTCGGGTCCTGGAAGACCTGGGGGTCCATCCACCAAAGTTCCCTAGAAACAAGCACAAATAGAATGTAAATTAGAAGAATATGAGCTACTTTTCTCATAACTAAATCACCAAGGCTATTCTGTGAATGCCTCCAGCAGCTCACCGGTTCAATAATAGCCTGCTCTCCCTTCTGGCCTTTCTCGGCTCTGAGACTAACCTGAGATGGAGGAACAGATGAATAGATGTGGGTTGTTAGAAATCACTTGACACAGTCAATTGAAGACGTGACCACTCATTTGATGTATGAGTTCACGTTGAGATTTACCTCTTTATTCCAAGTCTCTGCTCTTTCCCGCTCGGCAAACTGAAAGCCGTCCTCATATACTTCATACTCCTCGTACTCTGACTCTGTTTCATTCTTGAAATCTTCATATTCGAGAATCTGTTAAGGAATGAAAAGCTCCATTAGTGACAGGCGTGGTGAATACTGAAAGAAGCTCTCAGTGTTTCTGCGCTGAGGTGAAGACATTTCTTGTATTTGCATTTAGCCTACCTCATAGTCAGTAACATTGGGGCCCACTGTTACCGTGGAAACTGAGAGATCATCATAGAGGTCTCCGTAAAGGTCATCTCCATATTCCTCCACCATGGGCTTCGTCACCGGCTTGCCCTCCTGCAGGCCAACACACACTCAAATGAGTCATAGCAAAGATGAACCAGGGGACGCTGAGCACGTCTTATTAGCACCCAGCACATTTTCTAATGTACAACATGAATGTTAGCAAAACGAGTGGATTTTATGGGAAAGTGTTGGTTATCCAGGATACAGGTTGACAGTTGTGCATGTTAATTACAATGCTTGAGTGTAATTAGTTAATGGACTACATCAGATTCATGTGACAGCATGGCAGAGACTGCAACAGCTACAGAAACAGCATGAGCATGAAAAATTAGTTCACTTGGCAAATTAGCAAATGATGACCACGATGGAAACACACAGAAACATCCCTTGTTGCTGTGGGAAACAAAAAACCGACTGGATTTTTTTCTAAAAAAACAAACAAGTAAGATATGCAGTTTGGCTGAACAGTTAAGTCAAAAAAATCTGTGAAATTGCAATACGGTCAAGAGCAATAAATCGCAGGAGCAGCCATGTTTTGATAAAGACACAAGTGTGTCATAACATGCCGTTTAAAAAGAAGCACTGTGGTGCCCCGGCCTATAAATCATATCCTCCAGACATAAGAGAACATGTTTGTTTGATGGAGACCCCAGCAAACATAAAACATCATATCATTAATTTGATATTTTGTTCAGCGGAATAAAAATGCAAAAACTATCATTCTCACGAAATGATGACTCATATTGCAATCACAGTATCGTTCACAGCAGTTTTGTCACGTTATTGGAATTTCTAACATCAGTGCAATATCTTAAAAAATGTTGACGCTCGATGCCATTTTATTTAAAGATAAATATAACAAGGCTTGTGTGATGTTTCTGAGAGGAGAGAGAGCGAAAAAGTGCAGCTGGCGCGAGCGAATCAACTCCGGGAAACTGTTTCAAATATTCAGAAACAGAATATTTATCGATTTTTCTGTTGACAACACTAAATTACACCATAAATAATGTAGGGTTTTTTTTTGGCATATTGTTCAGCCCTAATAAACAGTTGTTATGCCATATTCATATTCAGCACTTGTGGTCTGATTTGAGGGATTTCAACGGTCGGAGCACAACATTCATAAACACATTACTCATTCTCTTGGTTTGTGTACGGATACTTTATGTGCCGTTCATACGATGCTTTTTGGAAATATACTGCATGTTCTTAAAAAAAAAACACATGCCGAAATGCATTTAATGAGAGCAGCAAAAAATTGTAATTTAAGATGTATTCTCCATGTTTTCTGGCAGGGATGTAGAGGAGGAGATGATTAGGATGGTGCTGGTTAGTGGTGGTGGTGGTGGTGGTAAGCAGCTGGAGAGGGAAAAGGTGCTCGTTATTGTTAGGAGGTATTAGGGGGGTGATCAGTTAGAGCTGCAGATAGCAGGTGAGGGTTGGGGTGAAGAGCGTCTACAGGCAAACTTGTCTACCTCCTCAGGAACCTTTGATTCAGGCAATGCACTGGGCATCACAGTGGGGGCCTCAGTTGCCGAGTCAGGTTCATGTGTCGGCATCTCCACGAGTGACTTGCCGGAGATGTCAGTGGGGATGACAGTTTCTAGGGTGTTCTTAATTTCTGGCAACTCTGTCGGCTGAAAGGGTTCCTGGGAGAGATACTCAGGCAGTGTTGTGGACATTCTGAGGAAACCGTCCTCAAGAGCAGCCTCTTCATGTTTTTTCTTTCTGGATCCCTTCTTGCCCTTGCCTTTGCGTTTGCCTTTGCCTTTGCCTTTAGAGCCCTTGTCCCTCTTCTTTTTGCCTTTCCTGTCCTTTTTGGAGTGCTCCTTTGGTTCACCGGGCTGGTCGCTTTGCGCTAAGGCATCAGACGCCAGTGGGGAGTTCTTTTGTGAAAAAGGGAACGTGAGGTGGAGGATGGAGAAAAAACACAAGACTGATGACAGTGAAAATACAACAAGGGAAATAGCCTGCAACAGTAAAGTGATGTGTACAGGTCCTTAAAGGGTCAGTGGATACATACTGTGATTGCCACTGAGCTGGTAAAAGCCTAAAGCAAACATCAAATGAGAAGGGACAAACAAAGGCAGAGCTGCTTCCTCTTTTTCAAAGCACAAGACATATTTGCTTCTGTGGTCAGAGGTCACCGTGTCTGTGATCCTACAGAGGTGCTAATTCTTAGTGTGCTCTGGCAAGTGAGCAAACATGGGCTGTGTCATTCTCCTAAATGATTTCCATTGCATGTCAGGGATACGAATGGGCTCTGCCTGAAAAAGGACGCCAGGAAGGCCCAGTCTGTGAAGGACACCAGACGTGATTTAGATCCACTTGTAAACAGGGTCAGTGTGTGAGGGGAGAATGATGGGAAGTAGGTCAGTGGGGTGACAGATGTGGACATGTTCTGGATTCAGAACTCATCGCTCAGCTGTAGCTCTGTAAGGTCCAGCTGGATCACTATCCAAATGACCTCACACGACCATCAGTGAATCATCTCTGGAGCACTATCAGTGCTCACGTTTGCGTGCAGACTCACTTGAGTGTTTATGCATTCGAGTCTACGCTTGCGGCAAACATAAAAAATAGACACAGAGACAAGACATTTAATTGTTCAGTTGAAACTGTGCATTCCTCGAGGCTCAGCCACACACACTTACATCTTTCTGCCTCCTCTCCTCTGCCTGCCTCGTTCCATCCACATCTCTATATTTTTAACACACTTCCAGAGAAATATACAGTAATTCACATCCATGATTTATTCATGTTTATGCATGCCTTGAGGAGGTGAAAAGCTATCATATCATGTCTGAGTTATCTGCTCCTGGCTCTATGAGTGTGTGTTGATGTGTCTATGTGTGTGTCTTTTGCCAAAGGAACAACTGCCCCTCACAATGCTCCACTGTTGGCGGCGCTTTGAAAGAAGACACTTCTCCTTTGACTGATGGCCTGTTCTGTCTTAATCTCTCAAGTCTCTTCTTGCAAACACTCAGTTCCTTTGCACTACTCAGACCTCTTTTTGGCCGGGTTTTGTTGGCTTATAAATCATAGAGGTCTCGGGGACACATAGGTCTATTGATAACCGGAATTTTCTTCCTTTAACTGGCTGGATGTGAAGCTAGGAGTTCTGCAAGGCCCATCTTAGCAGCCAAAGGGAGCTGATAATTTCTAAGGAAATGTGGAAAACAAAGAGACAATAACTAAGACTGAATGAAAATAGCAAAAATACAAGCTGCGTCTCTGCAGGTGACGGAGGTGACCTAAGGCTACACCTCATCATATCAACTGTTGAGGACCTCTACAAACATTTGCATGGGGTTTTTCCCGTTGGAATTGCTTCCTGTCGGTGGCACTACTGACCTCCTGCAGCCCCAGGGCTTGGCTGTTGTAGGGCAAAGCAGAGTCACAGTCTGGTATGTAGTTTACACAGTAGCTGGCAGCAGCCTGGGGGTCCTCCAGAATCAGTAGTTGCTGAATGTCTCCCTGAAATAAAAACAGATAGCAGACAGAGAGACAGACAGATATCACATTATAAAGTCAGTCATATAGGTTGAGCAAAATCATCTCAGTGGAGCATATATCTATACAGCAGACTGCACCTTTAAAAAATACACCTCGCCACCACAGACACTCTGAGAGCAACACAACTGGCAGAGCTCTCTCGTATAAAGCAATGTTTAATAGAGTGGTATCATCAAACTGTCACTACTGCTACAATTGCTGCTGACTGTCGCTTCCTTGTGTTCCCAGAACTCCAGAAGGGGTCTGATTGTGTACACGAACGGTCAAATAGCTCTCTCCCACCCCGCTGCCAGGACCTTTAACTTCCCATCCTGCCCTGGAGGAAAAGCCAGTGTGTACACACAAACATGCACAGAGACAGCACTGCTGGACCCTGCAGCACACGGCCCAGAGCCGCTGCTGGCTTTAATGGCATTACACTCAACCATCACTCCTGTTCTGATCCGTCAACATTATATCATTACATAATGCTTTACAGTGCTGGAGCTGATTAACTGTCAGCTGATGCAATAACGTGCAAATTGTAAAATACCAAACATGATGGTTTACAGAACAACAATTTTGGCTCAAGGAAATTACAACGTGCGTTTGTCATTTGTAGTTATTTTTTGACATTTCACAAGTTGAATAATGACTGAAATAATAAATCCAAAAGTTTGTACGCAAGTGTATATAATCACGAGCTGCAGTGTGAATTCCTTTTGAGACACGAGTACGAAAGTAATTCAGGATAAATAAAATGCCGGCGGCCCCATCGCACAGTGTTTGACAAGGTTTAGATTACATTAGCGATACGAATCTGTGTAACTGACGGGCCGTTGCAAACATATTGCCTGGTGAAACATTACCCAGGGACAGCCAGGCAGCCATTTGTGATAAATCAAGTCAGATCAACAGCTTGATGTTGTGGTAATTATAGTCCCATTGTAATCTCTTTAATTAGGCTTTAGCGGGCAGAGGTGAAATAAATCAAAACACCACACAACCCACCGTAAGCACGTCTTCTAATACAGCTCACATCATGCCTTATCAGCAATGCATGTCTACGTTAAGTCCCAATCACCACACACAAAAGGAAAGGGAAAAGGAAAAGAATGCTGAAACAGTCATTTATGCTTTAATACACCAAACATGAAAGGAGCTGTTATCCACTTATCCTTTTTTCTTCCTGTTTTGGCCAAAAGCCAGTGTCAAGCAAAGGGAAATTATAGCACTCTAAGGTGAGAGGCAGAGAGAAAGAGTGAGAGAGAAAGGCAACAGGGAGTTAATCCAATCTAATCCAATCTCAATTTGAGATCAAAGGCAACACTTTCAAGGAGAAGTATTCCTGTTTTTCTTCCCTAGCAGGGGCTCTCGCTTCTCGAAAACACACAGCGAGTAAAGTGTTGCCCGAAATCCAGTGCGCTCCGCCATTCTCCATTTAGGACGCGGCGAGGACATCTGAGGAGGACGTGTGAGGACGTGCCGAAAAAGGAAAACACCTCAGCTGAATCCACAAAGTTGTGATGGCTCACTAATATCCCGCCTGAGGTCGCACATGGCTCTGTTGGCAAAGGTTCATTAGTGTTTCAGAGCGTGACCACTTTGCCTGCTATAAGGTGTCTGGTGCCCGCTAGCCAAGAGTCATACTGCTTCACCAAATCACAACTATCTAGACTGTGTCTGGGGTACTGCAGACTTAATTGCACAACCTTAATCAGATAATCTCTAAATAAAAAATAACTTGTGTACTTTTGTGAGTCAGAGCCTCCGCGTGGGTGAAGAAGCAACCGCAAGTTTCCAGCAAACAAGCTCACCGTAATGAAACGGCATTTTTGATGCTCCTCATTTCCTTAAAGTGCAACAGATGCTCACAGCAAAGCGGAAAACATCTGACCACCATCAGACATAAGTCATTCCCAAGGCGAAATATGACTCAGACAGACCATGACCGATTTAATGTTCTTCTGCGATTTGTGTGGTAAATTGATGGGGTTGCTAAGTGTTCCAATAAAGCTGCCCTTTAATGATATGCTTGACAAGTCATGGTTTCAACATGCCTGTTAGTGAGCCAAAAACATTTCTTATGTCCAGAACTAATCGACACAGAAAGGATCTGAATTTCCTAACACATAAACGCTGGGCTGGTCTTATCTTAGCAGTCAGCGTGTTGGAGGCACACAACAGCTGAGGAGGGAGCGCAACCAGACTTGTGGACAGTTTCATGTTTGCTTTAGTCCGAAAGCAAGCAGAGTGTTGAGTCTGAACACCAAACTTCTGTGGCCATTTGTCGAAAATCTGGAAGCAATAGAGACATTAGTGGCTGACCACAGTCCCCATGCTCTCACGCTGAGCTCCCACGCTGGGAGAACTGGGCCGGAACACTGACCTCCACCCCCAGAACCAGGGCCTGGGAACAGAGGCCCAGAGGTCAGCCAGCTTAATCTCTTTTCCCCTGGTACCAGCCTCAGCCGAGGTGTCCGACACCGATGCTTAAATAAGCGCAGCGAGACGTGTGGCTGCGAATAGATACTGTACACGCACACGCTGACAGTCACTTCTTACCATCACGTGTTTCAATACGTTCAGAATTTTTCGGGTGGATTTTTTCCCATGCTCCACAGGAAAAAAACAAGATGTGAAGACTCAGTTCTGGATTAAACCAATTGCAAACATCCTTACACGTGACCACGATGACTGCAAAAAAAGTGCACGAATTGGGCTAAAAGACGGATCTGATCATGAGATAGTCTGAAGTTTATTAGTCATCACCACAAGTACTGTATCGTCATAACTCTCCACACGGGATGTTAATAAGGACATGGGAGTGTTTTTGGAGTCGGGCCAAAGATGAATCGGTCTCCATTGCTTCTGAAAAGGGAAATTTATAGAGCCCACAAGGGGACACATTTCTGAAGTGAAGTGGGATACGAGGTCATTTAAACTCGCATGGCTATCAGCGTCTGAGAGGGGAAGTGTAGGAGGAGAGCAGAGAGTAATGTACAGGATGATGGGAGGGGCAGCTGAGGTTAAGTCAGGGTAAAGTTAATGTGTGGAAGGTAGTTACTGACGACACACGCGAACCCTAAAGGCGGTAGGTGTTGTCAGGACCGAAGACATCTGGTTTTCTCCTGGCGAAAGTGAAGAAGGCAGTGGTCGCTGCCTATTAAGCCAACAGGGAGTGATAACAATCCTCCCTCTGTAAAGTTTAACAGTATGTTCCCTTCTGCAGACTGCGGTATTCTTAGGACACTGAGGGGAAAGGAGGCTGGTCATTTGCTCTAAACTTGACTGTACCTTATATCACTTTCTATCTTTCCTCTTCCTTCTTTGCTATGCTGCTGAGGAGACACAGAGCCGCGGGGACATGGCAGGGTGAAGGGGCCCATGCTGATCTCTGTTTCATGCTGTGGGCCAGAGATTTAGACTGGAGCCTCATTGGGAATGACAATGGAGCAGGGGTTGCATATTGTCATGTGAAGCACAGCGAATGGCTTATGACAATAAAGGTTAATGCAGAGGAAAAGAGGAACTGGAACCACTGGTTTGAATCTTCTCGCTCCTACATTTTTTCCCAGCACAATGATGCACACGTGGACATGCATGTACATTCGAATGCTCGGATCATTTGTCCTATTTTTCACTGTCGTGGCTTTATCTGTGTCTCCTGCTACTTGGTGAATTTCAAAAAACAAGAAGAGGAGAAGAAGAGGATGAGTCCTAACAATCAGAAGACGTGACCAAGCCACACACACACTCATGAGTCAATCCTGTTTCCTAATGTGCCTATGCACAGCTGGCCACATCAACACGTCTACAGCCGACGCATCTATACTGAGTAATCCAAAAAGCCAAGAGAAAGTGTCATTTCTTGGCTTTGCAATGGAAATGATGAAGCAGGGCATGTCTGAACAGCACACCTCCTCCCCACTCTCTCCCAAACACCTTTCCTCCTCTGCACTGCTTTGTTCCTGCAGCACGTGATTGACAGCAGACCTCTGTCACCCCCGTAGCCTCTGGAACTGTGTTTTTACGTTTAACTCTTTTCATAACTAGCTTTCAAAGTAGGGGGGATTCCAAAATATAATTCACATTCCGCTTATCCCACCATTTCGCTGACACGCCTATTGTACCACGCTCTATATATCATGCAATATTGTGTATATGCTGATTCATCAAAATGTGTCAGACACTTAGAAAACGTATTAAAGTTCAATCCTCCTCAAAATGAAAAATATGGATTTTTTCCTCTTACCCGCAGTGCTATTATCCATCTAGATTGTTTAAGCGTGAGTTGCCGAGTTTTAAAGATATTAAGATGCACACTACAGTTCAGGAGAAGGCCACCTTGCTGTTGAGTTTTTCAAATGCATTATTTTGTCGCTTTGACATCTAGTTCAAACATATTCGAGAGATGGCGGGCGTCTCCAGAACTTGGCAACTCACACCAAGAACAATCTTGATTGATATGTATCACACTAGGTGAGAGGGAAAATATCAAAATCCTCACTCCACCCAACGGACTACAAAAATGTGTGAGTGGGAAAAAGAGGCTGACAAATAAACCAAGAAAGAAAAAAAAAGTCCTACAAATGAAAACAAGGTCATCAGGGTGTTCTCCCACAGCGCCGTGTCAGATGATTTATTTCACAGGCACATTACCCAAGCAGAGCGGTCTCCAGTGGTTTCACCTACAAATCTAATAACGCAAAGTTCACATGAAGCCGACTCTCATTTACCTCCTTTTGCTATCTCAATTTCACAAAAAGGCCACAGTGCAATATGCGCTGAAATGTGTTATTCTTCTTGGCAACTTCGCAAACACACCTGTTGAAACTTCAGCTGCATTCAGTGTGTGCGTGCATGTGAGAGAGTGTGCTACCAAACCAAAACAAGCGATCAGATGCCTTCACGATGTCCTACCTCGAACACGTCTTCGTCGAGCAGCCTTGTCCCAAACACAGTGACACCATCTGTGCTGACGACGGCGTTGTCCCCTCGCAGCAGATCCAGGGTCTCTACCTTCTGACAGTCCAGGTAGAGGGTCACAGACTTGTCCTGAACACTGTAGGCTATCCTGTGCCATCTGCAAGAAGAAAAGGGAGGGTGAGAATTGACGGTTAAGCCTTGGGGGGGAGGTACTGTTTAAAATTTAGTGGTGGAGGTGTTTTGTGTCTGAAGATAAGCCTGTCGCTCAGCTGAATCGGTGATGCAAGGAGCTGTTTCACACTTCTTTCAAGTCAAGCAAAACACGAGTGCCTCTGAGCCTGCGACTGTGAAGGTTTGATTTCCTTAACTCCTTTGATCGAGTCAAATCACTGCCGCAAGCTCTCCACAAGCATCTTATTCCCTTTAGGGTCACTCAAGGTCAAGAGCAGGGACTGAATATGAAGCAAACTGCATAAATGTGATGCCCGCCTCGGATTTTTAAGGCTTGTTAAAGGTAAATTACACAGCGATGGTGAATCTGATCTACTGAGCAAGCACAACCGATACGGGGGGAGGTACTTCATTAAAATCTGCTCTAACGAAGGACCTAAAGCCGCTGGAACGACGTACTTTCCGTCAGCCATGTTGATCTTCTTGAAGGTGGGGTACATTTCCGGTGTGGGCTGCCCATTCTGGTCCTCATACAGGAAGACAGGCGAGCGACCCACTTCCAGTCCCAGCTGCTGCACCCCCTGATCGTCGTACACTGACAGCAGGAAGAACTGGGAGCCCTTTTTCGCTCGTACGGTAGTCATCACAGAGAAATTCTTGGGAAATTTGGAATCTGGAAGGAGGAGAGGAGGGGAGAGGAGAGGAGAGGAGAGGAGAGGAGAGGTGGGGAGAGGAGAGGAGAGGATTGGTGCTCTTAAGTCATACAAGACAGCACACAGCAGGGAACAGATATTTTTATCATGCAGCCACCCCCTGCTGCTACAGAGACCTGAGTAAAGATAATAATGATGAAAAATATTGCCCATGAAAGCAATGAACACCCATGAGGAGGAGAAAGGGGAGTTCAAAGTCAAACTTCCCAGGGTTTTGCACAGAGAAGAATCCCTCACAGAAGTGACATATTTGAGTGCTTTTTGCCATTTTTGGAAAGCCTCAAGTTGGTACATGGGACTCGAGGCTATGCTCTACGTGGTCTCATAGGAATAAATTTCACTACCAGGGAAGAGCTGCTTGGTGGGAGCACTCAGCTGGATCTTTTTTTCTATCTTGTAGGCCAGATCCGTCTCCTCCACGCCCCTCCTGCTGGTGCAGAGACCGGCCTCCAAGGACACCCCCTCCATGCTCTCCGACAGCTCCAGAACTCGTAGAACATCGATGGGATTAGCTGGAATTGGGAAGAAAAAAAAAACAGCCCATATGCACATAGTTATTCAGCAGATTGAAGAAACGTGGTGTTTTCTTTTCATTTCGTGCTCACTGACTGTCGCTAATTCTTTCTCTTTAAACAACATACTGTTTACATGCTTTTAAATAAGCCGACGTCCTGCTCCTGCAAGCCTTCAGTCCGCTAGCTTCTGGTGTAAAAGCTACTCGTGATAGGTCGGAGCTTGTGGCAGATGGCATGCTTTTAGTCACATCAATCTAACACTTCAACTCTGCCAGTGTGACAGCACTTTGTTGTCTGGCTCATTTAAGTGCCGGTTGTTACCGAGCCGAAGAGCAGGGTTTAGTGCGGCTGGAAGCTGGTCTTAAACTGTGGAGGCTTCCTGCTTCCTCGGAGTCGGAAGAGACGAGCTCCTCTGAGATGTGGCGGCAGGTGGCCAGGCTTCTGTGGGTGTTATTATAGGATAGGGGTGGTACACAGCCTAACCCGTAATCCTGCTGCAGCACACCTGACAGCTGACACCTGCACACCACTCAGCCAGCACCAGAGATATGAACAATACGTCTGCTTCACATTTATCACAATTTGAACACTTCACTTGCGTAAATGGCGTCAAATTCGGTGTCTACCAAGATAGAGTTGAGAGTGTGAAGCAGGAAACAGGACAGCTGATCTCATCAATTGATAAGATGGTGATTTGTATGTTGTACAAATATACACAGTTTCAATTTAATGCAAATTTGCAATGAGCACAGCAACTGTTGCCCCTGCAGATACAAGACGTCCCACAGTGCGGGCGCTCTCTCTCATAACAACGTGCCTGTGCTTTATTTGCAGTCTGCTGGTCATGTTATTGGATGTTCTGTTGATAAAGCGCTGCCGTGAGCATTAGCCAGGATCAGAGTTTTGTGCGCAGCAAGTCTCCCACCAGCTGCTAGAGAGAGCCTGTTTGGAGCAACTCAGCACTTAGCATTCCAGGCATCTGAAATGAGGATCCTAAACCCAAATTGCCTCCTGCAGCACTTGCCGCTCATACAGAGCTCGCCTTTTATTCTCCTTGTTAATTAAACATGTGGAGAGAGTTTACCGTTGCCCAGACATTGCTCGCAGAAAAAACACTGCGTTGCGTTTTATGGCATTATTTATTTGCAAAGCAGAGGCCGTTTATTCCAAGCAGCTTTGAGAGCTCACACTCTCAGTCCCCTAGCATGGCAACGGGGCTGTAAATAGGTTAAGCTGTGAATTACAGCTGGGCTCCAACAATGGGAAACATTAGGGTACAGATCTAAACGTATTTAAGACCTCGGGGCTTTCTGAATTCTGAATTTGTACAGTCATAAACGAGCTGTGTGAATGAAATAATTACAGAAGCTGATGGACTCCAACAAAAGAATCCTCAGGCTGTAATATGTACGAGTGGTACCAATAAATGTTCACCCACACACAGTCATTTAGGATCATTTTCAGATCTGCTCTTGCCATCATGACAAGAACGGAAACTAAATGTCAAGGAATAAGGTATCTATTGACTTTAAAAGGTCAGAGCCCAGTCAGCCTCACTTAGATCAACAAAAGGACACTGACACTGTTTTCAATTATCTCTTTCTGTACGTGCAAGACGGTCATGTTTGTCATGTTATTCAAGAAAGATTTATTTTTCAAGTCTATTTAGTTGCCTGGTAAAATCAAATAAATTGACAACTCTGGTTAAATTGGCCGGGAAACTGAATGTGTTGCTACAAACTCACCCTCATGATATTCACCTTTAAAAAGTCATCAAAAAGGCGTGTTGCATTTGCAAAATACCTAATCATGTCGCCACTTCAGAAGCAAAAAAAACAAACAAAGATGAGACAAGAGTATCTCTAATTCTTGTGGCTCAGAGCTCAATCTATTTCTGTCAGAGCACTTAATCCTTACTTTGCAATTTACATCATGTCTGGGTCTTAATCTTTAATGTCTGTATTTAATTGCATCGGCGGGAGTGTCTCTGCTTTTGTCTGATCCCAAGTGAGCTCTTTGTAGTTCTGTCGGGTCCCTCTTTAATATCAATTTCCTTTAGGATAGCAAAGTTGAAAGTTTGTGTTTTAGTCAAAGGTTGAATCAAGTAAACTCTGCCTCTATCAGTCTCTGTCTATCTATCTGCTTCTTTCACACACACTCGCGCTGGGAGGAAGAGAGGTCATAAGGCAGTGATGTTTGGAACAGTCTGGATAATGTTCTAAATTAAAGCAGCATGGGTCTAGTTATACAGGATTCTTGGGTTTCTGTCAACCCATCCGGAACAGCACCTGACAGAATGGCCTCAAAACAAACTAACACAATTAACTTTTAAGAAGAAGTTCTTTATTTCAAGCAATCCAAAGATAAAATGTTAGTGCGCCACACGAAAACTGCATCCGTCTCAGTCGTGATGAGTTTTAAAGATAGCTGTTGCCCATTTCCAAACATGTTCCAGCTACGTGTTGACAGGGGGGGCTGATGACCCCTGAAACTCTCGAGACAACGGAGAACGGTCGAAAAGTGCAACAATGCCAAAGGGAGAAATATGAGACAAGCCGCAGAGATTCCTCAGAGAAAGGGACTGCATTCACGGCGGTCTGTCGGTTTAACGTGCAGGAAATAATCGGCATCCCACACCCAAGTGTGCAAAATAAACTGCTGAGGTTTGGCAAGCTGGTTTGTAGGACATGGGAAAAACCTGCGTCGGCCAGGAGGATGCAATCCTGATCAAAAGCTTGATGAATACAACAATGACCCACATAAAATACAAACAAGTTTCTGTAGAGTTTCCACTGCTTTAATATTTCAACACCGCCGCCCCTGACTCTGGTGCTTCAGGCCAGTGGCGGGCGGCCAAATGAAGTCTGAATCCAACAATCAATAAAAGAAAGTTATCTATCCCCTGCTTTGGATCCATTAATGTCACATAAACTGTGCCAATTTTTGCAGCCTTTATCGCCTATCCTGCAGCACTGACTGTCTGTGCAGGCTCTGCTTGCATCTCATTAGGCTTTGTGATGATCGTGTCCTTATCTCACCTGTCAGAATGCGTTTCCTCAGGAGAAAGTTAGGAATGGTGGGAGAACAGAAAGGTGATCAACACATTCAGAGAACCCTGCTGTAGGGTTGGATACTGAACTTTATATTACTGTGTGTTGATTTGCGTTGAATAAATCAGCGCCAGAGAGAGAGAGAGAGAGCGTGTTTTTTTATAAGCGTTGGCTAAAAATCAGCCGCTGACTACATCTGAAAAGTGTGGGCTTTTTTTTCTAAGTAGGAAAAAAAATTCAAGGTACCAGTAACGGTTAAACATTAACAGTGTCCACCCTGCTCTCTGATGTGAACTTGCTGCCTGTGCAGCACCACTTAAAGATATGGCTCAAACCTCTTTTAAAAAGCGTTCTTAAATCCCTCAGGACTGATGACTCACTGGAGCTCTCAAATCACACCAAAAGGTCAAAGTACATGAGAAGGAGCTGAAACTTCCAGCAATTTAACATATGCCTGGCAACTTTGGGGAAACTGTAATAGCAATAATAACTGTGTAATTACTGCGCAGGTACATAATAATGCATATAAAAACATACGGGATGTTTGTTTTCCCTCTTTCTGTTCCTTTGCTTTTTTCTCTGAGACGACCATGACTGCCCGGCAACAGTGCCGTCCCTGACGGAACGAGCCGAGTTTCTCTATCCCCCAAAAATGTCACCAAACAGACAACATCTGTGCGTCTTCTCCGTCTGTGGGACACATGACACAGTCTCTCCATGCCCTGCAGTCAGCGCAGCTCAGCGCCACTTCAGTCATACATGGATATAAAGTGTTCTCGGTGCTTCTAAAGCCAATTGTCTCTGAAGACATTCTTTATGACTCACACCACCTACACTCCCCTCTCAGCCCGAAAATACCACTCGCGCACACACACACAATACTGCTCTGTCAGAATCTATTGCGCCTGGGAACTGGGGAATTTTAACAAGAAATAAAGCCAGAATGAATCTGGGCAATGAGTATTTTCCATGTCTCGGTCCACACCCTCAGATGAGTGGAGCAAAAGCACTGACATCTGAACTTTAAATTACTGTTTGGAGGTTATAATAGACAGATGACAGCACATGATTCCGTGCTGAAATCTGAAATGTGTTGAATGGATCCACAGTGTTGAGAGAGCATTCCTTCAGGCAACATTCTAAATGTGACAAATTGCAAAACATATAGTGAGTTAAGTATGAAAAACTGTTGGCAGATTCAGTGGAAACGGTCGAATTAATCCAGAAACAGTTTCTCCTCGACTCCATGAAGAACAGCCTTAATCTAATTAGCAGTGGGTGTGACCTTCTGTCTGGGTCACTGCTGTTTGTGGTCGAGGACACTATGAGGCGAGGAGAGCTTATGCACGGTCTGAACAGATGAAAATTTGAACCCACGAAGAGCCGAACAAGATCGATACACTGACTGCACACACAGCCACACTAGTACGACCAAACAACGTGTCACTTTATTAGTTTATGTGTAAAATATTTTGTTCTTTTACACGTTAACAGATGTTATCAAAACAGGGACAAGTGAGCACGAAATATCCCATTCAAGTTACATGTGCTGTAACAAGGAGGCCGAGGCATTTTCTCAGGAAGTATGTAAACTGAGAGCGGAGATGTTTATCGCCCTGAATGTGCTTTGTGGTTTGGTCTGCTTTCAGTTATCACAGTTAGGAGCAAGTCAAGTCAGCGGTTGTGTAGGCGACTGCTGGGAACGGTTTCTAACATATTCTAAGGGGTTACGGGTTGTGAATATCATTAAGAGACAATGGAAGTGATGATGAAAGCGACCCAAAATTAAGTCTTTGATCCATTTGAAGCATGTGGCCTTTAATGCTGAAACATTTCCAATGCCACATTATTAATATTTATATGATGATACTCTCCAGCCTGCCCAGACATGAGGAGATATAAAACAATCACGGAAAGTGATGTAAGTTTTTTGTCTTTCCTTTTTTTCATGCAGAACTGCACAAACACTGAAAAAGAATTAGTGCGAGGGAGGACTAGACCTGACTTGTGCAGCAACATGAAATGTTCTGCATCTACTGCATCTACTCATAAGACGGCTGTTTACAAGGGCATTAACCTGTACTTACAGCTCTGACAGTGCCTTCTACATCAGTGAAACATGGTCAGATTACAGGACTAACGCACAGGATTAGCAATTCTACGCGCAATTTGTCCCTTTTTCCAAAAAAGTTCAATGTGTAATATGAACTCTTTTTTTTTTTATTGCGCTTGTGAATTCTCATAATATATAAAGTACATATAACCCTAACCCTACAATGATAAACTGGACACAAATATCAATGTCTGTACATAACGTGCCTCTGTATACGATGTATAACATATGATGCATCATATCAAAAATGCCTGTCAATTGTACAAACGCACATACTGTATTTTTCCTACCTAGCCTTACAACAGGGCGGAGCAATGGCCTTAAATACATGGCCAATACATCACAATATTTTGATGTTATATTGCGTTGCTTGCTACGTATTCATGTTTAGAACATCATTAATGCTGGCACAGGGCAACGAAATCAAATATCATGATGTTTTTGACCAAACATCATATTACTGATATTGATAATGCAACAATAGATGCTAGTACAGAATGTTATCAGCAGTTATGTGGGTAAAGTAAGTATTAAAACAAGTAGAGCCCAGTGACTTCGTAAAATAACCTCACTTAATGCAGCCTTGAAAACTAGGAAAGGCAAAACTGATGCCATTTCATGATATAAGATATCCAAAATCTAAGATGATATAGAGTCTCAAGTCAAGAGAATGTTATAATATTGATATGATACCCAGCCCTGCCTTAAAACCCTCGCACATCTTCCTTTATAATTAGTTGGATTACAAAGCTCCAGTTTTTGCCTCCGGAGAAATCTTCTCTCAATCATTTGAGTGACGTGCAGAATGTAGGCCATTTCTTTTTCTTTGCTCATTTTGTGCTGCATGAAGAATAATCATTGTTCAGATATTTAAAAAAAAAAAAACATTCAATTTAAGATCAAACTTGATTATCCAAAAGTCTTAAATGTGAAAACAAATCCTAAAACACTGTCGCTTGCTCGGGGTGCCCTGCTGAATATGGGTCAGCGTCTGTGTCCTGTTGTTAAGGTACATGCTCACTGTGAGTCATGCTTCTGTTGTTGTAGCTGCTGAATTCAGATGGAATCTGGTTACACATTTCCTCCCGATTCACATTCTTCACCATCACATTCTTCAGTCTCCACAGTTTGTTCTGCTCGTGTTTATTCACAGTGTGACGGGTCCACGGGCCAAAAAGCTGCTCGGCCCATAGAGAAAACACCTGCCCTGCGAGGCCCGGGACTGGGCAGGCGACCCACACTAACACAAACGGAAACACACATTTGTACGGCTACACTTGTGAGAACATTCACTGACTACAGCAAATCCATTCCATAACTGTAATCGCTGCATGGCTAATGCCGACCCTTAACCTCGCCTGACCTATTTTCTAATCTCAGAACTCCCTTTAAGAGCTCTGAGGAGAGTTAAACATGTCCTGATGTTAAGGGATCTCTCCTCGTCTCTTTACTTCGGAGGTCTTCATAAATATGTAACACCACACGCCACCACAAGTTCACACACACAATCTCGATTGCACTGTGCAACTGCAGAATCCTAACCTCGGGCACGGAGGATTACCTCGATACAAACATGCAGGCGCACACATGACCAAGCCCATCTAAGTTACAACCCCAGGCCGTCATTTTGTCTCTCAGACATCACAACACTGAGGCAGCGATTATGGATTTTTACAGTGCGTCCCATACCGTTGGCACTAGATGGCACTAGCTGGGTTTTTCAGTTGAGTGAGAATTCTGAATTGGCTGCGGAGCCCCTTGGTGAGGGAGATCACACTGATAGGTTGCTCGGCTAAGCAACTCCACCAACAATCCACTGTACACGTAGACGAATACAGTCTACTGCCACCTGCTGGTATGGAGGGTCATTTCATCCTCAATTTAGCGATTTATTAACTAGTTGTTAACTATCAAATGAATCGCTAACTAATTATAATAATCAATTGATTGGTTTGGGTGCTTTCCGATGAAAAAAAATTAACCCTTTACCCCTTTAATGACAGTGAGCAGAATATCTTTGGCTTGTGGACATAAAAAGACATTTGAGGATGTCATCTTGGGCTTTGGGAAAACACCCTTTTTACAGACTTTTTTTTTTTTTTTACATTTTTAGACAAAGTTACTGTTTGATGAATAGAGAAAATAATCATCTGACATCAATTCACAGTCAAAATAATAATTAGTGGCAGCTTTTTGGCGCTGACACAGGCACCGTGAGGCAACACAACAGTGGCTCTTCGTCACCGCTTGTTCTTTGATGTCGGTTTGGCATGTCTGCATTTTTACACTGCACACCACACACACATGCACACAGCACGTGTAATACAAGTACATAGGCCTATACATGCTCATGCTTCTTTGTGCTTATGAGGGGCAGGAATTCCCAACAAGTTGTGAGCCTCAGTGGAACTCTGAGACCCAGATCATTCCCCTCTACGTTAGCAGATTAGTGTCCAGCTGAAGGACGCTTGGCAGATCAGAGGGGCTGAAATATGAGCCAGGTCACAGTGTCACTGAGAGTAGCATATTGTTTCATGAGTCTATGATGGCTTTGGTGCGAAAGGTTCCTCCTGCGACCTCTCTGCTGAAAATGTGCGTGTGACGGCTCTGATCAAACTTTTCCGAGGCTCATAAACTGAGACGGAGAGGCGTGTGACGCGTAAAGGGACGCTGCAAGGAGTGGGCTCCTCTGATGTCTGCTCATTGCGAATTCTGCAGAGGACGCATCTCCAACTAGTCCCACAGAAAGCTCTTTGAATCATCCATTGATCAGAAACACAGAGCCAAAGAAGCCTGAGGGGAAGGGAGTCACCGAGTCTCTGGAAGCCAGATGTGTGTTGAATACTATAGATTGGCGTCCGGGGCCATGAAGTGTTTAAGCTGCATTTTTACATATTAAAGACTTGGGGGGGGGGGGGGGGGGGGGGGGATTCCAATACAGTTTGCCTCATCAAACAGTCTGGGAAGCGGTTTGATATGACACTTGCAGCATCAGCAGCTGGGGACAGACATCAGCATCTCCGACACCTCTGATGTTTAATGTTTCTATTAGAGAAACAAAAACCCACATAACAGAGGAGAACACTGGCGCTGTAGCAGGGCGTAACATTCCTCTTTTCCTATTCTCCATCCTGCTAAATTCAGCTGCCTCTTTCATTTGTTTTCATTTGCCCCTAATTTGTTGCTAGATCAAAGGCGAACAAGGCTCGCCGTCCTCCTCTGGGGAGTCTGGTGCAGGATTGGCAAAGGAGGCTGGATCAAACGGGAGGCAGTGAGGGGGCTGCACGCACGATTTCCCCTCTGTCATAGAACCAGTCATGGATGAGGCAGGGCATGAGCAAGGGGAGAGGGATGATGTAAATGAAGAGATAAGGCGTACAAAAAAATCAAAACAAACAATCCCGATTCCCCGACTTTGAACGGAGCAGAAGAAGAGAAAAGAAAACCGAGCAAAAATGTGCGGAGGCAAAAGAACAGAGGATTCTGACTGAAACTAACTGTGGACGTGTGCAAGAATGTCTCACTTCCTGTCAGCAAACATGACTACAAAGTGCTCTCTCATCTCTGTCGAACACACACAGAAAGCATATGGGAAAACATTCCAGCAGACTTGTACTGTAACACACACACACACACACACACTCAAGGACACAAACACATTATCAACCACATGCACAATCTAAGACTTCCGTATCAGCACCACCATATGTCCCACGCACTTTTAAGTCATCTCTGCCTCTCACTTCACAGGCCCTCATTAGAAAGCAGTGGACACCACCGTGTGTGTGGGCGTGTGTGTGTGTGTGTGTGTGTCCGCTGGCCCACTTCCTCCTGCCATCGCTTTATTTCAGCCACGGAATTTCAACAAATCCTGCCAGCCGTTAAGTGGGTGCATGGAAATATGACATCTTTAAGCACTTCTGGCGACCACAGGGTTAACTCCCGCTGCTGAGGCTCCGTCGCTCCATCGGGGGGAGTCTCTAAACCGTAGCACCTGCGAGGAAATGGTCTGCTGCCAGTTGCAGATAGTCGGGACATGGCCGCGGGGGCATGGAGGCCTGTGTGGGTGACAGATAGCGGTGGGGCCAAATGACACACACTATGTATGCACTAGCTGGATGTCACAGGCTCTCTTGGGAACGTGGAAGGTCCTGAGGTGGCTGAACGGGCTTGATGTGCAGCACGCGGGGACAGGCGGAGGGACCCAGCTGTCTGACACACACCAGGGCCCTCTTCTCTTCCTGCAGGTGCATAATTGAAAAATGAGCCCCGTCACCGCTCTCCAACAATGGAGTGTTGCTGGTTCGCTTACAACTGGCGGAGAATGCAAATTCGTGCCAGCAGCCTGCGACAAAAGCATGCAAAACATAGATGTGCGCCAGAATAACCATAAACTGAGGCAGTAAGAGTGTTAGTGCTAAGCGCCTTCACTTAAGACCTATGTGAGCAGAGGGCACATTAAACAGATCCATGACAGGAATTTTAATCTACTCAGTTCGCCCGGTGTTCAGCCATTCAACCTCTTTCTCAAGCCAACGTTAAACCTTTTCACAGCAAACCGACGCTGGTCACAAGCACACTCGAACATGACATCATGCATCTCCCAAAGGGTCGCCGCGAGTCCTCCAAGCAGCACCTGACGCAGGGAGGACACGTTCAGATTCAGACCCTGGAAATATGTGCACTTGAAATGCAAGCTGGTGCAGGCGAGGCTGAACACAGCGACGCGTGCTGCTTGTGCAACGGCAAGGATGATTAATATGTATGCAAACACATAAAAAAAGAAAAAAAAAAACCTGGCTCATAAATAATTGCAAATCCTCTGCACGGCTCTGAAACATTCCGACAACTCCTAAAAGTCATTTGAGCCAGCTCACAGTTTTAATCCCAGCCTCGGGCGACTCAGTGGGCCGAGGGGCAGCATCAGCAGCACAGTCACACAGATTCAAAGACATCAGGCTCTCACACCACGATCCGAAGAGGAACCCTTCATGTACAGATTATGATTCTGCTCTAATGACTCTGTGCTGGCTGGGGGTCAAGTGATGAATGAAGCTGCCTGGTAAAAAAAAAAAATTTTTTTTTTAAAAGTCCTGAAACTAAGATCAACTTAGATGTTCTGTCGACAGTTTTCACTTGTTCTGGCAACTACAGCACTTAATATCTGACTACACAGATACTTTACCAGCTTGCGTCGTCGTCGTCACGTGAAGCAGTATAAAAAGAAACAGCGGCGTTCTCCTGGTCCTTATTAAATGCTCCATCTTTCCAGCGGGGACCCCCCTTCTGCCTCCCGACACCACAACTTTACACTGCACGAGTTAAACTTGGAGGAACTCAGCAGCCATGCGGGGAGAGAAGGGGAGAAGCCAGCCTGTAGTTCCACTTGCTTGTTAGTTGGAGAAGTTTTGTTGTGGTGGCTCGTCTCAGTTTCGCCTCTGTCCCCTCTCATTCAATTTCTCCCTCTCACCCGCACTCCCTCCCTCTGTTCTCCACCTCCTCCGCCTCCTCCCTCCCACAGGACGGTGTCCTGCAGGAGCGGTGCGCCGCTCGCTGCGTCATAAATCACGTTTATGACTCGCGATAATTTGTTACATTTCTCGGAGGTGCTCATTAGCCACATCAGTCATGTCAAGCACGACGCCCTTACCTGCTTACCTGTCAGCTTCAGGTCTTTAGTGAGGTTTTTTTTTTTTTTTTTTTTTGCAGATACTATATCATCCTCCACTGATGTAATGTAACTAAGTAAAATTACTCAAGTATGTGTACTTTATTTGAGTTCTTTCACATTCTCCTCCTTTATTCCTCCACTCCACTCTGTTTTGGAGGCAAATATTGTTACTTTTACTCCACTTCAACTACTTTAAAACTTTAGTCGCAAGTTACTTTAAAAAAGATAAATGAAGAAGCTGGACAAATGTGAGTGAAAGTCTGAACTATTATTAAGGTTGACTTTTACCAGAGTAATATTTTAAAATGATATCTTGTGACGCTACTTTTACATTGTATCAATATGGGGTACTTTTTATAACACTTTGATTCACAGACTTCAACAAAAGGCACCGTGCCTCACTGTTGGATAAAGGATTCAATAGAGAATGAGGTGGAAAAAAAAATCAGATTTCTCAGTATTTAATTCTTGTTTTGCCTGCACAAATTCCCACCTTTAACCTGGCAGTGAAGTGCAGAGGTCTGACTAAATAATTTGAAGCTTGAGGGTGAATCCGAGCTTTGAACTTACACACATCGGCGGGTAACACCTGAACATTACAACAGCTCTGGACAGTTCAAGGAGTGCGGCTTTTGCAGAGCCTGACAGGTTATCTCCGCCATCAGTCTAATCTCAGCTCTGCGTTGCAGCAGCAGTTATGTCTTGCTTGTTCAGGCTGGAGCTTGACCAACGGGGGGCTGGAGGCTGAATCGCCTCAGATTAGAGGACGTGTTTGACTGCTAATTTAGGGGAAAACACTTCTGAACTGAAACCATGATTTAAAACAGAAATATGTATTGTTGCACAGCCCCTCACTTTAAGTTGAGTGGTCATCCCGCCTCCTCTAATGTAGACGAGACCCACAATAACGTTCCTGATTCCAGCAACGGAAACATTCTCATTCATCACCCCCATTTTTCGTCAAACATGTCTTTACAGGTATAATATATGAAAGGAGTTTGCACGGAGCAAAATTAAATTCATCTTTAAGGGATACTGTTGACAGGAGGGAGCAGAAATAATTGGTTGTGACAAGTCACCACCTCTTAATACTGGCGGGGACGTGGATCTGTCCCATCATCTGCCAAAACTTTAGCTTCTACAGTGTCGATTACCTGTTGGAAGCTGAATATAACCCCGCCTGAAGCCTAATTAATTCTATGAAGACTGTGGAATTCGGTTGAGACATGCTCTGAGATAAGACTTGTGAAGACCTTGTCTAATTGGAAAATTACCAAAGATAACGTTTCTAGAGTCCCAGCTACAACAGGCCTATGTAAAGTAATAGGGAGCTGAAATCCCTGAGAGCGTTCAGAGAAAATGAACCAAACCAGAGTCTCTCAGTGAAGAACAGTCTCAAACCACAGAAAGATGGAGAAACACGCCCATTCAAAAGTCACAAGTCTCTCTTTTATTCGAAGATGCTGTTCCATATTAGTTCAAGCCAAATCCAACTGTGAGCCACAAATTATTAGACACTCAACATCACTGAGCCACATAGTTATGATGTGACTACAAAAGTGTTTCCTCATGGCAAATAATAATTAACCCAAGTGATAATCGTCCCTCTGATTTCTTTAGATGAGGAATATGGGAGACAAATGGTACGTTTCCTGAGCCTCTGAGACTGGACGCTGTGGGAGCACACATGGGATTAAAAAGAACATAGAAAGCCACATGAGTCAGAGATAGAAGGTGGTTCAGCAGAAACACCCAGATAAATGGACAGATTGAAGTCGATCCGGTCGGTAAACAACGGACGCCCTGACCTCCCACCGTCTCGCTTCTCAGTACCAGCTTAGCCAGCCTGAGTCAGGGCCACATTCCTGGCAGCTTTTAGCAGATAGTTACTAAGAGTCCAGTGGGTAGTCTGAGCTCTGGGTGAGAAATATTTCCACAGCATGTGTTATGTACTTTTGTCCAACTACGGGACGTGTATGACTTACAGATAAATATTCATTAAAATGCACAACAATCAGTGAAAGAAGGAAAAAAAGCGTCCAACACACGGTGAGTTCTTTCTCACAAGTTCTTTATGAAGAAATAAAACTGACGTTAACCCCACACTTTGATTTCACACACGACTGGCACCCAACATGCGCTGATTGAGGCTGAGACCCAACACATACATTTAAATCATCGCACATGACATGACCGTCATGCACAGGAAGATTCCAATTAGAATCAAAGTCAATCCATTCATCTCGTGCCAGTGGTTTGTCAACTCTCATTAACCCAGAGCAGTTTCGTGAATCAGACGGATCATGATTGATTTCAGGTGAACAGATTATCCTTTTCTCACACACTAATGTTGCTAAACAGTGCTTAACATGGAGAATGAAGTCTGTTTGCGCCGGCTGTCTCTTTGTCCTGATAAGCGATCCGCAGAAACCGCTTTGTTTTCTGCACACAGCGAACACTTATAAATCATGCGGCAACACCGAGGAACTATTACACTCCATATGTGTTTTGACATGTATTTATGGATACGCGGTTGAATAAAACTCACTGATGAAGTTTGGCAGGAGATGAATCTACCACAGACTTTGTAGAGGAGGGGAGAAAAAAAAAAGCACATGTCCCCTTTTTTTTTTTAACGTTCAGCCTCTTGTAATTTTTATTTATTTATTTGTATTCCCTCATGATGACAAACTGTGCTCACTGTATTGGAGTTGGACGTTTATCCCTGACATGTGATACGGTACAACTGGAAGCATCTCTCTCTCCCTCTGCAGGTCATTCTGTGCTGATAAATTATGGCGGACTGGTCTCATCATTTAATCACTGAGAGGGTGAAAGATGAAGTGAGGCGAAGCTATCCGTCATCACAATATTTAAGCCTTGTGAGACAAAGTGAAACCTTATAAATCCTCAAGAGGATCTGGTGAGTGTTTTGGATTAGAGAGACCCTGAAATGGGCTTTCAATTGAGTCTGCCTCCGGTCTGCAACTTGTGTTGCAGAACATGCCAGAACAGGAAGACAGGCTAACTGTCGGGAAAAAAATGCATGTGAAGTCCTAGAAGAAAGAAAAGACTGACTCTTTCGGCTGGCCAAAAAATGATTTATGTATGTTAAAAGTGAAAATTAGTTTTTTCTTTCCTGCACAGTCATAAAATAACCCGCTCACAAATCAAATTCAGATCTTACATCCCTGCTTCCTGATGGGCCAGTGATGTCATTTAGTTGTACATTATGCGATAAACGTTGTCGTTAGTTTCCGTCATTGTGATACAACGCAGATTTAAAGACGAGCGGGAATGATGATCTTGTTTCGAAGTTTGGGGCTTGTGTGAGTCTGTGTCACATTGTTCCTTCATTTTATCATTCGTAACAGATTTATGAGCCTGCGACAACTGTTTTTTTTTCTTTCGGCACATGGAGATGTTAAGAAACAGCCAACATCTGTCTGTAGCACGTGTTACATTTTATGCAGGACGGTGTTAAAAGTGGGTTTTTTGCCAATGGAAAAAAAAAAAAGGAAAATTGTGAAAAGTCTGACATCCTTAACTTATAAAATAGCTACAAATATAAAACTCAGGCAGTAAAGAAAAGCACATTTTGCTTGAAGGGGGCGTGCAGGTTAATCTGTCAGAGTCTGGTAAAACCCCTGATCTGTCACAGCACCTCGAGACAAACATGACTGTACCAGCCACCGACTGCTGATGATACCATCTCCACATATCAGGCAGCGTCTATTCTTACATAAGAGCTTTCATCAATACAAACCCTCAACACCGATCCAACTGCAACAGGCATTCTGGGGGTAACCGCCTGCGGTACAATAGGCAGAGTGAGCAGATCAGGCAGGATATGATTGACTGCCTTGCATTTCACCACCACTGCACTTACCTTAACCACTAATGGTGTTTAGAATTTCAAAATTAGCTGTAAACCTGAAACATGTTGAAAGAAGCTAGATCGCCATCAGAACCAGAACTGAGCCGGGACTGGATCCAAGAGCTGTGTCATCATACGTGTTGCTCCATGCAGTCGGTTGTGAAACCCTGCTGTCATGAAGTTGCCAAACCAAAGATGTGACCACCAGAAAGTGTGTGGAAATGTTGCCTTCCTCTTGCCCTGAGACACTGAGGGGAACTGCCAGTCTGGTGATAATTATAATATTTAGAGATGACGGGAGACTAAGCTAATTAACATCTAAGGACCATGTCTGTTAAATGAACTGCGCAAACAAATAGACTAAATAAACTGAACCGGCAACCACACTCGAGCTCACCCTGCTGTGTGCCCTCCTCCTCACCGCTAGTTTACGGCACGAAACCCCATGATTGACGAGCTTTAGGTTGAAAGCTGGCATTTGCAGGGGCACTTAAGGTAAATCCAAACACTGACGCCAAACGCGATTCACGCCAGCATTTATTTGAACTTCCCTGCTGAGTGGAAGGCATTTGGTTTTAGGTCCCCATGACACCAATTTTCCTGCAAATATGAAAGTAGTTTTTTTTTTATAACAGTATCAATTGTTTCCCTCTTAAAGCAGGTATTGGGAATACATTAGGACGTTGAGAATAAACAAATGATTTGATCGGAAGAGGTCCGTAACGTGGTTCCACGGGGACTAAGTGGACCCCCTCCCCGAGACTCCATCTGTACACTTTGTTTGCCCAAGATCGGGATGTAACCATGCTGTTGTTTCCCTTTGCTTTCTCAGAAAACCTCTGAATTACCATTAAGGGACAACTTCGTGTTTGTTTCCATGACGACATTTTGTGCCACATTTGAATTAGCTTCTACTTGTATCAATGTGTTACAGTCCAATCCAACGACGCTTCTCAACCGGCGTGTGGCTTAGAATGTCTGAATGACGTACAGTGATGAGATGTGGCTCTATGAATGTTCCTAAGAATGTCGCTCACTGGTGCTCAGAAATGCCACATTACGATCATCAGTGTTATTGCTCTCAAAGCGCTCTCTGTGGACTGTTCATTGTGTGTGGTCTTGCAGCTGCAGCAACATTTCTAGCCTCTCTTTTAGTGCAGCTACTCTTTTAGCACTTGCTCTCAATTATCGATGTTCTCTCTCTGCCCCAGAACCCCTAAAACACTTTCCCAGCTCAGTCCTTTCTGAGTCTTTGCACCCATTCTTTCTCTGTTTTTAAGTCTCCCTCCCGCCCACCGACCCCCAGCTACTCTCTCCCTTCATCCCTTTTATTCTCATGAAGTTTGCATTCCACACCTCCTCTGCAGACTGCACACAAAAGAGCAGAAAGCGCCACTCCTGACCTGTGGCAAACATTCCAGTCCTCCAGGCCCTTTCACACAGCCAGAGTCCCCTATCGTTCCAGTAGCATCAGCCAGAGTCTGCCTGTGTCCAATAACACTGCATGAAGATACCACCAACAGGAGGGAGGGAAAGGGGGAGGAGGGAAACACGGGATAATCAGTCTGATGCACTCACTGTATAATAAGGAATGACCATGCATAAAAGTGGTGTATTTCAAAGAAAAAAAGAAATGTCAGAAAAAATGTGTGAAATGCAGTGCATACATTACTCTTTTATTCACACAGTGTCACTCAGTATCTTCATAATCACTCCAGCCATCTTTAATTATGATGAGTGAAAACAGACATTTACAAATCCAGCTGAAGAGGCAGTGAATGTCCAGTGTGTCCTCAAAAATCACAGCACAGGAAATTGACTATTAACCCATAAAAGAAGGTTTAGAGTGCACAGAGGTTTCATTTTCTGAGACGTGGACTTTGATGAAGAGGTTACAGATGATTTGAGCACAGGGCACAGATGGAGTATGCTCAGAGGAGTCGGAGAGAACAGGTGAAAGGTCTCGGGAAGGATGTCTGAAAAATTGATTACAAGCAAGGTTTAGAAAAGAAGCGCAGCGGAGAGAAACGTCTGAGGTGAAGCAGGAAGGGGGGTTTACAACAAGACATTAAAAGCGGAGAAAGCACGTGGCAGGAAAAGCGTGTGGAGGCTTGTGCCGTCCCCTCCTCTGTGTTTCTCTCCTCACTCCGTCTGTGTCTTAGTGCCTTAATCTTCTGAAATTCCACAGCAATAGCTTGGAGGGTGATAGACATCAGTGGCTGTCCGGCGCCCCTCCTCATCTCCATCCACACCTGTCCACTTTCTCCGGAGGCAAAAGGGAAAGCATGCCAGGAACGGCCCTGACCTTACTCCATGAGTTTGCTCTGGCCTATTTAGCGCCATATCCACAGGTGAACTGACCATCTGGAGCACTGACAGCTCTCCTGTTGGCCAGCGGTTGATGAAAACTGAATAGAATTAAATAAAATGCAATGTAGCATGGACTCCTCACTCATGAATCCTTATCTAAAGGTCAATTGCAGCTTAAAGGTTGTTTTCTATGAGCTTTGTAACTACGTTTATGGTTTCAGTATAACTTCGATTAGCATTGAGTTCAAATTAATGATGTGGCAGCAAAATGTTGGTGGGCTGTTCTGGGTCAAACGATCATGGTCATTTCTCGTTCTCTATCTCTTCCCTGACCTCGACATTTGTTCAGACCGCCACCTGGTGATCTGCCATAAAAATGCAAAAAGATAAAAGCCGTACAGGATTTTGCACTCACGTCAAGAGTGTACGGGCTCAAATCACTCCTCTCTTATATGACAGCGTAGTGGTGGGGAAGCACGGCGGCTCAGCGGTTAGCCCCGTCACTTCACAGCATGAAAGACCTGCATTTGATACCCAGCTGAGGCGCAGCAGGGCCCGTCTTTATGGACTTTGCATGTTCTCCCCGTCCCTGTGTGGGTTTCCTCCAGCTGCTTCCATTTCTCCCGCCATCAGAAACAGTGTATATTAGGCTCATTGTCCTGCCGATGCCCCTCACTGAGGAACTGACCTGGAGTCGGTCCCTGGGTGTCCATCAGGGATGATTTATACACAGAGAATGAGTTACACTATGTTGCACTGGGTGTGTGACAATAAAGAATCGTCTTCTTGACTCTTTCTTATTGCTGATCTATTCTACCTTCACACTCAATTGTCAGCCTAATGCCTGAAATCTGAGAAATGTGTAAGTATATAAGCTAAAATGTCACTGCAGTGCGTGTTGTTTTGCACACTGTCAGCTCGGATTTAAAGCTGCTCTACGTGACAATGCAAATTTCACTTTTATTATCTGTTGTAAACTTCTGCTTTTCAGTGACAGAAATGGGTTTCAGCTCAGGGATGCTCTGAATAAGCCGACATTAGCGTTGTGAGACAGAACGAGGAAATTGGGCCTGAACTCTGCGTACGCTGACAGTCTGCTCTCTGTCTTCAGCACAATAGACGGTTGGTGGTCGGGAGTCTATGAAAACATCTTTTTTGAAGATACTGTCCGATGAACGATACGATGGGTCACATTATATGCTTGAGGTTGATTTTTTTCAGATTAAATCTAAACCTGTCTTTACACCATCCGTCTGCTGGTTACCGGCTGACCCTTGTCGGTTCGGGCCAGGACTCCACTCATTGTTAAAATATGTCTTCCCTGTGGGAGAATCTCTCCTTTCAAAGTTATGACAGAGATGATTGGCTCCTCTTGAAGATGGAGGCCTGTAACCTCAGTTTACCCCCACAGGAGACAAACAGGCAATAAAATTCAAGAGCCTGTCTCTGTCCTCTCCCACTGTTTTCTCTGCTGCTCTCTGCGTGTTAGTGGATGTCCTCGGCTTTCACCAACTCTCTTATTCTGTCCTCATAGCGAAATGAAGGCTTCACACTGTGTTTGAGGTCCTCACGTGTTAAAATGGTAATGGGATTAAAGGGGTTAAACAGGGGCGCCCATAAACATCATGGTGCTTGCAATATGTTAAAAGGGCAGAAATGTTGACGAAGCAAGTTTTAGTTTCATCACTGGAATACATAATCAGGACTCATGAGCTGGGGGAGAAAAACGCCAATAGAGGATACCCCCATTATTTTATTTATGGGTGTAAAAGGAGAAATGCAGAAAAAACTGATAGTGATGGTTGCAGAAGCAGCGTCAGATGTACTGAACATGTGCACATACCCAAAGCTAATTTCCAACACCAGTCCCTTGAGGGGCATTAATAGCTCAAGAAACCTTTAAAAAACACATGTTATGGTGTTAATTATGCCATTAATCAATGAACAATTTAAACAAGTTAAATATTTCAAAGCATTAATAATGTATAGGCTTCTACTTCTAATTAGAACACATCCTTAATGTGGCAACCAGCAGTTGTGTTTGGTTTCAAGTATACGCAGAAGCATTGGGTGAGTAGTAAGTGAGTGAACAACAGTACATGATGTCAGAATATCTGACCACCGGGGACTGATGAAACTTGAGAGTTGTTCTTCATTATTCTACAACTATAAAGAATTTGAAGTGCAACAAGAGAGGGACAGACGTCTTAGTAGCTAAACATCCGTCCTCCTTCCACAAACTGAGGGACGTCCAGTGAAACACTACCAGATTGACCTTTGTCATTTTTCTGCTTATTGTCAGGTGTCATATTTACAGTACAATGCCCTATTCTATTAGTGTGTATTAACTAAAGGCTAGGCCCATCCTTGGAGAATGTAAAAGCGTTTGTAGTTTTAGTGGTTAATGAACAAAAATTACAAAAGGGTGCCGGCAAGCTGCTGAAACATTTTGATAACTATCTGATTTAATGACATGTAGTTCATTACTCCCCAAAACTTTCTTCTCAGATTATTTTCAACAAATCACTCGCTCATGATGCCTGAGTTATTTGTTAATAATCAAGTGATATGATTAATGAGGGACTAATGAATTGTCACTCCACATTGATCACTCACTCAGACCTGCTTCGGGCTTATTGGAATCGGATTTAGAGTCGATGAAACACATATTTACTGTCTCCTAGCAAACCTCTCACTGTTTACACGCGGTTGCATCACATTCAGCAACAGGCCCGAACACGACAGACTCTGACTCTTGCACTCTGGACTTTAATCAGAGAAAAAGAAGCGAGTCTGTTTTGAGATCTTATCAGACGCACTTTAACCTCTTACAACATCCGTCAAGAAAGAGGGTCCATTAGTCACCGCAACACTCCCCTCTCTCTCTCTCTCTCTGGTGGCATTACTAAACTCAGACCAGACTTCTTACATACTTACATTCAGTTCATATTTGGATAACAGTCACGTAATTAGCACTATTTAATCAAAACCTGAGGGTGCGGCAGCTTTTCTTACCACCAGATGGCAGTACAATGCAGCGCATTAAATTACCATAAACACAACATTCAAAAATGAAGGTGAGCGTGGGAGGAGTAGTTAAAAAAAGAAATTGCAAAATAAGGAAAATAAACCAGGGAGAGGCGATTTGGCTTGGCAAATTGTGCAACAGCAAAGAGCACAATGATAATGATAATTTAAAAAAAAATAATAATCGTTTGATTTGCTGTGAAATCTTACGTCCAAATATGTAAAAGCTCGTTTAAAAAGTTGTGTTGACAGTTGAATCAACTGGTTTACTTTCACGTGTTGGATTTATATCAGTCTAAAATGTTGCATAACAGTTTTGGGGAATGCTGCCAAAATATACATGAGAGTAAAACTAAGTCCTGTCCCATCAGTTGAGGACAAAAAGTTCAGGACGTAAAGCTCGTGTGTGTGTATGTGTGTTGCTTGTTGTTGGGGTCACACAGCTCAGAAATCAAATAAGCACTGCCCCCTCTCTTCCACACGCACGTGCGCGCATGCACGGACACACACACACACACATTTAGAGGAATTAAGTGTATTTTTCAGGGCAGGCGGCACCTATCAAGAAGAAAATCGTGTCAGTGAGAGCCGTGTGCGATACCAAGTGTTTTTTGGTCCCTGATTTGATTGAACATGTGACTGATTTAGACGCTCACATGGCTGCGGCGGCTGCATGATCCGCTTTAGTTCTTTAAAGTCCGGTGATCGGTAACTCAGCTCCCTCGGCAGCGACCATCCGGAGCAGAGGACCGCTGAAAAACACGGCGCCTAACCCGGACAGATCATGGCGAGCAGCGGGCAGAAAGTTGTGCTGATCACCGGCTGCTCCTCCGGCATCGGGTTACGAATCGCCGTCACGCTGGCCAAAGATGAAAAGAAGCGTTACCATGGTAAATGCGCTTTCTTCTACATTGTTTTCTTTGATCGGTCCTGTTAGTAACGAGCCTGTAACAGTGTGCTTCGCTGCGAAGCCTATTCCGTGTTTACTTCCCCCCTCGCAGAGCTCCGCCGTTGCACCACGTCTCCTTTACGCACAAAGTTCGGTTGAGTTTCATGCGCAACTCTCCGTCTTAACGCAAATAAGAGACTCGGCGTGGTGTCAGTTGAAAGGAGCTAACCCTGCTGATATCGGATCCATATCCTTTTGTAAGGTCTGGGACTCGGTCGCCCCTTTGGCTCAACTATTATCATCTGAAAGCGCAGTTTCCAGGGCAGAGCTCTGCGAGGATGCCGCTTTCCAGGCGGATTCATAAAAGGAGTCTTGTCAGTTCTCTTTCAAGTGACTTCTCCGGCACAAAGAGCCCTTTTATCGAAGTGAATTGTGGACCGCCTGCTCCGGTTTAGTGCCGTGTCTAATGTGCCTATAGTCCCCTCAGTGGAGCGAGTGCTGAAAGGGGGACAAAGTTTGAGACCTGTACAAGCGAGGGTTCACTCCAAAGCAAGGGCCTTGTTTGAGGACTTCATTGGTGCACAGAGGAGTTAGGGTGTCCCACTTTGACATTGTTGCTCTGTGCGTCTCCTCCGCTGCTTCCCAGCCATCATTAATGTCATTGGAGGAATTAGAGATCCAAGACCATGTCAAGGAGCCCCAGACAGACTAATGTTAGACCTCACTCCCACCCCCACCCCTGTTGGTAAGAGATTGCCTTCAGACCCCCCCCACCCCCCCTTTGTTGTTAGATGTGACTTAATGCAGGGTTACATAATTGGCTGTTGGCCTTTACAGTCAGTGACTTCAGTAAATCGGTCATCCTGTGCATTAGCTAATTTAACTCATTTTGGCCAATTTAAGTCATTACCGCTGTGCTTCGGCCAATTCGGGAACCACTGAGCAAGGGTTAGTTAGAGTTTTATTTATCTTTGGGGCCATCAGGGTCTGACAGGATTTATTACAGTGAAATAGATGAGCAAAACAGAAGTGATTAACTGCTCCCTCAGCACCAGTTTGAGCTGATTCTTTTTCACAACGTGAAAATGAGGCCACCTCTGAGCGAGCGACGCTGATCTGCGCTTTTTCCAGGGTCTTTGGAAAAATCCAACAGAGATTAAATATTGCATTGTGCATAAAGTATTCATTAGCTGCAGTAACATGCGGCGAACTCCGAGAAACCCCCCAAAAAGACTTCTGTGCGTGCGATGCAGTGTGGTTCGTTCAAGAATGTTTAAGCAGCCCAAGAATAATTCCTGCAGGAGCCACGGGAACAATGGATCTGTTGTTCCCTAAATCTCTTTGTTGCTTCATGGACACACAGATCTCAAATCATAAGATTAGGATTAATTAGACTTCATGAGACGGCGTGAATGCGCAGTGTGCATTTGACTGCTACAAGTTGCATGGTTTGAGCATTACACATCATGAAATGTTAGATCAGTAAAAAATTGCACAGGATTGGAAAAAAACCTCTACAGTGTGGCAATCCCTCTTTAAAACGTTCCGTATCCAGCCCCGTCTCTGTTTAGACAAGAATCAGGTGACGTGCGTCCTCGTCTGTCAAGGACAACAGCAAGATTCGGCAAACGTCTGCATAACAGGTTGTTTACTTCTGCTGATTGCCATTGTGCAACCGCCCCTGTCTGTCTTTTTTCCCCCGCTAGATAACGTCAGTCAGCACAGCGTTAGCACAACACACAACATGGAAGACGGCGTGAAAGCCAAGTGAACGCTGTGCTGATAGCTGCTGTCACCGGTCGTGATAGATTCCTGCGCTGTATGTAGGTTAATGTTGCTCAGCGTGTAAAGTTCACAGGAAATCAATTCTGTGTTCTGTAAACTGACAGGCGTGGTCACTGCTGGGAACTCTGACCCGCACATCTGACTCTGTCACAACACTGCACTGTGTGTGTGTGTGTGTGTGTGTGTGTGTGTGTGTGTTAAGGAAGTCGTCTGGCGGTGGCCTCGCAGATAAGAGGGTTCTGTGTGTTTTCTTCAACAGTGTGACAATGGATCTGGAGTTTTTCTCTTTTCCTGCAGAAAACAATTATTCGCTATTTCACCAATCATTACCAGTTCAGTGATGAACGGTGAATGCATGAAATTCTAAATTATCCAGACAAAAGTCCCTTTAACACTGATTACTGGAGGGCTTCACACAGTCAATTCCACGCACTTTTTTTTTTTGCAGCCTACAAGTGAAATAACATGTTGGTGCTCTGTCTCTCCCTTGTCAGTCATCGCCACCATGCGGGATCTGAAGAAAAAGGACAAGCTCATAGAGGCCGCGGGGGATACGTACGGCAAGACCCTGATGTTGCTTCCACTAGATGTGTGCAGTGACGAGTCCGTCAAGCAGTGCATCAACAATGTTAAGGACCGCCATATTGACATCCTGAGTGAGTGAAACACACCAGAATCCAGGCCCTGCGTCCGCATTTGAGCCCTTCCCCGGCTTTCAATGACGTGGCGTCTTTGTCCTGTATGTAGATCAACATATATCTATTAAAGGGTGACTTGAGTTTGTTTCCAACCTGGACCCTATTTCCCCATGTTTTTCCCCAAGTGGGGAATGGGGAAAACTTTTTTTTAGTATTGAGCGAGAGCGCTGCAGACGGGCTGCAATGTTATCCCTCCAGGCAATTGCACACATCGAAGTACGACCACTTGAAGTGCTTGTTTTTGTCGCCGACAGGCTCAGATTGTTATTCTGGGTGTCTGATAACAGGATGGAAAGGATCCCTACAGAGATGAGCCTTTTTGTTAAAGATTTTTTCAACCAGAAACAGCCGCTATCACTCCAAAGCCACCAGACTCCATTTGCAGGAATAGAGATTGAATCATTCAAATTCAAGAAAGGGAAAAAAATACAAAATAAAACTCTCCAAAGCCATCCTGGTTCGCCTTTCCACTGTGTTTAGTCCAGATAAAACCATCCATTCGCTGCGTTAGATGTTAAAACGTTGCAAGAGGGAAGGCAGACATCAGAGACGCGGCGGGGGGGAAATGGTGTTTAAAGCCACAACATTTGTACGTCTCGCTCAGTGAATTAAGGGTTTATTTTGATCAAACCAGAGTTTGTGATGAGCAGGAAACTATTAAAGGCAGTTTAATTTTGTTTCTGTCGAGTTTTTCACAATGATGAAATTAAAGTCTGGTGGATTTGGCCAGAGTGACACAGCAGCTGTTTGTGGTTAAACAAAGTGATTTTTTTTTCTTTGACAAAAAGGTCTCATCTGCTCTTCCTTCTGGCTGAAGTGCTCTCAGTCAGCGCCGGACCAAATTTCGAACACTGTTGTCCACATTAGTCACAAAGAACGGCCGATGAATCACGTTAGTCTGTAACGTTAAGTGATAAAATGATGTGCTGTGCGGCCTTACTCATTTTCTTATCTGTGTGTGCAGCGAGGATAACAAAATACATGGAGCACTAACCCTGGCCTCTATTTAGAGAGATCAATGTCATATTCTCATAAGACAGTAGGAGCAGAAATCCAATAGACCTGTCGGAAAAAGAACCAGAATCAGCAATCACCAATAACAGCGTTATAACTGTGACTATAATAAGACTTCAGGAGGAAGTTTCTGAACATTCTTAGCCGTGACTCTCTTGTTACAGTGTCTGCAGTTTTGCAGTTGACATTAAGAGTAGGCGGGTGGGGGGGGGGGAGGAGGAGATTGGGAGAGTCTTGAAATTCCAGTGGGCAGATGGATTCTGCACCAAAACAGAGATGACCACCATACTGATTTCACGAGCGTGTGAAATCTAGCTGGGAGTCTGCAGCTCTGTCTGCCCGCGACACCTTCTGTAACCGGCGCGTCCTCACAGCTGAAACAAAGTCGAGGGTGTTTTTTTTTGAAAAATCCCAGCAGGTCACCAACATTTCACTGAGCTCTTAGCCGTGGTAAGTCGCTCTATATGAAAACATGAGGTCAGTTCATGGTCAGTCTGGTGGCAGTGCGTTGTACTCTGCTGGATTAATAACTCTTGAATAGGTAATTGTTTTTCAACCTTAAGTCTGGATAAAGCTTCTATTTATAAACCTGCCTCCATTTCACTCTAAATCCAACATTAGATCCCCCTTCACCTAATTACTCAAGACCCTGAGGCCCAGCAACATGGACTGGTGTTACATCACACCTCTCTGCCGCTGTCCCACGCTGACATCTGGTGGCAATATCGAGTAAAACCATCTGTAGTCTTATCAGTCCTATTTTTGTGGAAAGGCCAAGAGAACAGCGTGAACTACTCAGATATATCACTTCATATCAAGTCGCCAAGATCATTCAAAAGTCTTGACATCTGTGGTGTTGGGAGGTACAAGCAGTGCGTCATCCGTGTGCTCGTGTGTTTCCCGTCAGTCAACAACGCCGGCGTGGGCCTGTTGGGACCTGTGGAGAGCATCAGCATCGAGGAGATGAAGAAAGTGTTTGAGACCAACTTCTTCGGTGTCGTCCGCATGATCAAAGAAGTGATGCCGGACATGAAGAAGAGGCGTTCGGGACACATCGTGGTCATGAGCAGCGTCATGGGCCTTCAGGGTACGATCCATAAACACAGGGAAAGATGCTTGGTTTGGGGTTTGTACGTGTAGCCAGGGGCACTGCACATACCGTCACAGTTTCAGTCTGTCAAAAATGTGTTGAAAAAATTAAGATTTATCATATAATTCTGACATCTGTACTTTGTCTCAGCAGAACAGCAGGAGAATTTGATAAGATAATATATGCTGATCATCCACGACACAGTTTGTTCTTTGCTTTAGGATCTATTAGATTAGATTGGTACATTTTTACTACTGTTATTTTCAGTGCTTATATGAGAATGCTTGACAGATGAAAGTTTCGGTGCTTGAAGGGTTTTTTTAATTAGCCGCCGGTCTATGCCAGTAAAAGGTCTGCTGACATGACTTCAGTCAATTAACAACTAGCTGCTATGAATCTGTAGTGTTTGATAGAAGCAGTCTGAAGTGCCAGACGGGCGGGGTTTTCCAGAACGAGTTAAAGAGTATCTGATAAGCTGTCAATCACAACGCAAGTTAGAGAAACTGACTTACATGTTCTGTCTGGCACTTCTATTGTGCTTTTTATCTACTTGATTGATTCAAGTAGCTTTATGTGTAAATTATGCTTGACTCATGTCTGCTGTGAATGAACTCTTTGATAATACAAAGCACTGATATCTTTTTTTTCACCCATTGTTGGTGCAGGAGTGGTGTTCAATGATGTTTACACTGCCTCTAAGTTCGCCATGGAAGGTTTCTGCGAGAGCATGGCCGTGCAGCTGATGAAGTTCAATATCCGGTAGATTACCCTCTTTCCTCCGTTCCTCCTTCACATCTGTCTTCACTTTGTATTGGACATGCTCCCTCACGGGCCTTTCTGCATCTGACTGCCCACAGCTTGTCCATGATTGAGCCCGGCCCCGTGCACACTGAGTTTGAGACGAAGATGATGGAGGATGTGGCCAAGATGGAGTATCCGGGAGTCGATGCCGACACAGTTCGATATTTCAAAGACGTTTACCTGCCGTCGTCCATAGATATATTCGACGCCATGGGCCAGATGCCAGATGACATAGCCAAAGTAAGGGAACGGCTCCATGCCAAATATATCTCAGCGTTCAAGGATCAGTGTTGTTTTTCCGTCTGGTCACTAACTGATATATTTAACAAGCCTGCAAAGCAATCAAATCAGTGAAAACCTTCTTTTGTTTCTCATCTCTTCAGTGCATTAAGAAGGTTATTGAGTCGAGCAGCCCTCGCTTCAGGAATCTGACCAACAACCTCTACACACCCATCGTGGCCTTAAAGTACGCAGACGAGACTGGTGGCCTGTCTGTAAACACTTTCTACAACCTCCTCTTCAATTTCGGCCCTCTCATGCACATCACCATGAGCATCCTCAAGTGCCTGACGTGCAGCTGCCTGCGTCGACGCACCATCTCACCTAACTGAAGAGGGTGTCTGATCCTGCCCTGTTGACCCCACCCATTCCCTACCGCCTTTTCCTGAGGTTTTGGGGCGAAGCAGGTAGAGTAGAGCCAGTAACCCTGAGAGGAGAGAGGAGCCGCCTTTTTTCGTTCAAAGACACTACCACGATAAGCTTTGCCAGACAACATGCACAGTTGCACAGGTTTGTCACAGAGATGTCTGCAGGATGACCTCACGTACTCACACATACACACAGAGAAGCATAGTCGGAAGTACAAGCATCACACACATTGGACGGGTCTGTATACATATTATAAAGTCAATGCCATGCCTTGGTCATTGCTTTATGGGAGGAGCTGAAGTGGTCAGATGTGTATATCGTTTCAAAGAGAAAACACAGACAGGACATCAGATACAAACCCCATGGACAGATTTAAAAAAAAAAAAAAAAAAAAAAAGCACAAAAATGAACTCAATTACAGAGAAAAACAATACGATTATAGAGAAATAATGATGATATAATTTGTAGCCTAGATAAATCTACACTCAGGCTCACCAGAGTTGTAACATGTCTGGCGGAAACAGAGAGAATATATCTGCTTTTATCTTGTTGTGCCCCTAATGTTTGCCTTAACATAGTGTTCTCATGGTCATAACTGCTGTTAAATCATATTTTTAATCTTTTGATGAACTGATGTTTCAATTTATAAAGGTTTGTGAGGGGTTGGGTCAGATATGTTTAATCTAGCATTTTGATTTAGTAATAAACAGAATTCTGATTGATCCTAAAATGTCGACTTGTTATAATTACTGCCACAAAAAGCCCCTCGATGCTGCAAGCTCTTTCTCATGGTCTACAATGCTACCTTGGTACCAATAGGGGGCAGTATTTCACAGTGTTTTTCCCTGGCAGCCAACCTGTGGATTTCACAGCAGCAAGCAAAGCTGTAGTGTAAAGGAATTTTTTGCTCAGTGTCCTGATGTAGACAAGTGCAATATGACTGAATAGATCAAATGTTTAGATCATGATTTAAAATTGTTGACGACATTGGCCATCTTGCTTCTGCAAGCAGATTTGTTTCATTCATTGCATTCTATACAGTATTTTCTTTTTTGACAATAGCCAACATCAGTTTATATTGATCATTTTTTAAATGTTAATTTGGAAAGACATAAATATTCTGGTAAGCATACCTGTAACAGTAACAGTATCTCAGACTTTAACGCTATTAGGAACTTTTTCAGGTAGGTCCACACATAATGCGTCTCACGGAGCACGTACTTGTTTTTTGCATATGCATATTTGTGAGTGTGCATGTCTGTGCACATATGTAGACATTAGCATGTGTTTGCATGTTTGCGTGTGTGTGTGTGTGTGTGTGTGTGTGTGTGTGTGTGTGAATGTGTTGTATGAGCATGTCTATGGGCCAAGTTAGTGATCTGTTGATGGATATAAAGAGGTCATGGCCTGCTCCCCATCAAAACCCCTCCCTTGAACCCCCACCCCTCACACACACACACCCTGCTTTGTGCCGTGTGAGAGAATGTGACCTGGTTCCCATCCCTGAGGAGGGGTGAACCCTAATGACGGCCTCCTCAGACACATTGCGCAGCACTGAGCCTCCCTCTCCAGCTGGCCCCCTTAGCCCATCAGGCCGGGACCCCCTGGTCCACACTGGGAGAGGCCTGCGGTCTGGCCTGGATACCCTAGCCTGTCTGCACACACCCCGTCCCATCCCACCCTGCCATGCCCTGCAGTGTCCAGGCTGGTTACACTCACCCGCTCGGACTGCATGGAGCTCACCATCAGAGGACAGTGCAACTGGTTGCAGACCTGTAGTTTCTGTGCAGTATACAATGAGCGCAGCGCTTCAGCTCTGTGTATGTGTCTTCATCAGAGGCGACAGCTACGCACAATGGAACAAAGACACTGTCAATCACAATCAAATGGGTGTGTGCGCGGGGTGGAGGGGAAGGGGGAAGGGGATCCGAAGTTGGGGGAGGAGTCTGTTCGTCCCGAATGTTCAGGGGGATGCCAAGACCCAATGTGGGACGCTGAAGGCGAAGGGCAGGGGGTGGCTGGAATTTTGGGGGCACTGAGGGGTGGGGGTGTGTCGCATTTGGGAAAATGAGAATAGGGGTGCCCAGGCCTGAATGGAAGACCTGTTTACTAATTGAATGAACACAGGAGTTACAAAAAAGTCTCATTAAACAAGAGGTCTTATCAAACCATTGTTGGGTACCTTTGTTTCACAATCAAGAACGTAATTGCAATATAATGAGGGCAGCGTGACGTGGTCAGGGCTTCCCTTAATTGTAGCCTTGTCACAATAACTGAGCCACTAAACATGCATACGCTCTGTCCTCATGCACCCTCGCTGTGTCCTGAGGAACAATCCACTTGCATTGTTAGGTTATATGAGTGGAGAAAAGAGGAACCTCAATCCTTGGTATGTTAAAAGGATAAAGTCTTGTATTCTGTCTGCATTTTCTGTCGCCGGATCATCTGGTTCAGCGATTTCACCACATCCTCCTTTCAGTGTCATCATCACTAGACTGCCACACCTAAGCCCGCCTCAGAGAGTGACGAGATAGACCGGGGGAGTCGGAGATCACAAAACAAAAGGGAGCTCCAGAGGTCAGGAAATTGTGAGAACTGAGTCTTGGAAATGGGAAAGAGCAGAGGAGAGCGGGCAATATGAAAGAAACAGAGAGAGCAAAATGAAGTCTGGGTGCTGTGGGATGCCATCACTAAGTGGAGCTGATGTCTAGACAGGGTGCTTCAGCCTGATCCTGGGTCAGGATTGGTTCAATATCGGGCTCCACTTATCTGTTTCTGTTATTGCTTCCTTTGTTATGATGGATCTTTTCTCAATAATTCTGAAGTGTCACAGGAGGGAAAACAGAACCACCACATAAGTTGATCCTGGGATCAGAATATATTCACGGCAGATGAGAGCTGAAAAAAGGTGGATGTCCGCCACCGTCTAACACGGCTGATCGTCATCATCCTCCTTTATTTAAATCAGGTGCTGACCGTTGAGAACAAACTCTCCTTTTCAATTTTCCTCTCATACAATACATGTAATATAATACATATACTACATGTATATTCATCGCCAATAAAACCCAACTCACAACGATGAGTCAAAGAAAACACTGTCATTCACAGGGCGTTTAGCAAGTTTCTGCAAATTGTCCCACTTTTTGGGAGATATCTTCGTACTTTACCAAGAAATGCTTTGTAAATAAGTAAAAATGCAGTGCTCTTCTCTTTTCGCTGCCACCCAACTTTCTCATATAGTAAACAACAATACGTTCTGAAGCCTAAGGGCCCAATGATAAACTGCACTGAACGGTTCAAGACTGGCGTCAGGAGAGTGCACATAAATCACATCACCGTGGTCCAGAACGGATAAAAATGTTGACTGAGCATTTTACTTTCTGCAGTTGCGAACGATAAATGCCTTGTTTATTTTTTTTTGGAAAGACATTAATGTGTTTCCGAACACAGCCTGTCATCAAGTCGGAGGCCAAAGTATGCAGAGACCAAGGTGCGAGGGAAGCCACATGGGACACAGAGCTGATGTGGAGTCTAAGGGGAGCTATCAATCTTTATACAGTCAAAACAGGCAGCAGCCCAAGTTGCCCCGTGGCTGCCCTGTGGTGGCCGGGTCCATGAGGGCAGCAGAGGCCACAGAGAGAAACAAACACACAACATCTATCTCTCCTTCTCCCTCCCTCTCTGTCCATTCCTCTTCTCCATCCTGCTCACACACTCTCTGTCGCTCTGAGGCCCACTGTCTGTCTGCCCTCTCCTCCGTCCATCTCTATAACTCCGCTGTGCAGTGACCTCTCACAGACCCAACGTGGGTCACTTGTTTATTCACGCACAGAGAGGAGGGGGGGGGGGGTCATCATCTCTCGTTCTGAGTAGCTGCTTGTTTGTAAGGCCGTTCAGGATCGTTCGGAGGTCAGAACGTAAATCAAAAGAATCTTGGCTCTAGCTTTGCCAGTCATACACATTGTTTTACAGGCACAGAACCGCTATTGTCATCATTACAACATTAGCGTTGTCCCTTTTCCCTTCTGCTCCTCCAGAACATAAACAATCCGGCAGGAATTTCCAGACTGCGACTCAGTTTGCCCACTACGGTATCGTTTTGTTCCGCTCTGTTCACTCTCTCAAAACTACCAGTTCCAATGACGGTGAAACTCTGTGATTAGAGGGTAAGCATTCTAATTCTCAAACGAAGGGGATGATGGGTTGATTGTGCTGGGATTAGTGATGATGTAATCTGAGCCGAGGTAACGTGATTCTCTTGTTTTTGTTTTGTTTTTTTTAATTGTGGACATTGAGGTTAGATATGGTGTTATATTCCACAGAAGAGTCTGACAGCATAGCCGCTGACGTCAATGAACAGACTTTGTTAAAAAACCTGAAACTCCAGTTTGTGGGTGAGACAAGCCGAAGGGCAGGATGAGGTCCAACGGGAAGAAAAACAGATAAACAGATAAGAAAACCCAAAAAACACCATCACGGCGCGAGTGCACACAATGTGTGTGATGTGTGCAAGCGCTAAAAAAGAAATCACTCTTTTCTCACCATTCTTTGCAGTCACATTTCTTCCTCTAACATGTCATCTTTCCTTTGGGTTCCTAACCTCTTCCACCGCGGATCAGTTGTTTCTCTCTCTCTCGATGTTGTAATTAGATGTCTGGGAATCGGGTGCGGAGGAGCATTTTATATTTGTAATTTACGGAAAAATAACCGTATGATTTGCTTTTCTGGTTTGACCGACACCAAGGAGGGAATATTTTCAACCGAGGGGATGATTATCCTTTTAATTAGCTTCCCAAGGATAGACGTGTTTTTCTCTTCTGCCTCGGCGCGTCAGAGAGCGTGCTGAGTGTTTAGTGTTTATATGGATGCGTGTATGATTCAAACAGAGAGAGAGGAATCAATGCTAGGTAGTGGCAGTGAATATATATAATAGATAGATAGATAGATAGATAGATAGATAGATAGATAGATGGAAAGTCTTTGTGTGATAGACAATGACCTCATCAAAGAGTCTATCAGTATTTAAGTTTGTCCTCGCCTGGCAACGCTGGCTGTGTCCCAGCCTTATTTCCCTGCCAGAGGGAAAACCTCAGTCTGAACCCCATCGGCAGCACTGCCATGGATCTGATCTATTCACTGTCGCCATCCATTAAGATGAGAGAGCGAACAGGGCGCAGGCACACCCATGCCAGGAAGCCTGTCTTACCCCAAAGGGCCCACATCATTGTTTATTCAGCTTGAGCGCATCATATCTTGGCAGCCAGGGTGAGAGTGAGCAGACACTCAACATTTTAGATCGTAAGAACATAATCATAACATAGCCTCAAATAGCGGCTCACTTAAGTGCAAGGACTAAAGAAAATGGCCGTCACTTTCATGCCCCTAGACACAAGCGGAAAATAGTGGGAATTCTTGTTGTCTGCCTCATTCCGGAGAAGATGAGCGGTAAACTTTGCGCCGCATTCATGGATCCACCGAGGCTGATTTCTTTTTTTCCCCCTTCATCAAAACAAAAGAATGCCTCCGTCTATTGACCGTGAAAAGATGTTCATAGATTTGTCCCCAGTGAAGAGATGTCTTTGTTGGTTATCTCCATTGGTGAGCCGCCTCCATTTGGCTCAGCCTAATCAGAACACAAACACGCCTCTGTCATTTGGCTGCTCTCCCTCCTCTCCCCCTCCTTCCCCCCCACCTCTCTCTCACTCTTATTAACCAACACTACAAATTAGATTTCTATTTTCTCTCATCTCAATTCATTATCAGTTCTATTTTTTTGTATCCCCCCTCCTCCTTACGCTTGTTTATTAGTGCAGCGGAGGGAAATTCACACCATACTGATATCCCCTCCTTCCACCTTTGCCTCTGATTTGTTTTCTTTCTTTCATCTTCTTTCTTTCTAATCTGCTCATCTAGATGGTGTGGAGCTCTCCCTGGGGCACAGACACTGAGGCCTGGCATACATTTACTTTGCTTGTCTGTGCAAAGCCTGGTTTCGGTTGCCGGAGGGGAAGTGTTGCAAATGTAAAGAGAATCCCTGAGGGAGAAGGCTTGTGCTGGATTCCTGGTGAATACAAGGTGGTCATATCCTGATCGTGTCCTGTATGACAGCTTCTTTACTCAAAGGAAGCACGTTCACGCTATACGGCTCACCACCAGATCTAAACATCACTTAGGTGCATCTGAACAAATTAAGATACATTAAAAAGAAAAAGAGGGAGAGTAATAAGGTAAACAAGAAAAACCTGATAACATGATTTGAATTTGTTTTAAACTGCAATCACACAAAAGTTATTCACTGACGGATACAAGTAACATTCCTGCATTCAATCCTTATCCCCAATGTTTCAAATCCATAAATTTAATCAAGCTAATGATGCCTTTTATTTGTCGCTAAAGCTTCTGGGAAAATGACAGATAACATGCCAGAGAGTGAGGAGGAAAGCAGGTGAACTAGGCTTAAACATAATGAGAATCAAACTTTACATCACCTCATCTGTGAGTCATGTCAGATTTTCATCAGATTGTCTCGCAACTTCTTCAAACTACATCTTCTGTCTTTATTAATGTGACTGGGAGACCCTGAGCAGTTACATAGTTACATACTGAGGGTTTAAACACGTTATGCAATGGCGTTTTAAGTTTTACTGTTACAAATGCTTACACAGAATAATTTGGAGCCTGAGACTAAACTGAACCTGTCTGCTAAACTACAAGACCCAAGTTTTATGCTTGTCTGCATAGTTTACATTACATCACCTGTATTTGACACAGTACAAACAAAATCATCATCACTGTCATTCAAAATAATATACTAGTACAGTGTGTGCATTTCTGAATCCTACAGAGGAGTTATTTTCAGCTCCAAGCACACATGCATGTACTTCATGTGGTCATATTAATGTGTACGCTATCCAGAGCTGGCTGCGTCACTCCACATGCTGTCACTGGATCACAGCGGGAACATTTTTTTTTGCTGCACTGTATACACGACCCACCGCTTGTTCTTTATTGACTGTACAGGACATTTGAATTTTTGGTTCGCAGTTGTTGTTACTGCATTGTGTTAATGTGCAGTGTCTTTTTCTGTGTTTTTCATCTAATTATTCTGCATACAGAACCAATCAGTTGAAAGTCGTAGGGTCAAATAAAAAGTAGCCGAGTGTGTATTTGATTGACATATGAAATTAATAGCAAGCCTCAAATCCTGAGGTGTTGTTGTAATTATACATATCCGAATGAAGGCTGCTGATGCATGTTGCCAAGAGATACATGGTGCATTTTTTCTGGGTTGTGTTGAACCGTTTTGATTTTAGAAACACATGTCAACAATTTCCTTTTTAAATGCTCCTCCTGGAGTAAACATGTCCTGTTTCTCTTACCATAATATAAAAATATGTCCTGTAGTTAGTTGTTGTACAGTAAAACCGCTGTAAACTGTGGATCATTCACTAACCACGTCTTTCAAAATGTATAAATACTCACCCTTTCAAACTCAACCACCAGCACGACTGCATGCACAGTATTTACAGCCCATTTGCATGTTTACACCATCTATTCTTTTCAGGACGCTTCTATTGACTCTAGCTTTAAACAGACAACAGATTTTTACATATACTTACCTCATAACCCAAAAAGAAAAGTACAAAAAAGCACCGACCGCAGTCTGCTCTTATTTGAGAAGCAGGCCTACAGAGGTGTCTGTATGTGTTTGTTTGTAAGTTTTATAAAATCATTTGCAAAGACCACTTAAACATGGATTATCCAAATATTTAAAAGAGAATTGGCTACAGCAAAAAGAAATGTTGACACCCACCATAGCAGACTGAGGCCTTATGGTGGATTATCTATGTTCTCTCATAGGTTTCCTCTCGGTTCTCCAGTTTCCAGCCACCCTGAAAACAAGCATATTAGGTAATACGAACACTCAGACCATTGCTCTGAACTCCTACATGCCGCAGAACTGGAATTGGTCCCCAGCCTCTTTACTGTAGCTGCCCGCTGCTTCTAAAATAGGTAAGGACCAACCCAACATGCGGCCGCAAGGACTAATAAAGAAATAGAAAAATAGAAATGAGTTACTCATTGCAGGATCACTTTCAACATTTTGGAATTACTCCAAACCAAAGAAGCAGTAAAAAAAAAAGAAAGAAAGAAAGAAAGAAAATAGCATACCAGTTTTGTTTGGTATAAAAGCAAAGATCATTCAAAGACGAAGTGATAAACTCTGTAATGTCACATGTTGATACTGTGACAAGATTAGAGAGCAGTCTTTGGAGAACATTTGTTTGTGTTATAGTAGAGATGGAGACAAGTATAAAGTGCCTGCGTGCCCCAAAGTCGCCAGTAATAGGAACATGAAACAAGTCTGGTTTTCTTCGTTGTTAATTTATTTATTTATTTTAGACTCAAACCATCTTAATAAGTGCCTGAAAATCAAATACATGAAGAGAATCTCTGGAAAACAAATAAATGAGAAGACTCTGTCCTGGAACATTCTCCCATCTCATGTAAACTAATCTCGAGAGTTCAAGAGTCAGGGAACAACATTATTAGATAGACTCATAGATAGAAATATTAGATTTCAGAAGGGACGTCACACAAATCATTTCCTTCTAATCAGAAATTTGGCTTGATTTTTTAACATACAAAACTTTTTTTTTAACATGAACATAGAATTGCTCTTTAAAAAGCGTCACACAAAATTTGACTTCTGTTTTAGAGTCACGTATCTTGGAATGTAGTCATGAATACAGTTGAAAATGAAAATGTTTCTATGCCATATAAGAGGGACAAGACCTTTCTCCCAGATCCAGGCCCTCTTCATATTTCCCCTGACCTGTAGAGAATGGCCCGACTGTGGCATTTACTGAAGGTCAGGTCTGCCATGAGCACTGGGCAGGACCCCACTCATGGGATCGCCCACTTCTTTGGATTTTAGCCAGGAAACAACAGAATGATGTGTTTGGTCCATGGTGGGAAAAGCATCCCTTGGAATGTGAGTTTGAGAGAGCCATGTGGGACCGGCATGAGGGTCTTCCCTTTCTCAGTAAAAAGGCAACTCCTCCTGAGGCTGTGGGAAGGTCGGAGGTCAGATGTGCCCAGTGCCCACTCTCCACAGCACACAAAACCCCAAAGCTGATGTTGCAACTCTATCCAAAAACCCCTCAGGGCAGCGGTGGAAACAACTGGCAACACAACCAGTTGCACAATTCTGCCAAAACACAAAATGGCTGTGTGTTTGTGACTGTCACGGGGAAGGATCTTGATAATGCACAAGTTTTACACAATCATCTTAACTGGAAGTGTGACACCTCAGCAGATGAGTAATGTCTACTGTTAGGCGAAACTAGGTGTTCAAGCTTGCAGCCAAAATGGGCGAGAGTTCAAGGAGGACATGATGTCAGCTGGGATATTCTTGCGGGTCTATTATGCGCAAGTGTGTATATGTGCTTTTCTCTTTACGGTGCTTCTCCTCTATAGCTTTGTTTTCTGTGTCTTGTCACCTGGGGTTAGTGTCCTCGTATGTTTTGTTCCTGACATAATGCAACTCAGCCGGTGGAGCAGTCCATGCAACGCACCTCGCCTCGAAACCACTTACCTCCAAGCCCATGCCTCGTAAAACGAGACGAATTGCAGGGTCTAAACTGAAAATCTGCCACAGAGAGCACATGCTTCCCAGTTTCTATCAGATATATTTATGACTTGACTTATTCAAAAACCCATCGTTTCAGTCTCTGGGGATGTTATCAATGAAACACGGGAGAATATTCCCTCCGCCTTGACCTCTATACACCCCCACCTTTCCCCTCTTACAACACAGGCCCTCACTGGAAAATAATAAACAGATGAGTGGGATGGGAACAGCTCCCGGGCGAGAGCAGCCAGGTACTTAGGCAAGCAGGCATCGCTGCTGTGGTTCCCAGGCTGGAGGGAAGAAGGCAGGCCTCAGCTTGACTGTCCCAGTCACCGCGTAGAACCAGAAAAACCTGACAGAAATCACCGTTACCTGTCACTTTCATCCCCAAACCTACACACCCGCTCGCACAAGTCTGGACACACAAAATGAGCAACTGAGAGTAAAACAACATTTTCTACAAAGGAACCGTCAGCGAGGATTAGTTGCTCCGTCTTGTTTACCATGTGTAGTTTTAAGACGAGCGGCTCTCCGTGATTGCCTACTATAGCTGCTCGGGATGAGTTCACAGTTGGATAATCTTGGAGAGCGGTGGATTCTCCCAGGCCAGTGTGCCCAGGCCCATGCCAGAGTAATCTGCAGACAAACACAGACTATTAACTACTCAGTTTCACAGTAACAACCCCCTTTTCCGCAACCTTGCACACACCCACATACTGAAATGTACAACCACTTGCACAACTCTTTCCGCAGCAGACACACAGAACCACGAAAGGGCTCAAAATGGCTCCGTCTGTCCCATACACACATGTCTCAGAGACTTCCAGCCGCGGCCTTATCATTTTCTTCAGAGTTGAGAAACGCAGGTCCACCGGGCACTCAAACACAAAGACAAAAGTACTGGCTTCAATTCCCCCACTCCCTCTCTCTTTTTCATTCTCGCTCTGTATTCTGGCAAGGTCCGCTCCTGCAAATTAAACACAGATCTCCCATAGATGCTGGGCTGACAGCTCCAGCTACGTGCCAACACTACTAAATGTCTGGAGGTCAGAGGGTCTAGGAACACAGGATTATCCCCACTGACTCTCTTGAGCCAGACAAGTATTTCAGTTGGCGCTAACTGTATATGCTTTTGTGTCACTTGGATCCATCTGTTGGCCGCTGACAGACAAATACTGCAACCATAGCGGGCTGATGAGGTTTGCGACAGCGCTGTTGACATCATAGAAAATATCGAATTACTGACACACACACACACACACCGCGGTATAGACATACACACAGAAAAACATGCACACAATCCGTACGCACATAAATGCATATAAGTACAAACAAAGCGGTACAACCGTCAGAAGTGTGTACAAAAATACTGAAGGTGGGTGTAGCGACACGGCAGCGTGATTGAAGTGACGAAAACAAGGGTGTCTGGACTTGATCAGCGTGAACTTGTTTGTGTGTCATTATGAGTCACACTGTTGTCTAAAAGGTAGGGCTCGCCTGAGTCTCTGGCTAACCATGTAAAGTTTTCTGTCGCTTATGCTTCTGCAGAGTTGTGTGACTTCTCATATTACTTCTCAAAGTCTTACTACAGTAATCAGGAAACTGCAACTCTGTCGCCAAAATAAATGTTGGCAATGGAAGTTTCGGAAAACCGCGGACATGCTGAAACTTCTTTTTTATTATTCTAAGCTTTTTTTATTTTGCAATATCACATTTCTTTGTGTGTTCATTTTTTGATTACATGTTGTGACAACGCTGTGATTGTTGTCTGGTGGGCACAAAAACCACTTGGTGAGGCCTGGGGAAACATCATGTTTTGGCTTACCTGGTGCAGTTGGCAGAGCTGGGAATTGTCCTTTGTTAGAAATGCCCAGTGGTTTCTCGCTTACAGATGTAAGTTGAAATGCCATTTCAAACAGTGGTCTCTCGCTTGGCAGCCATCTCCTCCTCCAGACAAGTACTTACATGTACTATATATGTGATCGTACACCCGTTGTAGAAATGTTGATATCAAAAATGTAATATAACTGTTGTTTATAGAAACAGCCCAGTTGCCGAGAATATAAAGTTTGCTGCTAATGTTTCTGCAAAACACTCATATGTTCACATTTGTACCTGTCATACCCAGTGTTGGGCACGTTACTTTAAAAAAGTTATTAGTTATAGTTACTAGTTACTTCTTCCAAAAAGTAACTGAGTTAGTAATGGAATTACTCCACTATAAAAGTAACTAGTTACCAGGAAAAGTAACTATTGCGTTACTTTTAATTATTCCCCCTTTTGAGCTCGGCATTCATTTCAGCGTCCTCGGCATCCATGTATTTAGAAAATGTCTTCCTGCATGACGGACCGGCACCTATTGTCCCCGGTATTTTTGCCAGTGAGTGCTCTGAAGGAGTCTGAGTCAGCTGCTGATAACAGGAGCATGTTCTCAACAACATACCTGCCTATCATTGTATTCAGTTCAGTCTGTGTCAAGTTTTTGTGAAGCTGGAGCAGAAAAATCCGGCTGTAGCTGCTTGGACAGCTCCGTGTCCTTCTTTGTTAGCAGAGCTCACGTGAGCCACACCTGGCCTGCTGTCATCATCAACAGTGTCAACAACGGTGTTTTTGGCCACTAGTTATCTAGAAGCGTATGCCGTCGAGATATGATTCATTAGATTAGAGTTGCTTACAACGGACGTAGACAAAAGAGATTAAAGTAGTGTCTGTACTTCCACTTTGAAAACGCCAACTTTCCCTCTGGACTCGCCATTGTTGCAGCTCACCTCTTCTAGTAAGTGTGTGTGAGGCTGCTGTGTGTGTGTGTGGTTTGTGTGTAAACTGAACACTGCCTCTGATTGGCTTACGAACTCTCACTCTACCTTAGAGAGCCAATCACCATCACTTATGCGGTTGTCCCGCCCCTCCCTCCTCCCTCGCCAAGCTAAAAAAAATAATAAAGTAAAACAGCTCTGCAGCTCCGGTGGCTGAGAGCCGAGTTGGATGACAACAGCTTTAATGACCTGCTTCAGTTTGTAACACGGCACATTTAATAGTTGGTAATGGTAACGGCGTTGTAACGGTGGAAATAGTAATTAGTTAGATTACCCGTTACTGAAAAAAAGTAACGGCGTTAGTAACGCCATTTGGTCATACCTTACTGGCATTTCTACAGACCTCATATTGGATTGGATGTTGATGACGTGGAGGGGATTGCGGTGGATTTACAGGCGGGGCGGCGGCTGTGGAGGCAACGGCTGCAGTTTGAGACCGTGTTTCACATTTGTAAATACTAAAAGTAAAAACTTTTACTAACCCTAACAAAGTGGTTTTCGTGCCTGAACCTGACCAGACCACAAGCCTTATATAGACAGATGTACGATAATGTAAAAACTGAACCTAAAGAAATGTAGGTAAAAATTTAAATATATCTGCTGTTCGCAGAAACATACAATACGAACAACTCATTCTGGCAACTGTGCTGGAAGCTGATGCCATGTGCAACCTGCTGCCATGTGTCTATTTAACTGTCTATCTAACGTGTCTCTCTTTGTTTTTCTGTTGCATGCACGCTTGCATGTTTGCTCAACAGCGTGTACATATGGAAACAGGGACATGCCTCATCACAATCAGTCTACCAGGAGCCACTCCGTCCAGCGGAACCCAGGAACATTTTCATTGAATACAGATGCACCCTTTGAGAGAGCAGAAGACAAGTCGGCCGCAAATGTGGCTGAGTGTGCATTGAAGTGTTTGTACTCACAAGAGAGAATGTTACTGAACAAAAGAACAAAGGAAATGTGCAGAAGCCACAGCGGCCTGGTCCCCGTGGCAGCAGACTGATCACTATGGCGAGTATGGCTGAGGGTTTCGGCAGGGAATTGGGTGCAGAAAACAGGCCCTTGTATGGTGAAATCATGCAGACCCTCATTCCTTCGGCCTTACGGAAGACTATTTTGGGGCATTTTGAACTCTCCCACGCAAGCACAACAATTTTGGGGTTAGTTCATTTATTTATCTTTTATGTTTTCCATCTAATGAAGCCCAAGAGAGGGCCGCGTATAGTTGTTTTTGGCCTTTAAGTGAGGGAGAAAAGGAGGAGGGGTGTGAGTGTGTCTGCGTGCCTGAGTGTGTGACTGTAGCCAGAACAATCATTGCATTCGGCACTTTTGAGCCTTACTCCAAAGCACCACTGCAGCTATGACTCAACTTTCATATCTGAAACCTATTGCAAAAGGTGTGTCTGTTCTGCAACACCACTGAGACTAACCCTGATGGTGTAACTGAGTTTCTAGCTCTGCGCTGGCCGAAGCTGTATGTAGCTGTGATTTATGGTTATTCTCATATACAGAGGAGGGGAAGGGGGGGTGAGGGAGGTGGCGTGGGAGAGACCCCGGGGAAACAAACTTCTCTCTCACAACCCCACTGCAGAAGGCCAATAGCGGGGTTATAACCTGAGTTTCTGTTCAGATTTTTCACCGTATGTGGGTGTGACACAAAGACTTACGTGCACACATGTGCAACATAAAGAGATAAAGCATTAGAGCGGTATGGAGACATAGGAAAAGCTCTTCTATTTTTGGAATTGATGGCTTGACTTGTCAGCTAACGTTGACAGGCTTCAAGGACATGGAAATGCTTTGTGGCTCCACAGTTTGGAGATGATGACTTTGTTTTACTGCCAGTGCAGTGACAGCTATAAAGGGTGTAGTATTCTAGTGCTCTTTTATACAAGGTCACACAACTCTTCTCCATATTTATTTGCTGTCCTCAGATTGTTTGAAGATTTTTGGTGGTTTCAGCAAAGGACTCCTGCATTAACTATCCTCCAACATGGACTTTTATGTCATCATGATACAGTTTTGGTCAATGTAACAGTGCATTTAGGTCTTAATGTGTGAAGTAGAAAGGGTCACTGAGGGCCATTTGGATTGTGAGTTATGGACCATGACAGACTTTATTAAATATTTCTGTTTGACTAAGACCCTCATAGAGTTGTGTGTTTTTTAAACAGTCAGCCAGATGAGACGAGGGGCTTTCAGCAGCAGTGGTGTGTGACGGGACGCTAGTGGGCTGGTGACAGTTGTGCTGTAGCTACAAGCTCTTGCAGAATGTTTCCAGTGGGACCAGTAAACATAAATGTCCAGCAAAGTGCTCACTTTCTCACCCCAGAGTTGATGATTAGATGTCGGTTATGAGTCTCGGTGGGTTTGATATGTTTGGGACTACGTCGCAGCCTGTTCAATTCAGGTTATTTTTTATTCTGTATGAAGCACTAGAACCAGGTATTTCAGCAACACTAAACCACACCAAAAAATGACATCTGACAGCGTTTGAAAGAATACTAGTGCAGTGCCCGTAAGAAGAGTGTATTCCTATAAAAAAGTGGGAGGTTAAGAGGCTTTTTCATGGATGGCCAAATGAGGCTGTGTTTGAAGGTGGGGCGGAAGGGATATTTAGGTTTGTTGTGAAATCCAATATTCCAGGGTATAATTGGCTGTTTTTGACTATTTTTGATTTTGCCATTATATTTCACCTTAAAAACTATTTACTTGGTGTCATTATTTTCAGCACAACCTCACATGTGTGACTGTACACTAATTTTTTTATTTTGACAAACTGTATCAACACAATGGACCTAAAATCACAAAAAAAAAAAAAACATAAAATCCCAGTAGAAAAAGTTCGATTTTTTTACTGTGAAAACCACAAATATGTTTAACAAACAATTTTTTTATTTTTTTTTTTACTTATAATGCAAATATAAAGTGATGTTTGCCAAATTTGTGCATACATTTAAAAAATGTACAAAGTTATATGTAACTATTTACATTTAAATGCAAGCAATGCTCAGGTCTGCCTGTGCTCCTGCCTGCTCCACATTCAGCTTCTCCTCATTATTCTGACTCATTAAACAAAAAACCGACTCCACGACACACTAAACACTCCACCCAACACTACATAACACACTGACTACACACTCCAAACACGCTAAATGTCACAAATCTCTCAACTCTCAATATCGCTGTCCATACACCGACCGTCGTTGCATGTCAATCATCCGCCTAGGTCCCTCCCACAACTTCCTGTTCCTCAACAACCAAACTTGCTGCTTGGACACTTTCGTGACAAAAGCCCGTTTTTACCGTTTCTTCCTGCACCAGACACAAAGCAAACGTGACGGCAATGTTTGCGAAAAAGCGTGGCGGACATTATTTACCCTAAGTCCGGTCCGTCGCCTTGGGATGTGGGCTGTGTAGCTAGCGGCTAGCAGATTCCGATTCCACTTTGTTGTCCGCGCGTCTCCGGATCTCCTCAGAACAGAACAGAACGGGACCGAACCGCCAGCAAAATCCCGGTCCAGCTCGCGCCGCTGCAGGTATCAATCCGCTTGTTTCTTCAGGTATGTTGTGGGCTTGAGCTCTGCAGTGATTGGCTCTGGTGCGCACATGGCCACGGTGTGCAGTGATTGGCTCTGGTGCGCATGTGGACAATGCTCAGCGGAATTTGTAAAGCATTTATTGATTAATTTAGTCACAGTATCATTGCAGTCCAAGCAAATGCTTAGATGCACATAATTGAACCACGCAGCAGCCATGTTGAAAGTCTCGGGTCAGTGTGATCCTGATCCACAGAGATATTTGACTAACAGAAACACACACACACACACACACACACACACACACACACACACACAGACAGACAGACAGAGATTCTGTGCTTTTATAGAGAGATGGATTCAGATGGACTGCACACATTTTCAATTATGGGAACAGCACTTTGATCCTTTATTTATTGCTTTTTTAACAGAAAAGAAACAGTATAGGTCATAATTAAGACTTCTGTAAACACCAGATTTGGCCAAAAGACTGTTTTTCATCTGTTATCCCTGAACAGATATCAAAAAGTCATGTTTCTATTGTCTTCATCTCATCGTTAGTTGTCCTGGATGCTTTCTGCATGTTGTTGCTCACTTGGCTCACTCAAGTTTTTAATATTTTTTTAGAGTCATATTTAATTCCTTCACATCACTATTGTGGCTGGCAGTTGTTGTTTTGTTTGTCTGAATCTGCCGGACTTATCAAGCTGCGCGTCGCTCTTGCTGTTGACCACGAGGTCCTTCTCCCCCTCCCCTGCTCTGTAATGAACGAGGGATGCGTATTCTGCTGCTTCCTGACAGTCTCGCGTTAAAGCTTGTAAACACTTCCATGAACCCTGATGTGGGCAGACTATATGGAACGCGAGATAACACTGCGGTTGTAGACGGGGCTTTCTGATGTCAACTTTATCAGAGAGGCCCCATGAATGGGCCAGCATAGTTTCGTTGAAAATGCAACAATAACACACCTATCACGCTCCATTCCCCCTCTCTCTCTGCTGGGATGAGTGTGAAGGATAAACTGTCAGACAATCTCACAGAGATCAAGTTCCCCGCCGCACCACCGAGCTTAAAACAACTCCGTGAGCAAGATAAAGCTTGTACTGTAGATACATTTACACATGGCCGAGAGATTTTACTCCCGCACAATGTACATTTTCAACGTAAGATGAATGGCTTGTTCAGCGACAGCCAAACCCTGATTGTTTATTCAAGCTCTGTATCGCAAACCTCTGACACAAACTCCAGTTTCTTCTTCCCTGCTGTGCCATGTTGTTGCCCGAGTTCTTACCACCCTGAAAACACCGACAGGAAGTGATTTCACTAAGTGGATCTGTTTCATTCTGTGGAGGAGTCAAACTCACATATCCTCGGGGAACAGACCTCTGACCCCTTTGTGCAGTCAGCCAGGAGGCTCCTTCTCCATGCTCTCTCTTCTTTCTTTCTATTTCTTCATCCCTCCCCGGTCCACTTGTTTTCTCACTGGAAGCCCCAACTCAGTATGCATCCCATAGAACAACATCGCCTACATTTCCCAGAGTGTTACTGTGCTGTTGATATAGAGAATGACAGGTGAAACAGGAAATACGACTCATTTTTTCACTTGAGAATTGAGTTTTCCCAGTGTTTAGGACCCCCATTAGGATTGTAAGAGCGTGTGTGTGGGAGGAGGAGAAGAGAGACAACTTATGGTTGCAATTTGAAGATGCTTTTTTTAGTCACTCTTAAATATGGGAAGTCAAAGTCATTGAGCCCCGGGCGCCTGTGGGAAGGCAGGCCTGAGATCTGTGAGAGAGGGAAGTTTAGATCTCCTGGTGGAATTCTCTCACTTTCAACCAAAGGGGGGGCTTTTGGTTTTTACGGGGGCTGTAGGTTTGTTGAGAGTTAGGAATGCATATTTACATTAGATTGATTCAGTCTGTCACAGCAAAGAGCGAGGGGAGGCATACAGAGTTAATCTGCAGGAAACGGAACATGCAGCCCACACCACATGCAGTTCTCTGTAATGTGGGAATCCTGAACCACATGACGCTGTAAAAGCTGGAAGAAGGCCTGGAACAGAACCGCAGATTATAGTTTAACCAGGGGGTAAACGTCAGAAACCTAGTGCAATTTGGTGTGATCTCGCTGTGTTTTTGTGAGAGTGACAGAGAAAGAGAGGGAGGGAAGGGTGAGCAAGAAAGAAAATAGGAGACAGAGAGAGGGAGAGAGAGAGAGGCGGGGGAGAGAGAGAGACCATGCACAGGCTTGTAATGGTGCATCTTAGCCTTCTGCTCTGGTTCCCAGAGTCTGAGCCAGCTGGATGGTAACTGTTGAGTCTTTGCTACACAGCTGCCCTCCAAACTGATTAGAGAGAGCTGGCTCACTTCACCAGCAACCATCGTGCCCTTCCTTTCAATCTGAACTTAAAGAAAACACAAGAAAGATTGGTGCTGTTTTCCGCTGCCTATTGTAGTTTGGGGATTTCAGCTGTGGCCGGACGCCCTTAATTTAACATACTTGTGTTGATCTGTCTGTGAAGTTAGAATACCACGAGGTTTGATGGGATTAGTATGATAAATGATGCGGAGGGATTACATTTTTAAACAATCATTATCTTAAACTTCAACTTCAAAAGACGATAGTTGACAGATGTGACAGTTGACCAATGACACTGTCGAAATATATCCGCTGTGCGCCAGGCTTTTTAAGAACGGCCTGAAATGCAATCTGCCCATCTGTACAGGGGCCAGGGCAGTCTGCTCTCGCCGGAACACAGCGCGATGAAAAAGAGCATCAAATCGGCGTGCTAATTCACAGTAAATCCTCTTAAAAGACTCCGTTCCTTCCTGTCACTCACACACATACAGGGGTCACAACCTCCAGAGTGTATGGCTACAGAAGTTTTAAAAACCAGAACGAAAACGTCACAGTCCAGCCACAGGCCACAAGCTGCAGCATGAGAAATCAGATACCCACAAAACAGACCTGCCGCAGGAAAAAAATAAAAAAGGAAAAGCACAAAGGGGGTTTCAAAGACACAGGCATGCAGATGAGGAGTGGTGGGGAGCAGGGAACGTGAGTTGGACTGATGTGGAGGTCACACAGGCTTTGTTGGAAAGAGCAAACCTGGGCACAGCTGGGTCAGAGCAGGTGGCCAGCAGATTTGGTTACCTGGAGCAGAAAGCGGCCATGATTGGGTGAAATTGTCTGCACTGCTCCACCAAACAATAAAAAGGGATTGAACTAGGCATAAACAAACAAAGTCACAAACATTTTCCATTTTTCTTTACACTTGGAGGCAAATATTGTTCTATTTGCATCAGAGCTTATGCAGTGGATTTTCAAAATATTTTATTTTATTGCCAATCGAATAAAAAAAACAAAAAACTCCTATAACAAGAAAAATGCTGAATATGGAATCTGATGATCTGACTTACTCTTAAGTATATGTGATCTTTACTTTTAATACTAAAGTACAATTATTAACAGGAAATAACTCTTGATACTTAGTGCATTTAAAATCAGGTACTTTTGCTGATCTCAAGTACTATTCATAATGGTAACTTTCACATTCACCAAAGTAAAATTCTAACATGTATTAGCTTTAACTCAGGTGTGATGTTTGGATACCTTTTTCAACATGGTCCTCATCTTGCACTCTGATGGTATTTGCAGTTGACTGTTAAATTACTTTCAGTTAACCTACACATGAAGCATACATTTATAACCACACACTCATCGGATGATAAATGCCCATATCAGAACATTAAATCAAAGGGAACTAGTCTAATTTTCACATTGCCCTCAGATCATGCACCATGTGGCTACTGATGCATTTGTCACTTGTGTGCTGTGAATCGAATTGTCTTTCCACGACTCTGCCCAGCGCTGCCACTATCAGCGTGCATGGTTGGTTTCAAGGTGCCTAATCAGATTCAGGGTTGGTCAAGTTGTGTTATCTGGGCTGCCACGGTCCACCAGTCCGCCCATTCTGTGAGCTCTTGGTGGGAGTGCAGTTTCCATGCAGTCATGAACTATAATGGGGAAGTCGTGTTGGCCTCCTGCAGTACTGTGGGAAAGTGCAGCTCTTGCTTCCTCTGCTTATTTGGACCAATCTGGTTATAAATGGACATTCACAAGCAGGCAGCCCTGCGAGGACAGCCCAGAGCCCTCCAGTCACATTAGCCTCTTTAATATTCCCCATCTCAAGAGACCACAGTTCTGAGAGAGAGGTGCTGGGGGGCATGCATTTTTTCCATTCAAGAGAGTAGAGAGAAAACAGTTATATGTTTCGAGTGGACGTAAAACCCGAGATGTTTACAGTAGTAATTTAGATTGATTGCCTGAAACATTTTGTCCCCAGAGACCTTGTCAGATTTCTGATTTACAGTTTTTCTATTTTTGCGCTCCTTCTCGTTACGTTTCCTTTCATTTTTTGTCTTCTCCTGGTGTGTTTCCACAAACTAACAAAATAAAAGGAACAAGACAGAAAGATAACGACGACGACGGTAAGAGAATCAGATACAGCTCGAAATTTGTGAACGTTCTGACACATGTTCTGCCTTTTCGCGCACTTGCACGGTCTCAATATGGAACTCCATAAGTCCATTTTGAAACCGAGCATTCTTGTGCAAGGAGCATTCCTGGACCCACTAGATCACCACAGATATATTCCATATCATTAGATTACAGGCCTGCTGAGGTCAGAGCACCCACAGAGGAGCTTCATTGTATTGTGCGGTGACAGATCAGAAGCCAGTGGGAGGGGATACTGGGTCCTTGCCTCTGTCCCTGGCTGAGGTTCAGATTGGACCCACAGCTGCACAGGCAGGGTCCTGCAGAATCCCGGGCCTGAGCTGAGCCCTGACAGGTGCCGCATTAAAACTGCCCCGAAACTGTGCTCTTTGGCTTAACGTTGATCCCCTCTTGCAGACGCCTGCGGAACGGCACTGTCTTTGACGTACTGTTAAACCCAACGCCGATCTGTGACCAAAGAAGAGGCCAGAATAACATCAGGCTTCCAGAAGACCACAAAAGGAGAGATAAGATTGTACTGAGGGACAGCAGTGAAAGAAACGATGAAGCATTGAGATTCATGCTGGAGCGAAGACAGCTTTGATCTGAGGATCATCCTCCCTTTTCCTGTCTCGTCGTTTGGATGACTGACAGTGAATTCTTCCTGAGTACGATTTATTTCATTCAGAAAATCCCATTTTCTCATGCTGGCTTCTTTTTCCTCTCCTCACATGCACTCACTAGCAGTCTCATTAACTCATTTATTTCATTGGCTTGAGACAACAAAGCAGCACTGCAGCTTTGGAATGTTAAAGAAAAAAAAAAACAGTACAACTGCCCAGTCTTCTAGAGAAGTTTTGTCCATTTTCCTAGAATCCCCCAGTTGGATGCAGTAGCAGCAGCTGTCACTGTCGCTCTCTCTAGCCTGGCGCAAAACAGCATTGTACTTTTAATGGGTGATTAGTGTCAGATATCTGGCTATTGCTGCCTGAGCCTCAACTGTGGGAAATAGTTATGCATCCTGCACCTGACTGGCTCAGTTTAGAGTTTCCTGCTATCTAAGGAGGAACACAGGGATCTAGCACACACAAAACCCGACTTAGGAGATCGACTCTACTAAATGGTATTTCATGAAGATAAGCACAGCTCTGCCACTCAGCAAGAGCCTCTCAAACCTTTACTGGGCCAAGGGGCATAGTACAGAAGTTCACCCAGGCATTTTGCAGCCCAGAAATTCCCATTTTCTTTATGACAGTTTGGCTGGCCTTCTTTTGGAAACTGAAAAGTCTTGCTGAGAGTTATTGTGCACATTCATTTGGGTCAAGTGAGGTGAATTCCTTGGCCTGGTGGTATGAATTAATAGCAAATGTTCACAATGTACAAAACCTAGAGCCTCAAATTGAACTGGGACACTTTGATGCCCAGTCTGTTGATAATAAAGAACATAGAAAGGATCATTGTACACAGTCAAATTATTGTTGCATTTTTGGCAACAAACAGGCATCGGGGAAACTATCATTATATTTTCCAGCACTGTAAAAATGCTCCTTTTCAAACAATATCTCCCTTTGTTTTCTTAAAAGGCTCAATATTTAGAGGAGGTTGCTGTCTAAAGGAAACAATTGCACGAATATCCTGCTTCCACTTATCACAGTATCATATTTACTGGATTTGGCTTCTCCCTTTATGCATTTCGCAAGGACTTGCAAACTCCGTCCTCCAGTGAATCCCCTGCAGCAGTGGGCTGACTCAATCGGCAGTATGATGTGGATTGTGAGGAACAGCTCTGAAAAAGCATTGCCACATAATCGCCTGCATGTGGCACATCATGCAACTGTTTGGAGAACGCTGAAAACAAACAGAGACACAGACATTAACATTTGGTTATACAGCGAAGAAAAAGCACATGAACTTTGTTTAATTTGCCTCTTCGTCTCTCTCAGCTTGCAGGCAACGTCTTTGTCTCCCGCTCTCTCTGGCTGTACTGGCACGGCAGCATGTGAATGATGCCCCTCACAGCAGCTCAGAGCGGTGGGTAGACGGCTGTCTGTGTGACGGCTGCGGTGTCCTCTCTAAGACAAAGGGAACTTGGCAGGCTGCTGGGCTGCGGCTGGATCAAACAGGCCTTGTTTATTGGACCTCTCCTTCTTTGCTCTGCGCTCATCAGAGGCTGTGTGTGAGACTGCAGTCTGAAGTGTCTCAGAGATCTGCTCACTCCTCGAAGACGGGAACCACTCAGACCACACACAGGGCCGCTTCGAGCACCACAAAGGAGGACCGGGGAAGACGCTGACACACTCACCGTGCATATGCTCTCTTTATGACTTCTACGGTTTATATCTGTATTGATTTAAAAAGAAAATGTCCTTCCCCTGCTCTTCACATTTGCTTCAGTTTTTGCTCATGGGGTTTCATTGTCTCGTTTTTTTTTCTTCTCTCTCTTACTCGGCTTCTCTCACCAGCCCCCTGCCTTACCTTCTCTGTGTCCCTACACTCACTCTGAGAACAATGTCCTTGCTCCTGCTCTGTGTTTTTCCATGGTGCTAGCGCTGGAATGCGTGCCTGTTAAAGGTGATATATATTTGCTATCGGCGGAGAGAGAGAGAAGGCCTTCATTACTGCGTGATACAGATAGAAGGGGAAAGGTTGAACAGCAGTTCCCAGAAGCACTATTTAACAGCCTTGCCTCTGGGTGCAGGGGCACCATTGGATGTTTCATACAGTGAAGACTCCCGATGGTTAATCTTACAACAGCATGACAGCAGAAGGCGGTGGGAAGTATGCAGGAGAGTGTGGTGGTGGTTTTAAGAGAGTGAGTATGATAAGTGAGAGATAGTGATCAGCCTGACAAGTTTAAGTGGAAGACGTGGACGGACGATCACGTATGAACAGGTTACTGTCTTATCCTACATCTACCGTTGGGTTCCCAGAGACTCTTCAGCTCTCGAGGCTGACACACGCACAGGACAGAAGATTTAAGATTAAAGTTACGACTCCAGGGAAGAAGCGAAGAGGAGAGCAGAGTGTTTTCCCTATGTGCGCCCCTCTTTCCTCTAAATGTTATGTGTTTGACTGACAGACAGTTCTTATTCTCCCACATCCTCCTATCGCTGGCCTTGATTCCCACGCTGAGCACCAATACTGATGGGAAAGATTCAAGAAACAGGGACACTCTAAAAATTCCAGGATTCTTGCGGTGTGTACACATTTGTCACACAGGAAAATGGCACACTGCAAAAAATGTCCAATTTCAGTCATAAAATGAGTCAATAAAAATTAGCAGAGGAGCTTTAAAGCACTGAAAAAGATGTACAACAATACCTTTGTTACAGCCTTCTCTATGATATCAAAGTAAACATTTATCATTTACTTTATCCTAGGCTTTTCTCATTTGATTTCTATTCCTTAACTTCCTCAAAAGCACTGTACTAAATAGTCAGAAATACACAGAACATCAAACTCTTATCTCAGTTGTTTGTTATGTAGTGTTGGTAAAGTATAAGTTACATACAAATTTCCTGCTTGAATAACGGAGCTTGGAATAACATACAAACGTACTGAAACTCCTTCCAGCAGTGTTGTAACTCCTACAACATTTTAAAAGTGGGAACATCCAAACGATGGATATTGCATTTGTGGTACTGGTGCACTGCATGCGCTGTTTACAGTGGGTTTTAGTTCATTTTTTTTTTACATCTGCAGGCCACATCTGCTGTTCAGGAGTTGGCTATAGCTGCTTACGCTGGCGCTTTAACTAACAAGAGGGAGCCGACATAACGAGAACTTTTTTAGTCGAACTGTTCCTTTGTCCTAATTTTTTGCAGCACGGGGAGCAGTTCTCGGGGTGACCTTACTGCTGCTCCTATTATGGACAAATTACAAAAATGAGGAAGTTCTCACACAAGCAAAGGGTTTTCATGCATGCTCAGCCAAGGCCAATGAGCACTCTTATCTCTCCCTGATCGATCCCAACCGTGGAGAGAAGCTTTTCCCACACAGAGTCCCCTCACCCAGCAGCATAAACAAACACACACAGCTCGCCATCTGCATGTGCAGCAGCAGCTCTATGCTGGGACACACTTGGAATGCAACATCAGAGCTACTGAAACCTGCGCATAGTGGCCTATAGCTATGATATGCCCGGTAAGGAAAGGAAACGAAAGAGTCTCATCAGAAGGGGAGTAGTCAGCGGAGGATTTAGAGAGCTGGACGTGACTGAATGGTGGAAAACATTCAAATGTCCTGGGTGCCGGGCTGAGTAAGGCCATAAAGCCAACCACTGGCCCACACAGAGCATGTGTTTCTGTCATCAGGAGGATTGTATGCCCTGAGTGCCCGTCACTTTAGGAGTTCTTGTTGCTTTGAACATGCCAGAGTTCAGGCCATGGCTGCCATCCGGACAGAGAGATGAAACAGGTTTTAGCCTTGTTAAAGAAGGAATAAAGATCTTGTGTGAGCCACACGTGTCTGGAGACCAAACATCCAAATAACTCAAAATCCAGAGTGTGTAACAATGAAACCCCCACCTGTTTGAAGGTTTCACTCAGCGCAGTCAAGGTCAAACTCATTCCCGCCAAATATCACAGTGATGAAAATCTGAGAAGTGCACTTCTCAGTTTTTACTTCAAGTTAAACTTTTCTGTACCATTTTTCGAATGGAAAACATTAATGGTAATTACTTATTCTAAGGGAAAACACCAGGGCTGGTATTTTTCATGCTGCACTCATTCTCTATCACTCACTAAATTCAGCTTTCCACTCAACGCTCCTTTGTCCAAGACATGACATTATGGAAAATGTATTTTGCTTGGGCTGTGCTGAAAAGAAAATCCAGGCATTAGTCACTCGGGCCCCTTTAGTGCTGTCACAGGAGGGACTTTCTGACTTCAAGTAATTGAAAGGATTCCTACAGACTTGCCACAGTTCGTACTTCTTTGATGTCTCTTTCCTGAGTGTCAGATGTGATCACTATTTAAACAGTGCCCCACATTCATTCATTTAGCCTTGATTTCAGCAACCACGGAGGTGGTCGTGCCAAATTGCGGTGTGTGAAATGTGGTTTGTTGTGTAAAGGAATTATAGCAGATCCAGAAGCTCAGTTCAGCGTTTCTCTGCAAAATGTGTTTTAAAATTATCTCCCACTGCCTTATCCAGATTGCTCCTACACACTGTCACTGAGATCAGTGTTACACATGGAAACATTAAAGTTGAGGGTAGATGCAGCACGCTCTGAGGAATGAGATCTTAACCAAGGAATCAGGTTTCGGAAGAACTTCAAACAGTCTGGGACTGGAAGCCAGTTTGTGTAAAACCACAAAAAGAGCGGACCCCATGTGAAGGAGAGAAATTCTCTACTATATGAGGGCGTGGGCTACCCACTTCCTTTATTTGCGACCCCCTCACTCCTGTGCCTCAAGCCCCACTGTGATTGCATTGACCCTCTTCCTCCCTGTGCCCCTGAGGCTGCTCTTATTGTAGCAATGTGGGGTTTCAGCGCTTCCTCCTCCCTGTTTGTCCTACAGGAGCTTGGAGAGACAAGGGAATTAGAACAAGCTGTCGAAACAGCACTTCCATGGGAGCGCAGGTCAAGAAGACCCCCAAGATGGCCTTTCTCATATATGTGGGGAAATCCACCTCCAAAGCCCTCTGATAAGCAGGAAGAAGCCCGTGTCCCATATATTCACAAAGACTATAAAAAAGATTTAAGTTGCAGCAGTCCAGACTATAGACTGAGGAGACTGATCTAAAAAAAAGTTTCCTTGAATTTATGTAAGTTGTTCTGTTGCCTCTGACGTACAATAAAAACAATGTGTGAGTTTTGGAGTTGTATTTATGGACTGGGTAAGCTGCAAGTGAAATGCCTTTTCTTGGGATCAACATACTTATCTGAATCTCAAGACTATGGGAAATGTTGTGTTGTGTGGGTGAGATGTTTACTGCTGTACACAGCATGTTATTGTAGTAGCATGTCTCAGTGCACGCATGTGCATCGGAGACAGGAGAAGAAAAATAAATCAATTGCCATCCACTAGCCTGAATCCCAGACCGATTCCTAGTAATTACGTCCCATAAGGGAGCCAATAGTGTAATTACGGGTTAGTACGCAGCAGAGTGTGGACCACATCTAGGATCCCCCGGGGACTTCACGTCTCAACATGTTCACCAGAGTGTGAGAACCTCAGCCCATAAGCACACCTAAACACACAGAGTTGCTTCACATCATGATTTTACAAGACAAGTTTTATATCAAATGATAGAGTTTAAATGTCTAAGAAATTCTTAAATCTTTAATCCAATTTCTCTCATATATTTATAACATCTTATTGGCGCTCCAAATGACCAGTTTGGGTTGTTGTTTTTTTTCCTCAAGTTTTTCTATGTTGGGAGGAAGCATGACACTGTGAGAAGCCTCCGAGACATGGGATCTCATGACACAACCATTGCGCTTTGCTTTGACTGAGGGAAAATGAATGAATCCAGCAACAGGTGATTCCACGACTGTTTTTCTCCTCAAAGCAGCAGGTGCCTGCCTCAGTCCAAACAACCCAGCAGGAGTCTTCTCTTTCCAGTGTGAGAACCACAAAGAAGATCCAAGTACACATGAAAACTGCAACACCTTCTTATGTTTCCAAAACTCTCAGAACCAATTGAGCTTAAGTATGGCCTTGTCTGTGATAATGCTGATAGTGACATACAAATGGTCAAATAAACAAAAACTGCCCTGATCTCTCTGTATTTACGTCAATCATCCCCCACTGTTCTATTGTATTGTTTCCAGTGTGAAGAAGTGACTGTGCCCTGATCCATTAGATGTTTCTGTCAACTATTACTAACTAATCGTTTTCAAGCACCAATTGTAAAAAAAAAAAAAAGAAATCTATATATAAAACTGCTGGCTCCAGCTTCTAAAATGTAAGGATTTGCTTCATTTCTTTGTCCGTTATGGTTGTCAATGAAGAGTCTTTGGGTTTTGGACTGCTGGTAGACAAAATAGATCAAGTTTTAAATTAAGTCATTATGAGCTCTGGAAAATTGTGATGATCTTTTTCCATGATTTAGCTGTTTGTTTATACTAAACAATTTTCAAATAATGAAAACGATTGGTCTATTAATAAACAGTGAAAATAATCATTAGTTGCAGCCCTTGTGTGGACCAGGTCCCATTGGTTGATGGTGCCCAAGGGATAGAGGTGTATTTCTCTTGCAAGGACCATCAATTAAATGACTTCTGTTTTTACTGCTGGGGCATGAAGTGACTGTCTCCTATCCTCTAATCTAGCGCTGTCCTACCTTCCACAGGTGTTCTGTTGATGGTCAGTGCCACAACTTTGGAAAGTGAGATAAGCGGCATCAGCGCTCCTCATCCGACCCACCCCCACCTCCTTACCCAGCTTTGATGGTTGAGGGTTTGCAGGGCCTGACAGCTGCTCTTAAATTAGAGAGTAGGAGAGAACACAACAGGACCAAGGAATTTCTGGATTGTCTGGATTGCCTTTCTCTTCCGCACCGTCCTGGGAAGATGGTTGCAGCTAAGTCAAAGTTTTGTCAGGATGCTGGATAATCCAGTGCATCGTATCTATGCAAAATGCATTCCTGAACATATACTCTTAACATTCCTCTGGAAATGCCAGCTGGCTTGGAAGCACCAGGGGGGCACAAATGCAGGTGATTAATATTGTAAGATTAATATAAGTGAACAGCAGGCACAGAGGAATTGAAGATGTCAGTTATTGTGACAGGCTGACTGTGTCTGCCCCAGATCCAACAGCCAGGCCATGCTGAGGTGAAACTCTTCTCTCATGCATTATCACACCTCCTTCATTAGTTGCTAGGGAGACAGTGACCAGGTCACCGGGGTCAGGGTAGCCAGAGGCATGGTTGTAAAATTGCCTAGACAAAAAAGTCAGCCTCAATAATGGTGTAGTGGCCATTCAACAGAGATTAGCACTACACAGCCTGGGATCCACCCAGGAACACAACCTTTACCTAAAGCCACAGGACACCAGGCAAAACACAGGACAAAGACAGGCACTGAGGGAGGAGCAAAACAGTTTCCAAACAGCAAAATCTTGCACTTGTGAAGGCCTCACTTGAAGTGAATGAACACAGATAGCAAGGCCATGGGACAGGAAATGGAGGAAGAGATTGATAGAGTTGGGGCGAGAGGATGGGCGGGATAGAACAAACGAAGGAAGAGAGATTAAAGGAGTGGGCTGAGAAGTGATGGCCGGACAGCTGTACGAGCAACAGTAGATGGAGGTGGAAAGGGAAGATGGGAAGAAAGGAAGGAAGAAAAAAAACAAACGCTCATGGAGGCTTAAGAGGCACAAGCTTCCAGATAGTGAGAGGGTGGTTTGATCCAGCTGTCATGCTGATTTTCTCGTCCTCCTGCCATGGACCAGCATGTTGTTTTTCTACAATATGTTTTAATAAAAGTGGAATTACTACAAGCCCTCCTCTCTCCTCTGCCCCTGGGTGGTGTGGTGTGGAATGTCTGCTGCTGTCAGCCACCCCTTCCACCCGCTCCTCAACACAACAGAGCCTTTCTGAAAAGGGCCAGCACTTGCTTGACCCATGGGACCGATATCTTAAGATAATAATAACAGTAGCAGGATAACAGTAAGCAGGACTTAAAATTCCTATGGACCATGTTTCATATCAGTATATAGAAAAAAAACGATGAAATGAGCGTTATCCAGATATAAACATTTATTCAGTAGTCTTTCACAAAAAGAGAGGCAAAGAAGGCCCTGTCACAACAGCTAATCTATCAGGATAGTCTCTGTCTAATTGTGCCTGGATGGTGTGTTTGGAATAAACTACAAACAGAGTCAACAGTCCTTTAAGAGTTTCCTTTTTAAAGGAGGCTAGTCAGGCCTCAGGCGCTCAGCACTCAAGCCATATCGACCCCAAACACTTCACTCTAGTCCCACCCTGTCTTATTCCATTACTGCCTTCCTTATCACTCAAGTGTGCCTCCAGGCCAACCATAGGAATGTGGCACACACCTTTCAATCTGAGACCATTTGACCTGCTGTTTCCCCTCTTCACTCTTTTTTTCATGACTTCATTCATGCGTTCAGTCCCTCGGCTGACCAAAAGAAGGCATCAGACGTTTTTTTAATGAAGTGCAACAGCTGCCGTGGCGTGTCTGCGTGTATGATAACATATTTGACCGGTTCTAGTTCGGCTAATGCCTTCCACAACCCATCGTTGGTGATGAAGAGGAGGATGGTGGGGGTAATAACCACACATGTAATCTCACCCCGCTTCAGTGGGCTCGGACAAAAGGGCCGGCGGCTTCTATGACGGATTCAGCGATCAGACACTGCTTGGCTGACAAAGCAAGCCAGCGTGTTGATTTTGGCAGAGGACTCAGTCTCACATTGGAAAGCATTGGCAAGATTCATGCCAGACACTCACAAATAGTTGCAGTGTATCTACATAACCATAAAAAAAGAAGCATGAATCAAAATTCATACCAGTCAACCGGGCAAAAAAACACCAACGACTAATATATCAATTTTTTTGCTTCTTTACAGTAAGGCCTTTGGAGAATTAAACTAGTGTTTATATTTATGTTTACTATGTGCATTTTGAAGTACTGTGTTAAAAACAGGCAAACCTCCGCAAATCTCCAATTCCAAGAAGTTGTCTCTCGTAGGAGGACAAGGTGACTGCTTTTGTTTCTTCTTCTCAGAGGTTTATTGACAGTTGGCAAACAGCTGGTTTTTGTTTCAACTTCTGCGTCTTCTATTGAGTTTATTACACCAATTCGTATCGTAGGATTTACGCAAACAATCTATAAAGCTATACATTGTGCAGCCTAGTTAATTGGCACTAAACAAGTTGATCAAAACATTTTTGCTGTGAAGATTTGCTCTGAAAGTGTTTGACAATTAGAATTATCTGATGGAGGGTATCTAAAGATTTATGTGATTGCGGCTTAAAGCCCTCGTTTCAAGCCATGTGGATGCACATGTGTGAATGGAGCTGGAGGAGGGTTTGGGTGGTAGGCATGGTACAGGCTAATTATCCCATTCTCAGTTGCTTTAGTAGTAATTATACCTTAGTGGTGTGTTGGCATTGTTGCTCACTTGCTGTTTTGATTGCACACCAGCTTTAGTGTTTTCTCCCTGTTCTTTTCTTAAGGAAGCTCCTGTCTCATGAGGGCTCTGCTGGGACACGTACAGGCACAGGTGGGGCTGCGGGTGCAGCCTCTCTCACCTCAGTGTGCAAGTGTGGGAACCGCTCAGCCGCCAGTAGTGCATGAGTAACAAGGACCCTGAGGGAGTGTGGCGTAATCTCCTCTAACGCTCTCGTCTCTTCTCTTACTCAGTGGAACACACACATTCACTCATACAGAGCGCTCATGCCTTTATCTCAATCAGCGTGCATTTACAAACAGCAATCTTCAAATGGAGGCTCAATCTGAAATCACATAGACACAGACATATTTGTATTGTAAATACAGTCACAGCCAGTTAAATAATACCTTGCGTTTGTTCCATTGTTGGACTCAAATTACTGAACTTTGCTGGAGGAGCATGCATAACAAATCACATCATAAAAATTTACCATTTAGACAAATATGTAACATAAATGTGTAGCCTCGTTTGGTTTTAGTGGGTAAATCATCTTCGCCGATGGATATAAAACAACTCAAGAGTTAAGCATTTAATACCACACAGATTTAAAATGCATTTTACCAAGTTTAACATATTTCAGACACTGTTGACAAAACAGATAAGGTTTCAGTAATCAGTAATATCACTGTCTCTCACCCAGTGTCAGCTGGGATACTTTCCAGCAACCTGTGACCCTGGAAAGGATAAATGGGTACAGATGATGAATGGATGAATTTAAACACCTGGTGGCTGTAATGCATAATTAAAAACAACTAATGATAACACACATACAATTGTCTAATAAACTTTGCCATGATTCCTTCAAATTTTCCTTCAGGATATATCAAATATTTCTATATTTAAAGATGGAATAAAGTGGTCTATTAAAGTATATTGTCTTTCAGCTATGGTGTCATCATATCAGATTACACTATTGTCTTCAGTTCTAGCGAGAGTACGGAAATATGGCATAAGAACTGAAACTCAGCCACACATTGGGGGTAAAACTGCATAATTGTTAGTCAAACGCCCTGGCAAAAAATTGACAATTTTTCCCTAAATTAATCATATTTGCAAAAACATGTGCCCCCGAAAAACTACATACATGAAGTTTTACACACTCATTTTGGTCATCAGAAGTGATTATGGTCTATAATGTGGCCATCTTTGTGAAGGAATGTAGAGGAATGACAATAAATTGTTCTTCTAATACAGATTTTATAGAGCTGTGTTGGTGGGGTTGTTGGGGGCAGTGGGCTGGCAGCTGTTGCTGCTGTGCGGGGGCCCTCAGGTCTCGGCCTACCCCTAATGGCCAGACCAGCTGTCGGAGTTCTGTCTGTAGCAGTGCATGGCTTCAGGAGGCGGGGAGGGCATGAGAACTTCCACCCCCCTGTCCTGGGGGGCGGGTCCCCGCCTTGTCTGCCCTCCTCTGAAAGGGGGTGATTGATGGCACAGGGTTGACACCATGCTTCCCCAACAATTGACTCAGGAGGGACAGAGGATGAACAGAGAGCTCGGGACCCCTCCACGTCTTTCTCTTCTGGTTTTCAGAGGCAAATGTGGGATCAGTCGCAGTTATAATTCAGTCATTTTTCTCAATATGTCTTTTATTTGACATTTTTAGTGGAGCATATGCCACTTGAAACACTTTTCAAGGCTGTCACTGCTGTAATTCTGCAGACATACTCAACTTATTTTCTGCTCTACTTGTCAGATTACATGGATTTGAACACGGTTTTGTAAAGTGACTTAAATGACCCTGTGCCTTTCGTTAAGATAAGCCCTCTTGTTGAGACAGGCTTTCAGTGCCCTCTTCCTTACACAAGTTCAATTAATCCTGACAACAGAGTGGGGATCCATAGTGCCTCTAGGATGGACAGCACCTCGGCCTCAAGCGTGTGTGTCGGGTCATCACTGGGTATCAGTCCAGAGTCTCAGCACCGGGGCCTGCTACCACAGACCTGACCTTTTGCACTAAACCCCAGGATCCTCCCTGGATCCCTTTCAGCAAGTCGCCAGCACCTCCGTTCTCCTTCAAGATTTACAGCCCCACAGAGAGAGAGAGGAGGTGGAAGAGGTGGGGGAGAGGGGGCACTGTCCGGCAGCTGTTCACAGTGGTCTTAAGTAGCTATTTCACACGGAAACAGAGTCATAGCTATCTGAATTCCTCCAGCTGGCCAGTCTCCAGCTCTGTCTGCAATACATTCCTGCACAGGGATGTCTACTGCACTCTCTGCCCTTCCATCTCAGTGCTCTGTCGATGCAAATGCCACCAGACCCTCCACCGAGTCTCAGTCCTCCCATCTGTAGATTTATATCTCAAAGGAGACAAAATTCTCCCATCTTGATTACTGACAGAGGATACTCATCCTGGACAATTTTATTCAGGGAAATTCCATTAGATCTCTGCTTCTTGTCCTACTGTCCTCTGGGTCAGAAGACTACAGAAAATCAAGGATTTCCATTGGTAAAAATCATCTTTCCTTTCTTCTTCTCTCTGGCCCCTTTTTACAGAAACAAGACTTGTGTACACATACAGGATTTAACAGCCATTTAGAGAGCTTGTGTGAAAGTCAAACACTTTTTCCCACAATCCAAAGAAAGATCCATCATTCACACGTGTTTACTTTAGGCAAAAAGCCCTAGGTTAGTGTGTGTGTGTGTGTGTGTGTGTGTGTGTGTGTGTTTGGTGTGTGTGTTGGAAAGAGTGGGTGGAAGGAAGAGAAGAAAAGAAAAGAATCACAGTGAAAGAGGATACAGAAAGTACAAATACACACACAACTCCGGCAGAAACCTCCATTTCTTTTTCAGAGTGCATGATGACAAATGAATGAATCGCGGTCTGTGGAGGCAGTGTGTAGTGAGCAAGCAAGCTTTCGTGTGCATAAAGTAAACAGAGGAGAAAATCACATTGACGATTAATGTTTAAAATACATTTTATCAAGAGAGATTAACTTTTTGGCTGACAACACAATGGCGATCAGGACTAAACAAAACCAAGAGTGATGAAAGTCATTACATAAATAGTGTATATATTCACAATGACATCAAAAGGCATACATCCAAATACTACCTCACTCCAGCCCCTTAACAGTTCAGACATTGAAGCTACAAACCTACATGAGCGAAATGAGGAGCTGAACCAACAAAAGGTTCCTGGGAAAAGCAGAGCTGTTCTAATTGAGGATCACAACTTTCCAGAAACAAAGAGAAGTTATCTTATCACTGTGAGATACAGTTGCGTGTGTGTGTGTGTGTTGTGTGCGTGTTATCATCGGGCCTTGGTCACACACAGAGATCAGAAGTGTGCCTACCACCTCCTATAACATCAGAAGCCCACCACACTTGAAGCTGAAGTGCTAACCCACAAACCCTGAATGATAAAGAGATCATACAATTATGAAGCAGCTATAAAGAAGACAATCCATGGCATCAACCCAAACGCTGCACTGCAATTGGCCCCGACATCTGTCTGTAGGGGGTCTCAGCTGCTGATTGGCCATGACCGGTTTTGTAGAGGGGCTTCTAATCCTCTCCACACTCTCTGTGGGTGCTCTCAGGGATTTTCCCACATAAATCAGTCTGGCCTGGGTGGTAAAGTCATCACGTCCACTGTGTCCACAAACACTGCCTGTTAGCACCCCTATCACACGGAGCGTGCTAGCACTGAAAGGCCACCGACCATGAAAGGAGGCCACTGGCTGACCACACCATATACTGTACGTAGGCTCTTACTGGTTACTACATCTAACGCCGTACTGCTGTAATGAAAAATAAATGTCAAGATTTTTTACCACCACAGAATTTTTTGAAAAGTATGATGTTATGTTGGTCTAAGTGACCCCTGCCTTGTGAGTGCAAAGGAAGGCCACATTAAGAAGGTCACTGATAGTAAACGAGTTTTCCATTTTGTCTCTTACCTACTTAAAAGGCTCTGGTCAGCTTTCACTGTTGAAACTGTAAACGTACAGTGTCGTTCACTTGCTGTTCTGAATAAAAGCCTATCTGTTAGCAATGTGCGTCACAATAGTGCACGTTATCCCAAGGTATCAAATGCTTAATGGGGGGAATTACAAAGTGCTTTGTACAGCTGGGTATACACAAGCAAAGAGGTGGTGCTAGGAAGGCAGCCTCTACATTAGTTGTGTACACTAACATGTCCTGATTGAATGCAGTCCTGCTATGTGTCCAGATTTACATGTATTAGCTATGAGAGCAATGTTAACAACTGTTCAAAGAGGAGCGCCCCTCTCTTTCCAACAGAGAGCAGAGTTATAAATCCTGTCCTGTCACATCTTTGTTTGTGTGATTGGAGATTCCCCCTGAGTCCTGCGCGAGAACTTTAGCGCCGTGGCTTCCACTCTCTTTCACACTTTCTCTCCAGTACAAACAAAACACTGATGCATTTCTTCTGTGTGTGTGTGTGTGCAGAGAGACAGAAAAAAGGTCGGGAGAGAGAAGCGATAACGAGACGAAAATGATAACACAATTGAGAATTCATTAAAATGAGTGTACAGACTACACCAGGAGAAATGTCCCACACAGTAACCAGAGGCTGTCCCACTGGTGTTCTTGACACAAGATTAATTCCACTGTTCTCTTTCGTTTCTAAAACAATCAAGGAAAGGTCATATTTCCAGAGGGAAGGGCTGGAGCAGCAACTTCCACTAATGAGATCAGAGAGAAAGAAGACGAACTGGAATTTTCTCATTGGCTCTTTATTTTCTGGAGTCAAGCGGCACAGATTGTAATCCTCCCAAACAAAGCATTTTAGCTTTTGAGTGGAGAAAATTGGACCTTTCAACAGCACTCTTTCAAAGTTTGCTGCAGCAAGTCTGATTAAACACGGGGGTTTGAGAATCCATTACTGGGAGAATGCAGCATTACTGAAATACCTGTCATCCTCAAAAGAATAAAAACAGAAGGGCAACAAACTCAACATTTAGTTTAGAGACAATCTGCTGAATTCGCTGTTTATTTGGACTGTAACTGCTTTTGTAGCGATAGCTATAATGATTATTTTGTGCACTTTAAAGAAATGGGAAGATTCACATACCCTGATCCTATTACAATATTTAATACATTAATCTCTGCTAGGTTTTGTTTTAATAATGTGTTGATTGATAACAGCCTTGACTTTTGTTGTGAAAACATTGTTTGACAAGAAGAAGCCAGCAGATGTTTTTTGTGCAATGATCATGGCCTTGAGTTTTCCAGAGGAATGATGCACATTTGGAGACTTTGCATGCCTAGATAACAACATGCTGTAAATACAACTCTCTGTCCCTGAGCACACTGAGAAATCTCTCCTCGGGACCTTCTCCAACTGGAAGCCAGTCAAAATACTGCCATCACCTGCCAGACTGAGCTGGGAGTGCACCTACTACATCCCCAGGGAGTGTAAAACATATTTCACGGCCGAATGAAAACACAAAAACCCAGTTTATTACACCCACTTGATATATGCATGAACTGTATTACACCTATCTCCTTGTCTCTGTCCAGTTTTTGCTTGAAGCTGGAGCCAGAGTCAGAAACAAAAGGTTTTAAGGATAGTTGGGGGGGGTTGTTTGAGCTATTTCCCAGTCTTAGTTCAGTAGATGTCAGTCAGCATGCCCTCAGTTTGGAGAAGCCGCGGGAGTATTAGTGTAGGAAGATAAGCAATGTTCCATTGTTGACGGGGTCAGCAGCAAAACACATTTCAGCCACTTTAAAAAAGGCCCACCCAAAAAATCTGACATCAGTTTTGGTGCACGCTATATTTGGAATATTTGAATTGCTTTACCTCGCTGCCAGGCAGCTCTTTCTGACCAGAAACTGAGGCCATTATATCCATCTACAGTCTCTTCAGTGCCACCAGTGTCTGTGTTATAGACTATAGTGTTTTAAAGTTAGTTCAGATTTGCCAAACTCACACAATAACACAAACAAAACAACTGTTCAAAGCAGCTGTAGAACAACAACCATCATGTTCCGTGATGTTAAAATGACTGTTTTTGTCAAAGGGGTCTGGTGGCTTTGCAATTAAACGGCTTCAGTTCCTCGTCAGAAAGGGCTGGCTGACCTCAAGGTAAAATTATTCAGATAAATTAAATATATTACTAATATAGCCAACATTGAAAGGGGTTAGTTTGGGTTTCATGAAGGTGGGATTGTAACTTATCCACGGTCAGTGTATGACCCTGATTGCTTAGCTTTTTCTGACACTCCTGTCTGCTTCTGCTGTGGACTGCCATCTTTTGTAGGCAATACACTGACTACGGATAACTAACTCATACAACCCCACATCAAAAAACCCGAACTAACCCTTTAAAGACAATTTTCAATCAATTGCAGCAATACCCAAGTGCTAATGAAGAATATAGGACTAAGTAATCATGTCATTGTGCACAAAAAGCTGAATCCAGCTATTGAAAACTTTGCGCTGCCCAACTTTCATCACACGGTGGGTGCCAAATGAAGCAGGTGTCTGTGAGGCCTAACAAGCTCTTTTCACTGACCCCTATAGATGACGTCACACGTACTAACGAACTTCACTCCAAACCAGCCTGCTACATTCATGGCCCTACCCATGCCTGTAATTTATTCAAGAGTAGGACCAGGAATAGTGTGATGTAGAGGGGGAGACGGTGGTGTAGGGGCAGTGTGCTTGAATATTAGTGTGCTGCCCTCCCCTGCAGAGAGAAACTGTGTCATAATGCCGGACTCCTTTTATGATTCAAATCAAGGCTATTGTCTCTGTAAGCGACCGGCTCCGCTCTGTGCAGCAGAACAACTGAGGCACTATACGCCGGCTGCAGAAAATGAGTCCACTGCCATGGGCAGGCTGAGATACTCGGTACATGGGCCGTGGGGATAACAGGAATGCCTGCACTTTCTGCAATCATGTAAACACAATTCGCGCTCTTATCTGCAAGTCATCAACTGTAAATATACAAACAAACAAGTTAGCTTGCACAGGATCGGACACATCCCAGTCGACTGACATACAACAGAAGTAGCCTCTTTATTGACAAATAAAGTGTCATTTCACTCAAATATTCATACCTGATGTAGATATTTGATTTAAAGCTGTTGTCTTTGTGTTAATGTTAGCAACATGTCACAGTGCAACAGTCTAAATACTGATATTAAAAAACTTTTAGAGCTCAGATCAGTCTGATCTGACTGTCATATTGCTAGAACACAAAATAAGCATCAGAACTGACTTTATCCATCATTAACTAAGAATATAACCTCCAGATTCATATCAAATTAGTTTTTCTGTGGATCCGGATTTGCATTAATAAAAAAAACATAACTTAAAAAGAAAACGGTGGTTCTTGGGTTTTTGGGACAATACTTGAACATTTTGGCCTTAGTGATGTGCTGAGTCTATCACAGCTTAATCTCATCTTTTATGTATGTTGTGTGCCAAAGTGTACAATTCGTACATCTACAATGCTATAAAAACAAAATAAAAAGCACACATGAATAAACTGTTGATTCAGTGCAGACTGTAGACAGAACAAAAGACAGACAACGATGTTCCCTTTCCCCTCGAAATCTAATAGTTGTGCTACGATAAATAAGTTGTTGTTTTTTTGTATTCATATCTCAAGTCCTGATGTTTGTTGGTAGATTTGGTGTGGTGTGTGTGTGTGTGTGTGTGTGTGTGGTTAGGGTAGTGGTGGGCCCGATGTTGGGAAGCTCTGCACACGGACTATCTCGTGTGTGTGTGTGTGTGTGTGTGTGTTTGGGTGGGGGTGAGCGAGAGGGAGAGAGAGAGAGAGAGAGAGAGAGAGAGAGAGAGAGAGAGGAGGAGGCGGAGTAGCAGCGGGCTCTGGGACAGACGGATCGGGAAGGAAAAGTTTTTCAAAAGTTTCAGGAGGTTAACGGAGAATCACAGCAGCCGTGGCCGAGCTGCGGAGGATAATACGGGATTGGGACCTAACGCTTTCCGGCTGACTTTATGAAAAAAATCCCCATCGATCTTGGAGCCTTAATTTTTATGTGAGCTTTATCAAGGATGTATTTCTAGTAAAAGCCAGTCTTGAAACGCTGGAAACTTTTCCACCGAAATGGAAGGGAATATTCCATGGATTATTCTGTCACTCATATTGTTTATGCATATTTGTGAAGGTAAGTCTGATCCAATTAACTTCATCGTTTTGTCTAATATTCGTAGTTTACGGGCAGTCATAGGTGGCCTGGACTTGTCTGGACATCCACCGTCCGGCTCCAAATTGATTTTGGGGCTTTCCCTCATTATCTGGGCTACTTACTGAGAACTGGGGAGCACTTTCTGAACTTTTTAATTTTTTCCAATTTTACTTAACAGTTTATCGATAGTTTGACTCACAAATGATAATCTACAAGGTTTTTCCGAAGTCCTATGGAATAATTGAACCGCAGCAGATAGTGGTAACAGATCCCGGAGACGTTTACACGCATCACGTGTCAAAGTGAAACACACACTCAAGTGTTTGAGTGAATAAAGCTCTCAGTGCTGTATAGATAGATTAGGTATTTATAAAGATAGTGTCTGATCTATATGCAGTTGTTGGTTTTCTAGTGTTGGAGAGCGCTGCTGCTCCACCGACCTAACAAAAGAAGAAAAGCAGCTCCTGTGCCATCAGCTGTCCTTTAAAAGTTTGGCCAAGAAGCTTAGGCTTGTGCAATAATGTTAAACTTAAAAACAGAGTTAAAATAAAAAGTGTTTAACTGAAGCAGGGAGTGCAGTTACCCCCCTCCCTCCCTGAACAAAGACCCTTTAACAAACTGAAGATCTTGTCACTGGAAGCGGCTGAGTAGTGACAGATATGATAAATTAATGCCTCAGACAAACTTGTTTCCAAGCAGAAACCATCCCCTCCTGTCAGCTTTCTCTATCAAGAAAACGTTTTCCCTGCTTTTGACAAAGTAAACAGCAGACATGTAGGTGTGTCTGCAAGATGCCACAAGTGGCAAAGGCCTGAAATCTGGGAAGCTTGAAATGTGTCTCAGCGAGGGGAAACATCGGTTTGGGTATCTCAGTCATGTTTTACAGGGTTAATAAAGAGCTTCTATTCACATGCTCTTTGAATGGGACATTATTTATAATGATTACATGTTCAGAGGTTTAAGTGAATGGCACCAAGTCAGTTGTGTGGTTCTCTAACAAATTTCTCAATTTTCCACAGGGTTCCGATGCGTGGATAAATACAGACCTTGTGAAAATGGAGGGACATGCTTAGAATCACCTACTCGATGCATGTAAGTGGAACATGTGTAAAGATGTAACAGGATAAGACCCGTGGGCCAGTGTTTCTTTCAGCAAAGGCTCCAATCTGAGTTTTGTCCCTGCCTGATTCCTTCAGAAACTCATCTTCTGAAAGGCATTCAAACCACAAGTGTAGGCCTTGTGTGTAAATTGATTTACACAAGCTATTATTCCTCAGTTGGTTCATCGGAGGTTCACGGGAAAGATCTATCCCAGGCTGAAGCAAATGTGCCCTTTTTATATTGTGTTGGCTGTTAATTTACAGAATTCACATGAAGGTGGTGAAAGATTAGACAAATTGATTAGGCCTACACAGATGAGCAGCAACGAGCCTCAACATGTTTGGCTGCAACACTCATCTGTTGCACCTGTTTTCGAGCCTTGTCAGACACAAATCACTGCATTGTGCCGCACATGAGTTAGAGTAGCAATTTCCCTCTATGTTTCTTTATTCATTTACATCTTCAATGTGTGTTATTTTGCTTTGATATACAGTTTACCCTTTTTAAGGAATAGGGGTTCATTTGTAGGCTTTATAACAACTTTTTTGATTGATTGTCTTTGTTTCCTGCCTGCTTTGGGCATTTTTGAGCTCTCACATCTTTTGGCAGTGATAAGGCTTTTGTTTTTCAAATTGGTGAGGGGGGTTGTGTGGGACCACATTACAATAGTCAAGCTAAATAGCCTACAGTGCCTTGCCCTGGGGTCACTTGTCCCTTTTAAAAACCCTTTAGCTTAGGAAACATGCCTGAGTGTTTCAGATGGAGGAGATACAGTCATTGGTGGAACAAAACCTCCTTGGCTGCCAGCTGCTTCCCTCCAAAACAGTACATTTATTATTTTATTGGAGTTATTTGCAGTTTACAACACCGCAGGGTTCAAAGTTGAGCCAATACCATAAATGCGCTTTTCACAGGCAAAAAGTAAGTCAAATGTTTCTATTTTTCAAACACAAAAGCAATTGCGTAGTTCTTTGAGGCTGTTATTCTGCCAGTAGCAGCCATTACACACCAGCCAATGTGTAACTTGACTGCATGTGGATCGAGTAACCACCACCCACATTTTTTAATCATTAGCTGGAGCCAAGGTGGGGGAGACTAACTTAGTGAGTGAATGTATAATTTTATGCAGCCAGCTCTATTTCAGCATATCTAACATCGTTCTCTGAGCAAATCATATATTTTGAGCACCACACAGAAATAGCACTTTCCTCCTACTAGAGAAAATCACCTCAATGCTTGGTCTAATCTCCATATTTAAGGTCATCTCATCACAGGGGATGTGTTTTCCTTTCCATTCATCCATTGTGCTACCTCAATCCTTTGTGCTGTGTACATGTATGCGTACATAGGTTAAGAGTGTAGGACCTGGGCATGTGTGATCACTAAGCTGGGTCCGAGCCAAGAAAAATAAGTACTTAAACTGTCCATGGAAAGGATTTCTAATGGAAGGGGACATCGAATGTCATACCACACAGTGAAGAAAGAGTCCCATAGCAGGGCAGATCAGTGGAGCGGAGCGTGGCCACATGAGAGTGGTCAGACCAGTCGTAGACAGAGGTGAGTGGTGGAGCCACCCCACCCCTTCCCCTGGGAGCCTGCAGAAACAGGAGATCCAAAACAGCAGAAAAGATCCTTTCTTCTACCAGATACCTGCCTGAAACCTGGCACCATCAGAGCAGGTCATAGAGAGGGAGAGAAGAAAGGCCACAGCAGAGCGAGGCCACTACAGAGTCGAGAGACAGAAACAGAATGCAGATACAGATACACGTTCTGGCATTTGAGAGGAATTTGTAGAACCAGTAGAAAACAACATTGCTGGAAAACACTTCTTTTCCACATAATCTGGCACATTGTTCTGTGGAGAGAATGTCCATCTGTTCCTAGTTGACCAACCACTATGTTGTTTAAGTTTTTCTTACAGCAAGTATCTTCTTAAGTGACAGTAAAACTGTGTGTATGGCAGCTACCATTGTCACTGTCCCAGATACCAATGTATCCTCTGTCCTGTTGGCAGACACTGCTATGATACCACACTATAGCCCTAACATGTAAGACATCTCAAAGTTCTCTCATAGTTCTGTATCTTCTTAGCATGAATGTGTGTCTCAGTGTGCTGACTTCCTCCTCAGGTGACTTACTAGTTGAGGTTGTGGGCCAGAGTTGATGATAGGGGATTACAGTAGTAATCACTTGTCAACTGTTCAAATGAGCAAACTCTCTGAATCCCATTTCACCTGTTTCAGTGACTCAGAAAAGATCACATAATGCTTTTAGTCTGAAAGGGCTGAGCATTCCAACCTGGTTTCACAACACTCTCCCAACGTTTTGGCTGCAACTGTTAGTCAGATGGTTGAGCATGATTGTTGCATGGTGGTTGCATCACTGTTCCATAAGTGATCGAAAATATTAGTCAACGTAAAACTCTAGATTATTACATTGAAGGGTCTGTCTGAAGTCTGCGATTAGCGGGGAGCTATATTAAACTACAGTTTTAAGACAAGGTCTTGTGTGGAAAGGGAAATCCAGTAAATACCAATAAACAGCAGCCTGATATGAGTCAACCTGTGAAAAGCTCAAAGGTCATTCCAATAGTTTGTGTGTGAGATGATTAATTAAGGCAGGTACAATGTTTGAAGTGAGCTTGATGAAGACTCTCATTAACATGTACGGCGTTTCCTTCCTGTTTAACCAGTTGGCTTTGTTTGAGGGCTGCAAATAAGATGATGATTTTGTAGTTCTTCATGTCTCCTCAAGAGCTGCTCAGCTCTGTGATGTTTTATCTGTATTTTCTAATACACTTTTCTTCTTGATACACACTTACATTTTGAGGAAATCGTTCTATAATCTCACTGTAACCCAAAGTTTTGAACTTGACAGTGAAGGGCTGAGAGTATCACAGAGAGTGCGGCCTTCGAGGTGAGCAGTCAGAAGTCCAGTTGAAGAGCCTCTGGCCCCTCAGCTCCACCCCATGAGCAGAATGTGCTGCCTCGAGAGGGCCACGGTGGCGTGGCCGGAGGAGAGATAATTAGGCAGATTGAGAGGGTGTCATTCAGAGAGGATCCAGCTGGAGGGATTGGACTGGGGGTAGGGAATGGGTAAAGGGAGGCTGGGAAGGAGGGAAGGAGTGGGGGGCACGGGGGGCTGCGTAGAGGACAGCTGGTGGATGTTGTGATGGTAATCCAGTGAAGTCAGATCTTGACAAAGGGGAAGCATAGGGCCAGGTGCTGCCATTGAGCAGTCAGCCGCCCCCATACTGCGAGAGACAAGCTCGTGGAGGAATGAAGCCGGTAGCTCTCGCACATGTTGCCTCTCTCACAGTGCGGCAGCTTTCTCTGCGTGTTGTCCCAGCTCATCCTCTGCCTCTGTCTCTCATCACAGTGGCAGATCGCAGATTACAACCAACTCTTTCCTCTCAGATCTTTGAAACTGAATTGAAATAAATGTGAGGCTTCTCCACTGTGTGAGGCCCACAGATGGATTCAGTGGTCCTCTCTCTGTGTTACAAATGCTTTGCCCTTAGCCTCTGAAGCAAAGTTAGAATATGAATTGTGAGTGTTCAGTTATGACCCTGTAGTAACTCCCAACCTCTTAGAATGTGATGGAAGAGGACATCTTTGACTTTGATAAGGAACAGACTGTTTCTGTGGTAAAAAGTTTGTAACTGCCAACTTTTGTAAGGAAATAAAGAACTGTATGATTATTATTCAGTAAGGAAACAAATCTTGTGGGAATTAACAGCTACCAGACACCAGCCAAATGTCAGTGAAATTGTATTGGGCTGGTATATGTGCGTTATTCATCAGCCATAAAACAGAAACAATGAGTGGCTGGTAAAATTTTAACTTACACTAGCCATTTGGCAAGTCCATCAAAATTGTATTTTGCACGCTTGGTACAACCTTTCCAAATGTAAAATGCAGCTTCTAGAAGTTTAATTTACTCAATAGCAGATGAAAGTGTATTATTTTTTTGATTTTTTTACACAATTCACAAAGAAGTGAAAATATGCCAAGGCACATATTTACTGACAGGCCGTAGCAAAGAGACAGATTATATTGTTAGCTTAGTTCAGAGCACCTCAGGGCTAGTGTTTTCTTTGGCATCTTTATGGTGGATTAGAGAGGAATGCTTAGTAAGATTCCTCCTGTCCCTCTGGTGCTTTCAGGTTATTGTCCGTACCTCCCATCCATTCACCCTGGTAGCCCCTTCAGGAATGTCTTTAACAATACTGTCAGCCTAGTCACATTGAGAATGGGATGTTTGGAATGACTTGTTTGATTTGCAATTAGTTACTTTGCAATTTTGTGAGGCAACATATAGCCCATATCACTCATGCTGTCCTGGCAGGCAGATGGAGCCGCTGTGGAATTCTCTGATGCATTGCAGACTCAGTAGTTTCAGATGACTTATATGAAGGGCATTGGCCATAACCATGACGAGATGAGTGCTCTCTGATGTAGAGGTTACACCATCGTGGGGAGTAGGGTTTGGGTTTGTTGTCCCTTCATGTCTATGGGTCATGACTGGAGACTAAGAGCTGTGGTTTCCCAGGCCCAGTCACAGGAAGTGCTGCCTTCTGACCTTTCTGCTACGCACATCCTGTCTTATCGAAGAGGCTTAAGCAGCTTACTCAGCGTACTGAGGCCTCCATGTTCCTCAACTTTCTCATCTTCCGCCTAATTTTATTTCATCTTATTAGCACATGGCTACATTGTGCTGAACTGTTTCATCCCTGGAATTTATAACTGAGCATGTGGAAATGAAAACTGTGCGCTCACTCGCACGTCACACAAATCAAGAAAACCAGCCCTGTGTGCTTGTGTTTTATTATTCTTTTTGGTTTCAATGTTTGTCTGAACCACATGCTCATGTAGGGATAAGCCTGCATTTGAAATCCCATCCCCTGGCTGTTCTTCAGAGGAGACATTCAGCCGGGCTTGATTGAAATAACTGAGGTCCGCCAGCAAAATTTCCCCTAGTCTCTCCCTCCCCTTAGAAGAGGAAGGGATGGGTCCATCATTAAATGATTCAGGAAAAGGCATTCGCTTTTCCACTAAGCACTCTTTCCACAGACAACTAGGCAACATTTTGTCAATGTTTACCAGTCCAGAATTTAAGATTTATCAGTGGTTTAAAACACAGTTGCTGCATTATTGTAGTATCTTAAAGTTTTATAGAATGTTTCATTAGGTATGACTGGCCCACATCCTTCTTTAATATCTCTTGCAGTTCTTCGGGTGACAGCAGTTAAGATGAAATTCACTTTCAGGCTGTTTTCTCAGTGTTCTCCTTTGCTTATCTTAGCTTTGCCAGCGCACTATAAACAAATGTTATTCTTTCAGGACTTAAAGCTTGTGAGAGTGCCGGTTTCAATCAATCAGTTCCTGTCAACATTATTAAAATTGATTTCTTTTTTATCAGATGTGCAGTTTTTTTTAAGCAACATTAGCTGTGCAGCAAATGTTTGCTGTGAAAGGAATTGCAACACAGGCCATTAGAAGGTCTGAATATCTTTTGGTCCATTATGTTTGTACTGTTAAGGCTAACTTGAGACAAAACACTGAGACGGCATTGCAGTGGATCTTTGGTGTTTCGCTTGGGGATGGGGTCTTTTAAAATTCTGTTTCAAAGTTTAACAAAATCTGGTTCAGTTTAGGTGGTTGGGTGGGGTTTTTGTGGTTGAGTTCAGTGAATGCTTTGAAAGACCTCGACCCTGGGATTCATGCAATGTGGTTATGGGCAAACGCGTTGCTATTTGAAAAATGTCAGGGAGTATTCTTCCAAAGGTCTGTTGACACTTGAGTCAGATTTGTTCAGATAGTGTATGAACTAAAACTGTAAAAACTACTAGCACGTGTCTAGCCTTTTTAATAGCAGCATTACTCGGTAACAAGAGCACATTTCGGTTCTCTTGGGTGCAGACGTTTGGTTTGGTTTCTGGATTTATATTCTTTCTATGCATGTAATTGCAAGTGTTTAGGTCAGAGGGATGCTCTGACAGCTGGTCTAGCTTTTCCTTGAGATGCATTACTGCTTTTCCTCAAGAGAAAGTTAAATGTCCTCATATTCACATGTTTAATATTCATGCTCGAGGGGTGCTCTGGAAACCTCCCTCTGGAGATTTCAATACATCCTTTGTGTGGCTAAGCACAATTGTTGAAACAAACTTTGCGCTTTAAACTGTGAAACACCAATCCTTTTAGACATGATCATACTTAATTACCAGACTGAATTGGTTCTGCATGTTGCTTAGTGCTACCTGCATATGTAGGGGATCACTCCTCTGAAGTGCTCCAACTGTCCTTACGAAACCCTGTCTCCCAACACCCCCTTTTTCTCACTCTGGCTCTCTCTCACCATGGGTTACTGTTGCCAGGCTACAGCCCAGGCCTGTTGGTCCGTGTAAGCCCAGGCCTGAAAGACTAGCTGTTTGGGTCACTGCTCCCCCCCAACACTTTCATACAAAGGAGTTCTGACTACTTTAGCTCTTTTATTTGGGCCACAAAACACTCCCCAACCCCCAATCTGGCTCTTTGCTGAGAAAGGGAGAGCCAAGCTGAGGAGAGCAGAGCAGAAGAGGCTGTTTGAAGGAGGGGGGAAGTGGATGGGCTCCTGTTGGCAGTGTGGTGTCAGTATGGACTCGCATAAAGGAGTAGAGCTGGTTCCTGCTTGCTTGTGGAAGGAGGGGTTGAGGGAATGAGTCTCTGTTGAGAGAAAGAGACAGTGTTGTAAGAGTTTAATATTTCTTTTTAGCAACCTCATGGGAAAAAGGATTTAGTATATGTTGATTAGCTCCTGTTATGCAATGTAGAAGTTGAAATCTTGCCCCAATTCAAAAGTTTGTAGTTCTGTCGCTGTTGCTCTTTCTCTCCATTTGGTTTAGGAAATGTCCTCTGAGATAGGAAGACTCCTTTTTACTTTTTGCTTTGTGGTGCATGACTGTGTGTATGAACCGTGTCAGAGATTACAGCCTCTTTGTTCACAGGTGAGCCACCCTTTGACCTCTGGCAGAGTAGCTGCTATTGTATAGGAGAGGATGAGCTCAGGTTACCCTGCAGTGACCCAGAAAGCAGGAAAACCGGCATTGTGTTACACGAGTATAGATGACAGAACTCAGTCACATAAATCAAACTGTTTTAGTCAGAATGTCCTTATTCTTGATGCTGAACAACGAAGAAATCAAGGCACATTGCTGGAATGTCATATTTCAAATCACAAAAATGTTTTATGAGGTCATTTGTACTTTTTATACTATTCTTTATTAAATGTTTGATGATTGCAATCACCTTCTTTTTAATCTTTTCTGCAAATCCTTTCTTTTATGGGTTCACAATACTTCTCTTCCTCAGAAGCTGAGGCTGGTTGTAAGTTTCTTTCTTTGTGTTTGGGCGTGTAGTGATTGTTGCATGTGTTTGCTTCGTTGCAGTGATGCCTTCGTGTTATTATCATGAAACTCTGTGAAGAGGAAATATTAATGCATGTGTTTTGGGGTTTTTTTGGCAGATGACCATGTTTCTTGGGTGGTGTTAAATGGCCAATGTGTGTGAGTTTGTGCCTGTGTGTGTGTGTTGGTTACTGGATTTGTCCCATGAGCATAACACTCCAGTTGTTTTGGCTTAAAGTCTGGCAGGAGAGGTAGATGCCAGACACCCAGAGGTGTACTGACAGATGTGGACAGATGCACAGGGCCGAGGCTGCAGCTGGCAGGAGTCCTCATGTGTGCTGACACGGAGAGATTACCCATTCTGGCCATCCCTCCCTTGCACTCAAGGACCTCCTCCTCATCTGCTGCACTCTCTTCCTCAGAGGTCAGAAGTCGGCACTCACTAAATATGACTCAGGGGCCCATTGCACAACAGCAGCCTGCACCTGCCATCCACATCCTCCACAAATAAGGCTGGGCCCAGGCGAATGCACAGTTCCTGTCCGTCCCTCTTTTCCCAAAGGCAGTAGAATCCACGAGGTTGTAAAGAGCCTGATAAGGAGACTCTTGAGTGCACCAGGACAAAGTTGCACGTCTCTCACAGTCGCTCTGCACTGATAGCACTCTGATTTGTGTGTTATGGGAGTAGCATGTTGGCAATGAGTCAGGTCTAGACAAAAGAATGTGTGTTTTGGCTGCTCAGTTCAGCATACATTTGTACGCGGTGACAAATAATTTATCAGGCATAAATGCTATCACATTCTCACACACTCATCCGCACACAAACATGCATCCATGTATTCTAACACACACAATTAAACACCAATGCACTTAATCCTCATACTTTAAGACACATTGAGTATTTTTGGATCTTGATAGGAAAATTTACTTGCTTTTTGACACACAGTATTTCTTCGAGTGGGTTGTAAGTTATTCTCTCTCTGCAGAGAGTAACAATGGTCTTCGAGGAACAACATCCTGTATAGACTGTAGCTCTTTGGCTTTTATTAGCAGTCAAATACCCACATTGCAGAGTGGCTCTTGTGGAATTTTACTGTCAGTCTGCACTGTATTGTATGCCGTCTTTGTGCCACATTCGTGTTTCATTTTTTAGTGACACACTAGATTCCAGACATACTTAATTTGCCTCTAAATAAACCCAGCCAAGCCATGACAAATAGCCATGGGGACCAAGGGTGGGGGTGGGTAGGGGGTGATTGGTTGGGTGTCAGGCTTGCTTGTTCGTCTGTGAGGTTGCTAGGGCAACAGGGATTGTGCATTCGGAGCGAGTGCACTGTTTTCAGAGCAAGGGACGAGGGATTACAGGAAATATGACATGACATTCTTGCTGGACCAGACCACTCTCTCCTCCTCTTCGTCGCTCTCTCCACCAATTCCACCCTCTAAAGACATTCTCTCCTGCAGAGAGGCCCCACCCCGCTCCCTGCAGCCTGAGTGACATTATCATCACAATTAGACGGGGGACCTCTGACATCTGACCTCTCAGCGCGTGAGAGGAGGGGGTGGTTTTGGGGAAAGCCAAGCTGGCGTTCAGGGGGGCTTTAGGAGTACAAACTCCCCTTCGACATCACAGCCAGTGCAGCTTCATTTTAACTTCCAGACCAAGTCTCAGTGCCTTAGTGCTAACCTTGTATTGTAGTCTTGTAAAAAAAATCCTCATTCCCAGTGCCGTTTATAGTTGTAAGATCTAGATAGTTGATACATTTTTTTAATTAAGTGTCTGTGAATGCACATTCATGTGTATTCGCCTGTGCAGGTAGCTCATCCCTGTGGATCCTTCATTTCACCATTTTCTTTGTGAAACTAGGTAAAAAAAACAAAACTGTAAAGTGTCCGTTTTTCTTTACCACAGCAGAACAGCCAGAGACAAAGCAGGCAATTTCAGTGAAAATCTACATCCGCATCAGTTCATCCTCTTTAGCTTCGCCTGGAGCGGCTACCATCTCTGAGAGTCAAGAGTCTCAACATTTTTCAGTCTTTGTTAGTCATGCTTTATTAGACAGGAGTCAAAAAAGCACACCAGAAAAGTAAAAGATGAACAAACACTGGTATAGTGGTCATGCTCCTGTAAAAGGGAACAGATGAAAACCCATTGTTGATCCTGCCCAGGGGTTCTTCTCCAATGAAAGAGAAGACAGAGCCCAAGGGCGGGCCAAAACCCAGCCGTCACTGCCCTGTCAACAGCATCAAACAATCAAACAGCCTGTTTGAAGAGGGGGTTTGTACCCAGCCAGAGGCTCCACTGTGGGTGTAGAGTTACCAGATCATACTGGACCCCTTAGTAAGTCCAAACCTTGTCTACACTCCCATAGGACCTCTGCAGAGAGCAGTAGGAGACCCTGTTTATGTGTTTATCTCTGCTTCTTAGTGGAGCAGGTAGAGGTCAGGCATACATAATGTCGACACAGCCCGTGAAGCAGAGTAGCAGCAGCAGCAGCAGCAGTAGAAGCAGCAGCAGCAGTAGCAGCTTGATCCTCCACCTGTGTCTACACAGGATGCATTCAGGCACAGTACTGAGTGTAGGTCACTCGTGTTTTGGCAGCACTTATGGCCTCATACACAATCAGTGCAGTTACAAGACAGAAACTAGACTTGAAATATTAAAATAGGCCTCACATCAAGTCACATAGCCTGTGTGGGCAGGAGAAAAATGACCAAAAAAAAGCCTAAACATGTCATGTGTAGATAAGCCATTAGTGTCTCACAAAGAGGTGGATGTATTGTTTCTCTCAAATACCACAGCTGCTTCTCCTATTCACTTCATGTGTGCGGTGTGTAGTCCTCATTTTTCTCATGTCAGTTTTTTTGGCAATTGTTAAGTTTCCAGACTGCTGTTTCTGGGTGTGTTCTTTTTCATATATGAGAAAAGAAACAAGAGCTGAGGTGCGGAAAAACTGTAACAGTGGAGGAATGTTAGCTGACATGGAGAAACTGAGGCTTTCCAGCTGGAAATAACAGATCGTGTGCCTTGTTAAACCTATTAGACACAGAGACATGACCTCCCTCCATCTTAATATTTCAAAGATTGTTTGTGATTGTATGTGTGTCTCATTCCATGAACAATGTATTGCATGATTAGTGCTTGTGGAGTAAACTAAGTTAATATAAATTCAGTCCAGGGCCCTGGCGCATTACTCATGCCAAGGTATGAGTCAGGCAGAAGGCTTCGCCAAGATGTCATTGGGCCCTGATTACTAAACCCAGTACATGATGGGAAGTGGGCTACACCAGAGTTAGAGTATCACAGCTCTGTATTAGTTAACGTTTTGACCTTCAGGCCAAATACATCCTAATGTTTGTGTTTGTGTGTGTGAATTTGTTTTTCTAGATGTCGTCCTGGATTCATTGGTCCTCTCTGTACGCACCTGGATCCTTGTCATCGATCGCCGTGTCTGAACGGAGCAGCTTGTAAGAGCCAGGTGGTCAATGGCATCCCACAATACACCTGTGTGTGCCAGAGAGGGTTCAGAGGTACATATATCACAATTTGTCTTCATCAGAAATGATAAGATATGAGAAGGGGGATCGAAAGTTTATGTTTTAACTGAATTGAATTCACTATTTAATCTCCAGGCCAAGACTGCTCCCTCATTGATGCCTGTGCCACCAGTCCCTGTGCCAATGGGGCCCGTTGTGCCAATTGGAATAACCACTACAACTGTTCCTGCCCACCTGGCTTCCAGGGAAAGAATTGCCGCAATGACATTGATGAGTGCCGCAAGCCTGGCGTGTGCCTCAATGGTGGCCTCTGCATTAACACCCATGGGTCCTTCAGTTGTCGGTGCCAACCTGGATACAGTGGGCGCACATGTGAGGTGTCCACCCTTCCCTGTGCCCCATCTCAGTGCGTTAATGGGGGCACCTGCCGACAGACCAGTGACCATACCTATGAGTGTGCTTGCCTACCAGGTAAAATAGCTCTCTAGCGACCTAATAGAACACACATGCACACATACAAACAAAATTAGAGTCAGTGCGTAGACCCTGCTGTTTTCCCAGGCCCTCAGCACTGTGGTTCAGGCATACAGAGTTTCCCAGCCTGATGACGTGTATGTTAGTGCTGTTACTGGGATTTACGCCTCTGTCCCAGGTCAGCTTCCTGTGTGCTATTAATAGCTACTGATGGGAGATGAGATGGTGGGAGAGTTGAAGAGGCAGCCCGTCGGCACTCTACTCCACTCTGCTCTGCTCACCACAGAAGGAATTTACTTTATGGACCTTCTGGTTTCCCACTGGGGAGCTGACAGGAAATGTCTCTTGCCAGAGAGGAAGTCATTGAAACTGTGAGAGATTATAAAACAAGCAAACACTGCAGGGAGTGCGGACCTCTGAAGCAGGCAGGAATCATGGCTGTTGCTGGCATAGTATGGGAACTGTCATGAGAAGATGTAAACAATCAGACACCCTCTGAACCTTTTTACTGCCCACATTGCCCTACACCTTCTAAAGTGTGGGAAATATGACTCAAGGTTATGAGTAGAGATGCTTAGTGTCTGGAACAGGGACCACTGAATGTTTACTAAACTCTTACTCTGTGTGTGTTACTGTGTCTGTGTATCATAACTCTTTTCTCTCCATCTGTCCTGTCTCAGGGTTTGAGGGTCACAACTGTGAAAATAATGTGGACGACTGTCCAGGTCACAAATGCATGAATGGAGGAATATGTGTGGACGGAGTCAACACCTACAATTGCCAGTGCCCACCAGAGTGGACAGGTACAGCTCTATTTACATCATGTTTAAAACATATAACATATATATGCAGTATATCATGATGAGAATGTGTGAGCTAATATTTCACATTTCCACAATAGGACAATACTGTGCTGAGGATGTTAATGAGTGTCTCATGCAACCAAATGCCTGCCATAACGGGGGTACTTGCTTCAACACCATCGGCGGGCACACCTGTGTTTGCGTCAATGGTTGGACTGGAGATGACTGCAGTGAGAACATTGATGACTGTGCCATTGCTGTCTGTTTCAATGGTGCCACCTGCCATGACCGTGTAGCATCCTTCTTCTGTGAATGCCCAGTTGGAAAGACAGGTAAGTGGGTTTATCAAATGGCCTCTGCATCCCTCTTAGTCCTAGCTGCCAAGTTGTAAATGACATGTGTTTTTATTTCTGTGCTTTCTACACAGGTTTGCTGTGCCACCTTGATGATGCATGTGTCAGTAACCCCTGCAATGAGGGTGCGGTGTGTGACACCAATCCTCTTAATGGCCGCGCCATTTGCACCTGTCCTGCTGGCTTTGTAGGCGGTGCCTGCAACCAGGACATGGATGAGTGTTCAATTGGTAAGCCTGCAGTTTGTGTTTTTACCATTGTTAGTGTTGTTTTATGTTCAGGTGTGTTTCATGTACTGAACCCCTGCTTTCTTCCCACAGGTGCCAACCCATGTGAGCATTTTGGGAAATGTGTGAACACAGAGGGTTCCTTCCAGTGCCAGTGCGGTCGGGGATACGCTGGCCCACGGTGTGAGATTGACATCAACGAATGCCTGTCCATGCCCTGCCAGAATGATGCCACTTGCCTTGACCGGATTGGAGAGTTCACCTGCATCTGCATGCCAGGTATTGATAAGTTGTATTTCAGCAATTAGACAATGTGGAACTCCTTATTTCATCCTGATGTCTTTCACATAGGACAGGCTAAAACCAATAGCTGCGTGGAACAACTGATTGTTTAAACTTGACCTTCTAAAGTAGGTTTATCCACAGAGCTGCCATACTGAGTGCCAGTGCAGACTATTATGTAATACATCCCCATTGACGTTGGGGGTATGGAGGCGCTGCTCAACTCTGAGTACACTGTACAAGCCAGACAGGGTATTAGTTTGGACTAAGTGATGGTTTGGACATTCAGTGACAAAAACACAGTGAAACTCTCACGCACAGTCCTACATGCATCCTGGGGTTTTGGGAACTATACAAATTAGAGCTGGGAGTCGGGTCTATAGGACTGGATGTGAGAGAGGGCCAGCAGTTAGGGGGAGGAGTGTGCAGTGAATACTAATGAGAGGTAGAGTGGTGGGAATGGAGCGGAACAATAGGGCCCCTCTGTGCTCCACTTTGCACCCCTCATACACACACAGAGGGAAAGAGGCCTTTTCCCAGAGCCTCTCCCCCCCTCCCCCTTCATTTCCAGAGACAGGCCCTTCCTCCTCACCCTCCTCATCATCAGCCAGCCTGGCAAAGCTCATGTGGAGCTGCTGATTATTTCTGATTCCACGCTAGCCTCTCCCCAGGGGCAGCACTCTGATCCACACTCTGTTTCACCTCAATGAAGGAGCCCTTCATAGTTTGCAAACGCAAAATGTATAACATGCGTCTGGTGAATGTGGCACTAACCCAGGGAGGGGTAATGCTCCTTGGACAGTAGGGTGTGGTAATTTCAGGTCAGTAGAGTAGGAACACTGGGGATGCTCCAGGGAGCTTTTATTCCACCCTGTGGTTCTGCAGAGGCCAGTGTCAAAATTCTGAGGCCTCCCATGAGAGAAAAGTTTCCCACAGACCCTTTCCTCATTGCAAAGAGTACACACAATCACATAGACACCATGCTGGCTTGAAGAGACTTATTTGTTCATACAAACTGAACACTGTCAATCTAAAAGATCTGAATTCAGCATGAATTTCTTTCTTCCAGGCTACATGGGGACTTACTGTGAGATTGACGTAGATGACTGTGAGAGTAACCCATGTGTGAATGATGGCATCTGTCGGGACATTGTCAATGGCTTCACATGCACCTGCCAGCCAGGTAAGACTTTATTGACTGATCTTTACTTGTACTCCCTTTGTTGATTTCTTTTCCTGTTAACAACTCCTACTCAGTGACAGCAACACTAAGAACAGAAAGCCGGAGTTTAAATGCCCCCACGACCAGAGGAGGGAGGGTCAGACTTGATACTTCTGCCTGCTGCTGTTTAGAGCCACCACTCATATAAAAAGGCAGTCCCAAAAAGCTGCCTATCCTCTCCTCTTGCCTGAACAAAGACACTATTGTGACCCCCACCCCCCTCCTCTGTGGAATGTGGAAGGGACAGCAGTCTCCCTCATCCTGCCCTGGTGGTGGGGAACAGCAGTCCTGCTAATGAGATTCTTTTCCAGGTCCGCAATTTACATCTGGGACAGACGTCCCCCCTCCACCCCCCATCTAGCTATTGAGCCGGTGGAGCTGATGCAGGAAGGGGAGGGGGGTTCCCTAAAAGAGAAAACAATCCCACCGTCTCCTCAACCCCCCCTTTGCAGCCCAAGCACCACCACACAGACCATCTTGACACTGTTAATCAACTGAGCAGTGTGCTACCAATGCACCAATTCACCCCTGTCTGGGCACTGTGCCCACTGATTTCAGGCCTGTTCAGTTTCTCAAGCTTTGCAAGCTAGTAGAATTATTATTATTATCATGATGATGATGATGATGATGATTATTATTATTATTATTATTATTATTATTATTTTTATTATGTTTTTTTTAATTCAAACATTCCATCTAATTTCATGTATCTGTGCTGACATTTCAGCTTAGAGAAGGCTGTGCAGCCACAAAATGTAGCTTTAAGTGAAGTTAGTCGAACCTGCATAAGTTACATTGCCAGATATTCCAAACCAGTTGTAGCAATATTCATTTATTTTCAGATCCATTTTGCATGCATTCGATTGTTAATCTCCCCTCAAAAACATTATCAAGGTCGCTTTCCAGTGTATTTAGTAGTGGTCATCTCAGCACTGGTCCAAGTGCACAGATGACATGTCCTTAACCAGTCGAGACGCTCTCAAACCCAACCTTAGCCAGACGTCACTAACATACCCGCAGACCTCTGCCCTTCAGAGAAGAGACAAAACTGCCCTCTGACCTGAGCATGGACCCTTCCACTGGGCCTTCTTTCTGACCCTTCACCTCTGTGTTTGTATGTCCCAGGGTTTACTGGCACCATGTGTCAGATCGACATAGATGAGTGCGCCAGCACACCCTGCCAGAATGGAGCAAAATGCTACGACCGGCCCAATGGGTTCGAGTGCCGCTGTGCTGAAGGTAAGGGCTTCTGTACCTAATAGTTGTCAGTGGATAGTTGTTTAATGGGACACAGCTCAAGATGTCTTCCCAGGCAGAAGAGCAGATGAGCCTTAACCACTTGTTGGGCTGTGTTTGGTCTTTGTTAAGTGTTCAATGTTTTGGGGGGTCAGCTATTTCTCTGAATGTCTGCTGGGCGAGCAGACTGACTTGAGGCCCCTAATCCCACTCTTTCCCTCATTGGCTCAGGATCATGGGGTCACTGAGGACCAGCAGTTGCCAAGAAAGGAGCCTTGGTCATCACCCCGACATCTGTTCATCTATTAAACCCCCACACACCACCTTATGCCACATCTTAACCTTCATTCCTTCACATTCAGCCATGTCCATGTTTGAAAACATACCCAGATACAGTGAGCTATATGATAAAGTTTGTCACAAAGGCCGCATGTATGAGCAAGCTGTGTGTATACGTTGATATTTAACATGTTTATTTGGACCTATGCCTACGGAGGAGCCTGCTTCATTGTTTCAGTCGCCAGCTGCTTGGTATTCCCTGTGTTTGTGGGCCCCTTCTGTTGAGTGAAGTGGCCCTGTTTGACGTGGTGCAGTCTATTGTTCCCTCCGCCACTGAGAACAAAAGCAGGACTGGGAGGCCTGTGTAGGGACCTTCTTTACTGCTTTGCCCAACTCAGCACTGCACTACACACATACCACACAGACCAACACTTACTTGCCCAACACGCAGACACTGTTGACATGGAAACCACAGCAATCAGAACCCAAACTGTAGAAGCTTTTATAAGGAAAAAGTGGGAAAAAGAGCGAAAAAAAGAAAAAAACAGGCCCGACCAGATCCTTAACATCAATCTCCATTTATGCTTTTTTTCTTTTTAGGTTATGAAGGGACACTCTGTGAGAGCAACATTAACAACTGTCAGCCTGACCCATGCCACCATGGTACCTGTATAGACGGCATTGCCAGCTACACCTGCAACTGTGATGCTGGCTACACAGGCTATCGCTGTGAGAACCAGCTCAATGAGTGCCACAGCAACCCCTGCCAGAATGGGGCCAAGTGTGTTGATCAGGTCAACAAGTACATGTGCCACTGCCAACATGGAACCTCAGGTAAAACAAAAGTGTCCATAAACACAATGACAGTAAATCGTAATGATTTAAAAATGTGAAAGTTAGCCAACATTTACGGTAAATGTATGGCAATATGGAATGATAATAATGGAATAAAATTATTAAAGATAGATGATTAGGATTTACATTTTCTATACTGAATCATATTCTCTGATGTTTATAATATTCTCAAAGCCAAATGTAAAAACTCCAACTCTTCTTCAAACAGGTATCAACTGTGAGATCAACTATGATGACTGTGCCAGCAACCCATGTGACTATGGCATCTGCAAAGATGGAATCAACCGCTACGACTGCGTTTGCAAACCTGGCTTCACTGGTAAGTCCCTCTGACAATGAAACCACACATTTGCTGTGAATAATCAACTCTCATTGGAAATGTCAACAGACACACTTTAAATTATATCTAACATGTCTCCTGCCAGGTCCGAAGTGTAATGTGGAGATAGATGAGTGTGCATCCAGCCCCTGTCGCAATGGAGGGACATGTGTGGATGAAGAGAATGGATTTCACTGCCAGTGTCCTGCGGGCTTTAAGCCCCCTTACTGTTACTCCCAGGTGGACGAGTGTGGCAGCAGCCCATGCATCCATGGCTCATGCAGGGATGACATTAACGGGTATGAACTGTTACAGCCTGTTTCACAGTTTAAAGTAACTCTTTCTAAGTCAATGATAAACTTGGCACAACACATTGTTTCAACTTATACATCAATTAATTTTCACTGACTGTACATCTGTATTCCCAGTTACCGCTGTGACTGTGAGCCCGGATGGGTGGGGAAGAACTGTGACCTGGACAGGAACGACTGTTTGCCCAGTCCCTGCCAGAATGCTGGCACTTGCATCGACCAGCTCAATGGCTTCACCTGCAAGTGTCGCCAAGGCTTCAGAGGTAAGGAGCTGGCATAGTAGCCCAGCACACAACAACCAATTGACCAGTCAACTTCAAAAAGCACAGTGCTCATGGAGTAATACACTGCAGTAGTTTAAGTCATAACTGAATATCTTACAGACTGAGATATAGACATCTTTTAGTCTAAAAGATTCGTACCACATCTTCTATCATTTTCCTTCTGCTCAACTACAATTATCTACCTCCCCCTAGTGGTGCGTTAAAAATGTGCAGACACAATCACAAGTATTTGACCAAGTATTGACTACATCATAATATAGTTATGTAGTATATTTAAATGTCTTGTCTGCTCCTCCAACAGGTAACCTCTGCCAGGTGAACATCAATGAATGTGCATCCAGTCCCTGTCTTAATAAGGGTACTTGTGTGGACGGTGTGGCAAGTTTCACCTGTGTGTGTGAGCTTCCCTACAGTGGACCCACTTGTGCTGAGGTCCTTACCCCTTGCTCCCCTAACCCTTGTGCCAACCATGCCATTTGCACCCACACGCCAGACTACTTGGGCTATCAATGTAACTGCCAGCTAGGGTGGCAAGGTAAGCACGTTTAGTACAAATCATCTCTGTGCCAGCTCATTATTATGTTTTCCAATGAGTCTTATAAAACTTGTCTTCTCATTTTAAACTCCACTGTAACCTTTATTTGCATTCTTCAGGTCAGCTGTGTAACGTAGATGTGAACGAATGCATCTCAAACCCCTGCAAGAACCGTGGGACCTGCACTAACACACCTGGAGGCTTCCTGTGCTCCTGCCGATCTGGATACAGTGGGCTGAACTGTGAAACAGACATCAATGACTGTTCTCCCAGTGAGTGGTCACGTAAAGGATGAAAACTATAATATTCTGTTACTGTCAAACACAACACCAGATCCTTGCACATTTACTTGACCTGACCAAAGTTGTCCTCTTTCTGTGCCATCAGATCCATGTCTAAGTGGAGGTTCCTGCATGGATGGTGTTAACTCCTTCCACTGCAGCTGCCTGCCAGGCTTCACGGGGCCTCGTTGTGCTTTAGAGATCAATGAGTGCCAGAGTTCCCCCTGCAAAAATGGAGGCACGTGCACAGACTATGTTAATTCCTACACCTGCACCTGTCGGCCTGGCTTTACCGGCATCCACTGTGAAACCAACATACCTGATTGCACTGAAAGGTGAGTGTATGTGTGTGTTTGTGTTTGAGGACTGAAATATCTCAATTGGCCTTATTTAGCCTGCTCATAGACACATGTACGTACAATTCAAATCCATCTTTTTTCCACAGCTCTTGCTTCAATGGAGGAACGTGTGCAGATAAAATCAATGGTTATACCTGTGACTGCCGCTCAGGCTTCACTGGCTCCCACTGCCAGTATGAGGTCAATGAGTGTGACTCCCAGCCCTGCCTCAATGGAGGCATCTGTCAAGATGCCCTGGAGTCCTTCCGTTGCTCCTGCCCTAAGGGCTACACTGGCAACCGCTGCCAGGTAAACACACACACTCGCAAAAACTCTTTAAAGGTCCTTCTGAGCCTCAAGTCTTCATAGCTTCATGCATTTAGATTGATAAATGCTGACAATTTTTTCATTCGCCTCTTGCCTACCCAGACTCCAGTCGACTGGTGCAGACGCTCATCTCCCTGCCAAAATGGAGGACGCTGTCGCCAAAAAGACTCTTCCTTCATCTGCGAATGTTCCAACGGCTGGTCTGGACGTTACTGTGATATCCATAGGGTTTCCTGTGAAACAGCTGCTCGCCAGAGAGGTATTTGTATGTTCTGTACATTTGAACTCTACATCTGTGTTTGTGTTGTAACTGAGTAATTAAAACTATTTTTTTACACAAATCTTTCTTATCAGGGATTCAGACCGATGATCTCTGTCACCATGGTGGTCACTGTGTTAACACTGGGAATACCCACTATTGTAAATGTCCTGCTGACTACACTGGAAGCTATTGCGAAAGCCAAGTGGACCATTGTGAAGACAAACCCTGCCGCAATGGTGCCACCTGCAGGGGATATGTGGGAGGATACCAGTGTGACGTGAGTGCATTGCTTTGTTGATGTAATGTGCTTCTCTGACAGATTTCAGCAACGTCAGTCTTCATGGTGCTTCATAATAATGGGGGAGATAATGTTATTGTCATCTGCATGTCATTACAGTGTATGCCAGGCTATACTGGACAGAACTGCGAGACAGAGATCAATGAGTGCCAGTCTCATCCCTGCCAGAATGGAGGCACCTGCATTGACCTGGTGGGACATTACATCTGCTCCTGCCCTCCTGGGACACTCGGTATGTGAGCATGTATTCAACAGGAAATATGATTTGTTACAATATGTGAATAAAAGATTCAAAAATTAAATATGTGAGTATTAATAATGATCTTCCTTTACAGGTGTTCTCTGTGAGATTAATGAAGATGACTGTGCTCCGCCCCTGAGGATGCGCAATACTCCTCCTAAGTGCCTGAATAATGGCACCTGTGTGGACAGAGTGGGTGGATATCGCTGCAATTGTCCCCCTGGATTCACAGGAGAGAGATGTGAGGGAGACATTAACGAGTGTCTCTCTAACCCCTGCAATCCCTCCAACAGTCTTGACTGCATCCAGTTGCCCAATGATTACCAATGTGTCTGCAAGCCTGGCTTCACAGGTTAGACAACTGGAGGCTGCCCCTGCCTCTCAATGTAAATGCAAAAATACTCTCCTCAAACTGTTGAGCTTTACCATCATTATGTTGTGTTTAGGTCGCAGGTGTCAGGGCAGGTTCAGTGTGTGTGAGTCTCAGCCTTGTCAGAATGGAGGAGCGTGTACTGTATCTAGCAGCTTTCCACTGGGATACACCTGTACATGTCAGCTTGTAAGTATACATTCACACTAAAGGTTAAAAAATAACATTTTATGTTATAGTTTGTGTATTATGACATCTTCTTCTGTTTTGTGTTGTCACAATCTAAGTATAAAAATTATGTTTACTCTAGGGTTATACCGGACTCAATTGTGAAAGAAGCATGTCCTGTCGAGAGCTGTCCTGCTACAATGGAGGTAGCTGTGCACTTACCACAAGGGGGGCGCGTTGTACATGCAATCCAGGTTTTGGCGGGCCACAGTGTCAGCATCGCAGTAATGAAGGCTGCGCCTCCCAGCCCTGCCGTAATAGCGGTTTGTGTACTGAAGAGACCAGCTTCCCGTACTTTCACTGCCAGTGTCCCAGTGGCTATACAGGTAAAAGGTGTGAGCAGACCAGCAGAGTCCTGGAGCCTCCGACACCCTCATGCCCTCTGGCAGACTGTCTTGGCAAAGCCAATGATGGTGTTTGCGACAGGGAATGTAACATATTCCCATGTCACTGGGATGGCGGTGACTGTTCTCTAGCTGTGAACCCCTGGTCCCGTTGCGCACACTGCTGGCGGGCCTTCAACAACAGCGTGTGTGATGAGTCCTGCAACAACGTTGACTGTCTGTATGACAACTTCGACTGTAAAAGCAAAGAGAAAGTTTGCAAGTGAGTTTTGCTTTCTTTTTTTTTTCCTTACTTATCACCGATCTGAAAACCTGAGCTGATCCCAGTGTTTTTGTCATCTCCAGTCCAATATATGAAACCTACTGTATCGACCACTATGCTGATGGACAGTGTGACCAGGGTTGCAACACAGGGGAGTGTGGCTGGGATGGCTTGGACTGTGCAGTGAAGGTTCCAGAAAAAATCGCCAACGGTGTCTTGGTTTTGGTTGTCCTACTGCCTCCTGAGGAGCTTCTCCGCACCGGCACAGCTTTTCTGCAGAAATTAAGTGCAATCCTACGCACTTCACTGCGCTTTCGGCTGGACGAGAATGGAGAAGCCATGATCAAACCCTACACACGCCAAGAAGCGCGTCTCAAGCGCGAGCTGCAGCCTCAACAGGAGGTCATCGGGTCAGTCAGGCATACAATATACAAAAATGCTGTAGTCTTTTATATATATTGTGCAATACACTAAAATGTGCCTCTCTGCTTATCCCACAGCTCAATAGTGTACCTGGAAATAGACAACCGTATGTGTGCGGAAGACTGTTTCCCTTCAGCCGAGAGTGCAGCAGATTACCTTGGAGCCCTGTCAGCTGCAGAAATGCTGCGCTTCCCTTATCCACTCAAATCAGTCCGTGGTGAGTGAGGATACTTAAAGAACACAAAATGAACTATTAAAGACTATGAGTTACAAATATTTGACAACTACTTTGTCTTCTCATCACAGGTGAAAAGATAGAAATTCCCCCTTACCCCATACCTAACTGGGGCAAGTTGATGCTGGTGGGGATAGCATCTCTTTTACTTTTGGTCATCCTTATGATTGGCATGTTGATCGCCCGTAGAAAGAGAGAACACAGTACCCTTTGGTTCCCTGAGGGCTTCTTCCTCAAGAAGGAACCCAGCAGCAACAAGAACCGGAGGGAACCTGTGGGCCAGGATGCTCTGGGAATGAAGTAAGTTATTTGCTAGCAAATATTAACACTAATGATTCTGTTGGGGCTGGATCGCTTTAGCAATACGATCTGGAATTGTTTTAGAATTGATTGTGTTTACATTGTTTAACACTTGATTCATCTGTAAATAGACACATGCCAAAAACTGTGGAGGAATCTCTCCTTGGAGATCACAGTGACCAGTGGATAGACTCAGACTGCCCAGAGGCTAAAAGGCTCAAGGTCAGTTACACAGCTTTTTTTTGCAATTATACATTTTCAAATTTTTATAAACATTGCCACAACATTGTGTTTGTACATTTTGTAACAACATTTCAAAGTAATTTGATTGAGTTTTCTCATTCTGTGACTTCAGGTTGAAGAGCCAAGCATGCTCTCAGACAGTGAGGATGCAGTGGACAGCAGGCAGTGGACACAGCATCACCTTGCAGCTGCCGACATTCGTGTGCCTCCCACCATGGCCCTCACCCCACCTCAAGGAGAGTTTGAAAGCGACTGCATGGATGTCAATGTCCGAGGCCCAGGTTGGTAGTGAGATAGTCAGAATTGTAGTACTTTCTTGGTAACATCTGTTTTGATGAACTTACCGATTCATGTTTTAATCTCCAACAGATGGTTTCACACCTCTGATGCTGGCATCATTCTGCGGAGGCGGCTTGGAGCCTGAGATAGCAGAGGAAGAGGAGAGTGAGGAGTGTTCAGCCAACATTATCTCTGACCTTATCTACCAGGGTGCATCCCTTGCTGCGCAAACAGACCGCACTGGTGAGACAGCTCTCCACCTAGCAGCCCGCTACGCCCGTGCTGATGCTGCTAAGAGGCTGCTGGATGCCGGGGCAGATGCCAACGCTCAGGACAACACGGGACGTTCGCCGCTTCATGCTGCAGTGGCTGCAGATGCACAGGGTGTCTTCCAGGTAAATAGATATCAACATGTACATGATTATGTAGATTTATTATTGGCCCCATCAGTGGTAGAATAAAGTGTTGTATAAATTATAATGTCAAATGCAATATTTTCCATCCCCCTAGATTCTGATCCGAAACCGGGCTACAGATCTTGACTCGCGTATGTATGACGGCTCTACTGCGTTGATCCTGGCGGCACGGCTGGCAGTAGAGGGCATGGTAGAGGAACTCATCACTTGTCATGCTGACGTCAATGCAGTTGATGAATTGGGTAAGTGTGTGCAATTTGTCAATCCACTGAGTGTCCTGACACAGACGTTCCCTTTTTTTAGGAAGATTCTCCGAAACTAATTGTTTGTTTCACTGTTTGTCATCTCTTTTAGGTAAATCTGCTTTGCACTGGGCTGCTGCAGTAAACAATGTGGATGCCACTGTTGCCCTGCTGAAGAATGGTGCAAACAAAGATATGCAAGATCTCAAGGTATGACATCCACGCACACTGTTTTTAACCACACTTTTGTGTCAGCATGGCTTACACAGAGATATAGTCGGATCTAACACGGCACTGGTTTGTTTTTCTTTTCAGGAGGAGACCCCTCTGTTCCTTGCAGCCCGTGAGGGCAGCTGTGAGGCTGTGAGGGTGCTGCTGGCTCACTTTGCGAACAGAGAGATCACAGACCATATGGACAGGTTGCCAAGGGACATTGCCCAGGAGCGTATGCACCACGACATTGTGCAGCTTCTTGATGAGTACAACACAGTAAGGAGTCCCCAGGGCCATGGGGGGGCTGGACACCACCTAAGTGGGGGACACACTCTGTCTCCTCTCATGTGCCCTCCCAGTGCCTTCCTCCCTAGTCTGAAGAACACCCCACAGGGAAAGAAGAATCGCCGGCCTGGGGCCAAGGGTTCTGGCTTGGGAGGCCAACATGGTGCCAGTCTGAAAGATTCAGTCAAGGCCCGTAATAAGAAGCTGACCTTGGACATGCAGAGTGCCTTACTGGAGAGCTCAGTGACCCTGTCACCGGTCGACTCACTGGACTCACCCCATGGGGGAGCTAGCAATGCTGGCTACATCACTAACCCAACTTCCCCTGTGGCTATGGCATCACCAGGGCTCTTCCACTCCTCCATGTCTGTCCCAAACACCCCCATGGTACATAGTAGCATGTTGGAAGGAGGTGGCCCCTTTGCTGTGTCTCTAGCCCAACTCAACGACCTGGGAGCTGGAGGAATGTCCTTGCAGGGACGTGTCTCGATGGCTTCAGATGTCAACCATGGCTATGTGCTGAGTTCCGGCCAGATGGGGCTCAACATGGGCCTGGTGAGTCCTGTCAGTGTGCCCTTTGACTGGCAACACCGGATGACCCCCTCCTCCCAGTGTGGTCAGCAGGTGGTGAATCTTGTGCAGAGTGGCCAGGCAAGCATGCACCCCCAGAGTCCAGCCATGCAGCAGCAGAACATGTTGATGCACCAGCAGCAGATCTACCGTAATGCCATGCTGCAGCCCACACCTGTTACCTCCACACCCACCATCAGCCCAGTCAAGCTTCCCTCCATTGCTGAGCAGCAGCAACAACAACAGCAGCAGCAGCAGCTTATTAACCACACCATCACCAACCAGCAAAACATGGCCCGCATGGGCACCTCCACCCCACCAACACCCCAGACCTCCCAGCCTCCGCCATCCTTCTTCCAGCAGCAGCAGATGTCTCAGCAACCTTCTCAGCCCCAGCCTCCTGCTCAGCCCCCACAGGCAGCCACGCCAGTAGCCCAGCCCACTCAGGCTCTGCCCTCCCATCCTAGTGGCAGCACTGCAGGAACGGAGGATTACCCAACCCCTCCCTCCCAGCACAGCTACTCATCCGCACTAGATGCCACGCCGAAGCATTACCTCCACTTGCCCAGTGAGCACCCCTATCTGACCCCCTCCCCGGAGTCTCCCGAGCCCTGGTCCAGTCCTTCTCCTCACTGCGTCTCCGACTGGTCAGATTCCACACCCAGCCCAGCAGTCGCTGGCCCTGCCCAGACCCAAATTACTCAACTCCCAGAGGCCAATGGCAAGATGCAGGTGTTTGCGTGAAGATCTCATAGCCCCTGCTTGAAAAGGGACCTAGGGTGAAAGAATTTGTGGACTGGCTCTTGGGCCTGTCTGTGTTTATATGTGTCAGCCTGTTTCCAAGATTTTCATTGGATTTGGATTGACTGTGTTTATCACAAGGACCGTCTGCTAGTGATTTTGCAGAGAAAAAAAAAGTAAAGGGAAATGTGTGTTGTCTGAAAGAACAGCAGACAATTTAATGAAGTAATTCTGTCACAGATGGACTTGTTTTTTATTATAAAAAAAAAAAAAGTATATGAAGAAAACCAAGTCTTTCATTTCAAAGACTTAGGGATGCCCTCCTGGAAACTAACAAACATTTAAAAAGTAGAGAAAAAAAAGTTAAATGTTGAAGGGAATTCATTTATTTTTATTTATTGTTTTTATCTCTGAACTGCTTTTTTACTGCTCTTTCTGTCCTAATGTGTCAGCCCTTCTTATTTTATATGGCCTACATTTCTATTTAGGCAATATGGCAAGTAATGGTAAAGGAATATAATTCATCATTCAGACCAGTTAACAGATAGAAAGAGGAATTCTTTTTCACCATTCTTGACTGATATTTATTTAGGAAAACAACAGGTGGTAAGAATGATTAAGTGGTTCTAGCAGATATATATTGAGAGTTGCTCAGCAGTAGTGTTATGTTCTAATTTGATTGAATTGTGGTAATTGATTACTTTCTATTTGAGCATTATGAATAAGAATGTAGATGAGTGTCTCTGAAGCACTTCACGTGACCAGCCTCAAAGGGCGAGTGTGGGTCAGATACAGCATTAAACTACAATGGATATTTATGATATACTAGTGGCATCTTCCTCGTGACCTTTCAAAATAACTGAGCTGAGTAAAGTTTTAGGTCATCCATTTCAGCTGTAGCTTCTGACTGACTCTGCTGTCAGTCTGATACCGTCAGTTCTGAAGCTCGTTTTCATTCACTTTAAGAAACTGTTTCAAACAGAGACTTGTTTTGCCTTTAAAATCAGCCTCTCACTGCCCTTTTTAGTTTAAGTTTTACTTTTTGTTTGTTTCATTTGTTTTATACTCTGTATATTTGTGAAAACCATGGATACCTTTTTTTGTAACATCACTTCAGATGTACTAAGCTATGCTTATCAGCTGCTATTTTATATCACTCTTCCCTGCGAACATTCCTCCATTTTGCCTGTCTCGTTGGGTGTGGACGCTGCTCCTTCAGGCAGCGTCCAGCACAGAGAAGATAACAAGATGACAGGTTAAAGTTGCGTCTGCATACGGTCCTTCACTGGACTATATGTAAACATTCCTGGACTATTTGTGGCAGTTAACATCTCGTTGACATCCTCACCTCGTCTCACCTTGTGTGTGGTGGATTAGTGGTCAGTGTGAGCAAATGGCTGCTGGGCTTTGACTGCTTATGCCCTGTCACTCCTCAGGGAGGCGTTTTATGGCATGCAGTGGGAGAGTTCCCCTTGCATCTACAGTAGCTTCCAGTCCAGAGGCCGTGGAGTTGCATCTTAAGAAGATTGTCAGAAGATAGCGACGGAGAGAACACTACTATGTAGTGCTGCAACCTTTTACTTTTTACAAATTCTGAGATGACGCTCCATCCAGCTAACCTCGTGACCAACTCTTTATCCCCACATGACCTGAGTGTAAAGGACAGAGCTCGTCCTCTCCTTGGCGTACTGAGGACATTTCAGCATAAAATCGATTGATAATAGTAGATTTTTGAGAAAGTAACCATTGCATTTTCATTGTTGACACCATGAACAGACATGAGTAGGCCACTACCCCTAGCTGTTACTTTTGTGGTGACCTAACACTGCCCCTAGTTGTGTCATAGACGGAGTTTATCCGTCATTCATTGTTTTTATCCTGTTGACTATAGACTCAGCACCTGTTTTTTTGTTTTTTGTTTTTTTTTATTTTTTATATATAACTGGTCTTTCATTTTCCCTACCAGGTCGCACTAAGTGTTTTGTACATTTCAACCTCCCAACTTCTGTTTGTAAATATGTTTGTTCTGGGTAGATCTTTGCTTGAGAAGTCTTATGTTTCTAAAATGATTGTTATGTACTAAAAAGGACAAAAATAAAATGTACTTCATTTAGCATTATTTGAAGCTGAGGCTGTGACTGATATTTTATTGGTCTTGTGTTATTAGAGCAGTCATAGATATTTTCTATCATTATTAATTTCTATACTTGTTTAAAAGTAGTTCAAAATCATTGTACATAAAACCTTTCCACGGTTTTTCTTTCTACAGTCAAAAGTTGTAAAATAAGTTACTTATAATAAAAACTGTAGGGAACTACATTTTTGTGTCCTCGTGTTCAGTGATTGCCTCATACTTTAATGGAGGATGTTCATTAATTCAGGTCCTCGTAATTCTAGCGATTAAGATGCAATTGAAATGACCCACGATAAAATACTTAACAGTTTTAGAGTGTTAAATGTTCCTCTTTATAATATAACAGCCCCACAATAAATGTTATCTTTGCAACTCTCGTGTATGATAATACATTTTTGATCTTGTAAATCAGAGTTAGAGGTAATAATGTTCTGGGCTATGTTATATTTTACATTGTCTTATTTTATTTATTTTTTTGCATGCTAATACTACAGCTACAGACAGAAAAATTACCCCAATATTGAATGAACACCTATTTGTTCTGCTTCCACCAACAAAATATATAGTATAAGCTTCACAGTGGTAGCACTAGTTGCAGGATTATTGATGAGATTGTAAACTTAATGAAAATATAAACAAAACCTTTTTTTTCTCTCTCATTTTTCACAAAGTAAAGAATCTAAGACTTCTTCTTTGAACACAAAAGGCTTCTTTTTCTCAAAATCTGCTTACAAAGTTGTTAAAATCTGTGCTGTGAGGACTTATTGCCAGGATAACCCTCCACCTGACAGGTGTGGCATATCAACACGTTCATTAAACAGCATGATAACTGCTCAGGTGTGCTCAGGACCCGTCACAATAAAAGGGACACTAGAATCTGCAAACATCTGGGAAAGCAGCTTATTCTAAAAGTAAAGTTTTATATGTGCAGAAAACTTTTCTCCATGCTTGTGCAAGTGTTGCCTCTAAGAGGTCTGAGAGCAATCATGTCTCTGAAGAAGAGCTTTGAACTGAGCGTAGCAATGGAAGACTTTCAAGGGCTGTCCAGTACTCCTCCTTCTCTCGAGCAGGAGGGCTGCATTAAAGGAGACATAATTTATGACTTCCTTTTTGTGAGCCAGCCTGTCTGACAACTGGATAAATCAAATACAGTATGGTACTAATATTCCCATACATTCCCATAGTTTATACCGAATCCTCTCTGTATTATTTTATTGCCTTGCGTTTGCTTGCCAAGAGTGGAATGTACAGTATATTCTTGCTATTCTATGAGATCAGAAAATGAAAGTTTTTATTTCACGTTTCTGGTATAATACAGTATTTATCTGTACCAACCGATAGAAAGTCAAATCGAAAGAAAGATTGCACAGTGAGAAAGTCCATAAATACTATGTGCATATTTACAGTGCATGAGGAATTAAAATGTATAGCACAGACAACATCTTGTGGCCTGTGCCTGGTCAGTGCTGCTCAGAAACAATACAAGTTGATACCACAGTCAATCACTATTTACCAAGCGTACCATTTACAGTCTATGGTGCAGTGAGATCATTGCTTCTTCCCTGTCCGCCTCTGCAGCAGGCGCAGCACTCCCAGAGTGGCATTGAACACATTGTCATGTTTAAAGATCATCTTATAGAAGGTGTCCAGAGGCAGTCGACCAGTCGGATCTGCGTGTTTCAGTGCAGTCATGGGCATGTACAGCCGGTTGGTCTGGTGACGCAGGGGAGGCTCCTTGGCTGTGATCACTTTCACAGTTTGCTGCATCATAAAAACAAAAACATATTTCAACACTGAAGAGGGCAAAAGCAAGTATTTTTAGAGATCCTTTGAACCCAAATAGAAACATAATTGTCATCACTTGCCTCAGCCACTTCCTCTGGTGTCTGGCCTAACGAGGCGAACACCTTTTTGGAGTACGGCAGGTAGATTTCACGGAAGATTTTGGCGGTCTCCTCGTCCGCCCCTGACAGATCCATCTTCTCGGCCTCCTCATATACTTTCCTTTCAAACTCTGTTACCACAGGACCAGGCTCCACCAGAGTCGTCCTGACAGAGATGCAATAAAGATGCATATAGTTTCAGTTGTGGGGCGGCTGCATTAAGTTGTAACAGCAGATGTATTTTCAGGGACATGTAATCACTTGATGTTAAACTTCATTGCTTGCACTGCCAGACTTTCACAAAATCCTTCCACGGCAAATTTGGAGGCAGAGTAGACGTCGTTGAACAGAAGCCCTGCGCAAAAAAACAACACAAGAACACCTGTTAGTAACCTCTTAGCTTTCTTTTAAAGATTTCTTTTGAAGTTTTACCGGCACAAACACACCCTGTATGCCCATGACGCTGCTCATCACCACAATATGGCCGCTCTGCCTCCGCTTCATGTCAGGCAGCAGCTCCTTCACCAGCCGCGCCAGGCCGAAGAAGTTTGTGTCAAAGAGCTCCTTCATGGCAGCGATGCTTTGGCACTCCAGTGGTCCGATCATGCCAACACCAGCATTGTTCACTGTAACGCGAGAGAATCCTGTGTCATTATAGGAGACATCTTTAATTCACTTCAAGAGTCTATGAGGATGTGAATGAGAGGAGACGGACCAAGAACATCCACTCGTCTGTCGGGCAGGCTGTTGACACACTCTCTGATGGACTCTTCACAACAGGCATCTAACTCTTTGATTTCCAGCGTTTTGTTCAGGGAGTCACCTGCCGCTTTCTCCAAGGGCCCCCGTTTCCTCAGATCCCTCATGGTGGCAACCACTGCATCAAGTCAACGATGAACACACTGGCTGTCAGTAGCTGTGGATATTTCTACCATTGGTTAAATCGGTTGTAGTCGCTTTAGATCCAGTATGCTAAAAAGCGTAGTTTACTGCTAGAAAATGCATAAATAAACACGTATTTATCATAATAGAGTCATTAAAAGCTTTCATAAAGGTTAGTGATGACATAATAGGTAAATTAGGGAAACTCAATAGATTTTATTGCTTTGAATTGTATTATAAACAATACAAGAACCTAATAAGGCTTTTACTAATGTTCTTACATATTCAAACTGAGAATTTGATTATGAGAGTATATAAATGTCACTTAATGTGTTTATGATGCTTTTATTAACTCTTACACTGTGTTGTTAACATATATTTATAAAAAAAAAAGGACCTTATTACTATTTAATTATCTTTTAAGCGAACTAACACTTTAATAAAGCGCAACCCTATCATCGACTGTTTTCAGGTGGAAGAGGATGAATGGCTGACCTTTAAACCGTCTGAGCTCGTCCTTGGCCAGACGGGCAGCAACAGCCAATCCAATGCCAGAGGAGCACCCAGTTACCAGCACCCTCCTGGTTCCCATGGCTCTTTGACCTCTGACCTCAAGGCTCACGAGGATCCTGACTGCTCGGTCAGAAAAAGGGAAATGTACTGAAATGAATATAACTCTGATCTCATCCTGTACGGTAAAGACATTACTTTATAAATTAATTGTAAAAAAAAAATAAAAATAAAAAAAAAACCTCTTTGGTGAACCCCTTGTTCCTAAAATGGCACGTGTACATTTATTCCAGTTTTGACTAATTACTTTGCATTGAGAGCTATTTACAGTGCATTACAGAGGTATCAACTACACCAGATGAAGCTGATCTATGTGCATGTTTGGCTTAAAGCGATTCATTTAAACCACCCGGCTATAGGAGACCAACGTTCTCCCTGTGAGGCAACACTCAGGCCAGACTGCTATTTGTTCAAAGATTATATCGGCTCTAATCTGATTTATAGTATGTATCCTGGAATGTTTAGCTGCCTGCAACAACAAGCTTAGTGCTTTGTCCACAGAGGCCCGACAGTCACACTTGAACTCCTTAACAAGGGATAACAGAGATTATCCAAGAGAGTATGTGAGGTGTCACATTTTCAAGATGTACAACGTGGTGATAGAAAAATAACAATTCTGGAATTCCAGTCCCACCCAGCAGAGTGTGATGCAATGAGTGTTGCTATTAATTCAGTTTAGTGGATACTAAATCATAACAGAGGATATTAAGATTCAGATGTTTATGTGCGTGATTTGCTTCCACAGAGGTGAAGCTCTTACACCTCAGACTTTATCAGACACTAGAAGCTGCAGCTGTAACATATAGTGATGTAAAAATATAGTAAAGCATAAAATTATTATTGTTTAATATTTTTCAAGCACAGTATCCTACTTCAGTATCACCTCCCACCACTCTGCATCATCCGAAGTGAATACAATTAAGGTCCTGGAGATAAATTACACAATAAGGTGACTGGGATTATTGCAGACACTGTAAATCCCCAACACGCATCAAAGTCCGGACTCAGAGGTCTCTGGGTTTGTTTCTCGGTGCTGTTGTAATCTACCAACCTGTAGGGCGAGCAGCGCGTCCTCCGCAGCGGCAGATACGACAGAGACGGACTGAAGTGAACCGGCGGCTCGATAAAGTAACGTTACAGCTGCGTCCAGAGAGGAGGGACGCGACCGAGTCACAGGACGGGACATGCGGCTACATAAGCCCTGCGATTACCTAATAGGTCACTTAGGCCGACTCAGAACGTGGGAGTTGTAGTTCTTTAAGTGACAACGAGAACTGCAGCACAGCCGCACCTATCACGTCACCTAGTAGATAACGCAGTCTAAAGGCTGGATCATGATTAGAGAAGGGAAACAGGTTATTATTATTATTATTAGTAGTAGTAGTAGTAGTAGTAGTAGTATCATTATTAGTATCATTATTAGTATTATCATTGTTATTGTTTTTGTTATCATTATCACTATTGTTGTTGTTGTTGTTGTTGTTGTTGTTGTTCTTGTTTCCTATATTGTGTCCTATAAGATTCTACACACATTCGAACAAAATTCTCAACAAATTATTCAAATCATACCAATAAATGAGTTTTCAAAAAGTTTTAATATTTCCATCATCTGCTCCGGCTCATCGTCCAGGTTCTCACACTTCGCAGTCAAATAAATAACTGGAATAACTAGAACTCCGGTGATCAGGATCATTCACACAGTGCCATAATGTTACACTGAGTAAAAACACAGGCTATTCAAGGACACACGTCCCATTATTAAGCATAGGTGTTGTGTACTGACACAACAGATATTCTATATTTATACAACAAAGGGGGCGCTGTTGTATAAGGCAGGTCGTAGTTAACAAGCTGTAAGTACAGAGGTCAGAGTGCAACACCATGGAGACTACTAAACCTACTTTACATTAGAAGCTGTTGAATTAAACGGCATTTTTTCATGATTCCTGCCTCTCATCATTGTTGAGTTTACACCACAATAGGCATAACAATAGTTATCAGAACAAATATCCGTACGCCTTTATTCTCAGCAAAGATCGTGTAGTAGCGGGATTTAACTGTGACCACGAGAGAACAATGAACATGATAATTTGATAATCTTTTCTAGTTTAATCCCTTTAATTTGGAGGCTTTATTTTGAAAGTAATCACCGGAAGTATAGGTATTTTATCACTTACATTTCAAAGGTTCGGTGAAGACAGCTGTTGTTTAAAGTAATCACACCAACTTGTAAGAATTTCTATTGATAACAACATGGATGCACCTTGATGTATATTGATCACATCAGTATATACATGCTCACTAACTCACAGTTGTGATTTTCAAGTTTGTGATATATTTTGAAAGTATTTAGCGGAAGTATAAAATCATTATCGTTGACTGTAGCTTGACGATACCTAAGATTATGCAGTTCTCCAATGTGGCCACAAGATGGCAGTGAAGACCCTTATAACACAAGGCCACCCAGCGTCAAGACAGACACAACACTGACGCAGCAGCGCCGACACCGAACCGTGTCCGAAGGTACGTGGATTGCTGCTCAGCGGTGTATATCGATACTTAGACTGGTTTATCGATCTTTGGAATGCTATGCTGCTGCCTTGCCGCTTGTATTCCACAGACGCTACGTTACGCTTGAGATTTGTAAAGCCATTATTAACTACTACACGCTAACAAAAGCGCTAGCCTTAGCTAACATGGCTAAGGTTAGCCGAGCCACCATAGTCAGTCTGACTAATCAACAGCAGAAACTTTGAGCCAACCAGCCAAACAACACTAACTAAGAGGTTTACTTTATTATGAGAACACAATAATACAATTCTTAAAAAATCTACATCGCGGAATATCAATACAATAAAAAACATACACTTCCAGTGGGTACTTTCAAAGTGAAGCCTCCGTAATGATGGCATTAAACCAGAAATAATCATCAAATGATTATGTTCATTGTTCTCTCGTGGTCACATTTAAAGCCCACTCCTACAAGATCTTTACTGAGAATAAAGGATAATTCCGTTTGCCAAATTAGAAACAGAAAGGTTTGCTGTAAGTTTTACTGTCGCCCTACTTGGGTGGCCTGTATTTAGAGTCCTCACTGCTATCTTGTGGCCAAATGTGGGAACTGCATCATCTTAGACATCATCAAGCTAGAGTCAACGATAATGATTATATACTTCCACTAAATACTTTCAAAATAAATCACCATATAAATGTTGTTTTTAGGCTTTATTATGCTGCTATTTGGTCTTTATTGAATATGCTCACTGACAAGCCTTAATAATAGTGATAATGATAATGACGGCAGTAATGATAATAATCATAATAAATATGTTGCCTACACTGCACCAGCATGGATGTACCATACTAAGAATGAGCTTCTTAATTTTTAAAGTAAATGTATATTATCATAGGTTATTTACCAGACAACATTATTAAGAAAAGAGCTGAAAGTCCTACGTGTTTGTTTTCTGACACTTGAGAATGGGAAAGGGTGAGAGCTGGACTGAGGCCTGAGGGAGGGTTTCATATATCATTTCTAAATGCTTTGCCAAAGGAAGAAGAATCCTTTAAGTCTAGGCTGCTGTTCTACTCATGTTACCTTACCCCTATTGAGAGGTAATCACAAAAACGTGATAATCAAGTCCTTTATGGAGGTAAATAAATCTTTTTCTTTGACAGGTCTTTCTATTATAACACCTTGCAGTGGTTAATAGTAAAGTTATAATCAAGATGCAGCAGTTATTATAACCAGTTACATAATGACTGTAATTATTACCAGTGTTCTTTGTGTCTCCTGACTGAACACCAAAACATTCTTATATATTGTTCAAATGGGTGTGACCAGACCTTTTGTCTCATGTTTGAATGCATGTTCTTGAAATTTAAGCTCAAGGCATTCAGTGTTCTGCAGGTACAAAGCCGCTATTATGTGGTCTGTGTTAACAAAATTAAATCATGTTCTTGTTACATTAATTCACATCACAAGAGAATATATGTTATATATGTTATATTCATGCTGGTCATGTATATGACTATGTATATGCAAGATATGTCAACATGTTTCGCTGTTATGCCCTCATCGCTCTTGAGCCTTTTGTTTGTTTCTGTCACACTGTGTACCAGAGCGATGGTGGTAGCTTAGGACATTAAATACCTTGTGTAGGTAAATAGTATTACAGCGGAACTGGGCGTGTCATTCATGCTGTGAGAGTACACACGTGAGCCAACGCCTCACATGATGTTCTCTCACAATTTGTACAACCTTTTACCCAGATGTTTCTGTTAAATATGCTGTTTATTGGTTATTTCTATTTTAAAATGTGTGATTCCTACTTCTACTCCTTATTCTGATTGAGATAAAGACAGAAATATATCCTTTTGAACGCGTTCCCTGTTCAGGAAAATATCACAAAGATTCAGGACAATTAAAAGAATTCTGTTTTATATTTTTCCATTGTGATTTCAGAGAGCAGTTTTTACGCAAGAATAAAACCTATAGCATACTGCTGTTTCTTACCTGTGTGCCTCTTCATGCAGTCATTATGCATGTTAATTTAATTGTTCTTCTACATCACACAGATGTCATTGGTTAAAGAGGTTACAAAACATGTTTATAACACATTTAGTAAAACGTGTCTGTTTGTGTGTGAATTGTTCCCACTTTCTTGTCTCTGCTTTGGGTTCCCATTGGTCAGATCACTGCATTGTCTGGTTTGTGTTAAGAGTTCAGGGAGTGGCCAGTTTGCCTTTCATAACCAGAGCTGGAATAAATAGTCCCTTTGGAATGAACTGCGAAGATACAATTTACGGATTTAAGGGAACCAAACTGCTGCCATGATGTAAGTACAGTTCCACTGTCCAGATTGTCTCAGATGAAATCATTGAACAATAGAAATGTTTTGGTGTCTGAACTAAACTTAATCTATCTCCTTTTTACTGAATGAACACAAATGTCTTAAGTGCTGAGTGAAAATATTCTGTATTTGTGTTTTAGGATGTTTCTTGCAGGATTAGTCGGCTTTCTGCTGGTGCTGACAGCTGAGGCCAGAGTTGGGTAAGAAAACTGAATCTAACATAATTTTCACCATTTTTAAAAAATGTTTTCCCAATAAAGTTTAAAGTTAGTAGAAAACTGGAATCACTGTTACTTCCACAAACCAAATTAGAAAATTACCAGTCAGCTCATAGATTGATTGATAGGTAAACAAGGAATTGAGGATAGTGATCAAATTTTCACTCAGATCTTGGTAAAGATTATGTTAATGTCAGCATCTGTTGCTTTTTGGTAAGACTTTCTGTTCTGATTTCACAGGAACTCTTCTGAGTTAGCGTTCTGTACTGAAACAGAACAATGTCTGGTGTTCGACCCGGTTTGTAAGACTCCACAATATGAGGTGAGAGAAACCTTTTCCACATTTCAGGGCTGAGAAACTTTCATAAAGCTCACTCCCCCGTGTTTCTTCTTGTCCTTCAGGTCCGTCACTATGGGTCCGCAAAATGGGTCACAACTGACGAGACACACTACATCATGGAGTTTGCCTCAATGAGAGCTTTCAGACGACTGTTTAAATACATCACTGGTGACAATGTGGAAGGTGTGTTTGCATGTTTATCCACTCGTTCATTCGTGCGTTAATCGCTTATTGAAACAGGCAGTTTCATTGAGATCAGATGGTTCTTTTCAAAATAGTAAACATAAAAAGCATAAGCGTTGACAAACACAGAACATCAGAACACGATGCACATACACAGTACAGCGTTTCAGCGTTACATGAAAGAATTCAGAGCAACACACAAAAATGTGAAAAAGAAACCAGAGATTTAACTTGCAAATAGTTCTGCAGCTCCATCCGTTTGTAAGGAACATATTATTTAAACTGAATCATTTCCTTTGGCCTCTGTGTGACCATGTGGTAGAGCTAAACTTAAAATGTCTTTTGACTCAACATTATAATTACTGTATTTAGTTGTGATCAGAGTGCAAAGATAGGTTGGCGGTTTTATTGGACACACAGGTCAGGACATTTTTTATGTGTTTCCTTTTTGTGACATCTAAAAAAAACCCAGTATTGTCTTAATGTTTACATTCAGGAAAGAAAATCGAAATGACGGCTCCTGTTCTTATGAAAATGCCGGATGACAAGAGATTTTGGCAAGCGGGTGTCTACAAAATGGGTTTCTTGCTGCCAGCTGAACATCAGCAGAATCCCCCCAATCCCACTGATGATTCGGTAAGTTTCTCTGATGTAGCACCTTCCTTTAGTCCTCACTGCCACGATCTTGTTTGAATTCATTCCACCTACAACTCTGGCAGATAATTAATCTTTGCTGACTTGCAGGTGAGCATCGTTACATTGCCAGCTATGAAGGTGTATGTAAAGACCTACGGAGGATGGATGACTTCATATTCTGACAAAAGCAACGCCAATAGTCTGTCCTCGGCCCTGGACTTAGTCGGTGCGAAGTACAAGAAGGACTTCCATTATGCTGCTGGATACAACAGGTAAACGAATCATCAGCGATAATCAGACAGAAACAACCCAATCTGTAGAATAAATGTTTGCAATGTAAATCTCTGCAAATCATGGATATGTTCAAGCTTTATATTTTTTTATTTACCTGGTTCTGTGGCCACAAACACATCTGGTTTCAGGCTGACAATTGATGAAATGCCATCTCAATCATTCTCTGGCTTGGCACCAGCACTTTGTCCTCCACCTCCTGACATGGAAGTCAGCACATATAGATGTAATGTGAACTTGATAGCGACACGTATTGTACAAATGTTAATATGGGACTGTATGTGTGACACGTTCAAAAAAGTATCTGTGGTTTGCAGAAACTTAAAATAGTGACACTTTATTCTGCAGCTGCGCTGAAAGAAAAACACTAAAGAAAGACAAAAAATAATTGTGTGTGTGTGTGTGTGTGTGTGTGTGTGTGCTCCTTGCAGTCCGATGACATGGTTTAAGAGGCACAATGAGGTGTGGTACGTCGTTGAGGACGAGCCGGAGTGTTCCAGCAGCAGTGAGGAGGATATGGACATGTCTCCCTTCGCTTAAATGTTGTGAGCCCTGAACAACGACAGCTTACAGCAGACAGCGTATATGGAAGGATGCTGTGGCTGCACATTGCTGCAAGACGCTATGTGCTATGATAACCTGCCAGTGAGAGCACATATTTTAGAAATGTAATGAATTTTATAGACAAGGCACTGCTGGTGACAATGATTCTACACTCGCTTGATGTTTTTTTCTTTTTTTTTTTTTCAATAAAGTTACCCTTTGCATTAATTTCTTGAGTTTTTTCTGAACAAATCAAAGCTCTCTTCTTTGGATCTATCCTAGAATGTGTCTAAAGCAGCTGGTTCAACAATAGATGAAGCCTGCAGAAGACAATTCAGGCTCAGTCCAGTTTAAAAAAAGTGGTTTTCCACCACCAGGGGGCACAACAAAGCTCAAGAACACCATTACTTCAGGGATTAAACACACCATTTACAAGCTAATGTGCAGGTGTCATAACCAGCCACCCTTGAACTGGCCTACTCTTTGACGTCACTGTGAGCTTCATGACAGCAGCCTGTATCATTTGGGCGGTGAGGTTGCGCCTTATTATCTAAAGTAATGACTGGGAATGTGGCGCAATGCAATCCCTCACCGATTTCGCTATTAACATTGTTAATACATCAAATGAATAATATAACATTTCCTTATTTTACTATTCTTTTCTTGATTTCATTATTTAAGTTGATGAGCAGCTGATATTAAATTTAGCGGTGAAAAGTACAGTTTACTTTCACTCCATTACATGTCAGAGAAAATTATATATATCAATTAATATATCTTATCTATTTGTCAGCTGATGAACTGATTGAATAAACAATCAAGTTTATCAGTTTGAACATTAAATAGCTTATATTTATACTGCATACAGTTGAATACAGGTGGAAAGGGATTTGCAAACTATATTGTCTGGTTGTTATTTACATTTCACATTTCACACAGCAAGTTGTAAAGCCCTTGACCCCCTCACTGAACATTTCAGATGTCTCGGATGATTTAATTTGAATTTACCTTCAAGGTACAAGGAGGAAGATCTCCAATATTTCAAAGAAAATCGCAATTATTCAAGTATTTTTATTTAGTTTTATATTTTCCCATATTTTCCCATTACTCATCTCATAATAACTCAGACTTAATGTGTGAATCCCCCAGTTGGAACCACTACATTCTTAACTGTTTATAAAAGTAGTTCCACTTCAGCCAGCTACAACAACAAAATGGTATTTACCCGCAGTTTTAATAATGTAATCATGTCATATATAATAACATCACAGAGGGAAGCTGTTTAATACTTTAAGTATATTTTGCTGATCATAGTTCTGCACGTTAATTTAAGAAATATTTTACATTAAGAACCCTTACTTGTGCTGGAGCATTTGTATATTATTGTGCTGGTACCTTACCTCCACAACTGCATAAATTAACAATAATAATGCCTTTATGTAAAACTCAAGGAATTAACATGAAAAGTGAGTGTATGTAGTTTTGACTGTGACTATCTGCACTCCGCAATGAACCCTTATCTTATCAGCTGAGTACCAAGATGGCTTCATGATACTGGAGTGATTTCACTACAGTAACTCTCGAGCAGGTGGAGATCTGACTGTCTCTCACGGACGGTCTGCTGACTGGCTGGGTAGGAGTGCCAGTCAGGAGAGGTTTTATGACACTCCCTGCAGATCGAAGTCCACCTGTGGGCCTCGAACAACCATCAGTCCACCGGGGCTGTTGGGCCTTCCTGCCGGCTTTTCTGTGACTCTCCTGCTGCGTCTGTCTGGTCTCCTGATCTTTGCAACAATGAAGATCCCGCTGGACTGAATGTGAAGCTCACGTCTCATCAGCCAGAATGGACTTACCTGGTTATCACCCACAGCAGCCCCAGGCTCTTGTCCACCATCCTGGAAACTTCCCAGAGGATCTGTTGACTTTGGAAGGATCATCAACATGTGAGTGCAAGATAGATAGAAACACTTTAGTCAGAAAATACCATTTGAATTGCACAATGGTATAAGGTTAAAAATGCTTCAGTGACTCTATCTTGAAAGTCAGAGTATAACAGTGTCTGAATATGTCTGTCAGACATGACAGTGATCACTTCCATGTGGAAAACCATATTTCGGCTACAGACATAAAAGGCACAAAAGCGGTTCCCTGTTAGGGATTTTTCATTTGGAAGACTGGTTCATGTGGAAGTCATAACCGGTGATCTCTAAGAATTATGTAAGATTCATATCTGCGATCATAGCTGAGTGATAAGGTACTGTCTGCAGGGGAGGGATGGTCCCATACTGCTCGCTATTCTTTCAACAGCTGAGCAATAAACCTCATTACATGACACAGTTACAGCTCAGCAACATAGCACTCAACCAGAGTATTCTGCAGTGCTTTGAATCAGAACGGAGAATATTTCTGTTTACAGTCCAGACATATTATTAACTAGAATGGCACTCAGTAGAGCACATACCTCCACCAAGGCCCAGCAGCTCGCTTTAATTTTTATTTAGATATGCATCAAATTATTCTCACTCATAGATACCAGCTACCTAATTATGCCTAATTTTCCACCATCAATATCTACAAAAATGTAAAATGATATATCCCTTGATCCGGATCTCCAACAAAGATTAACAGGGCCTTTTCTGGGCTGAGATCCATCTTCCATCCTCGTTTCATTGTAAATTGTTCAGTAGTTTTTGTGTAATCCTGCTGACAAAGAAAACAACCAACCAACATACGAAACATAACCTGTTTGGCGGAGGTAATTAAGAATCTTCATTGTGTGACTCGAGATATAACCTGTACTTATGCCAGACTGGGATGTTGTATTGTCTTATTGTTGGTTTTCTGTCAGATACACTTACTATTTCCAACAAAACAAATACAGTATGGTGGAAAGTCCACTCACTTTTGTCAGTCATGTATTTTTGTGTTTTCAGTCGCATGCTACATCATCACAACACTCTCCATTGAAAAGTACAAGCACTTATCACCTTGTGCCACTTAAGTTGACTCTCAAGTAATTGTCATCAAACCAGTGGTTTGAGCAGACTCAAGTCCACATTCTCATTATGTACATTTACCGTTTAATGTTAATAGCGGTGTTGTTCTCCAGCTCAGGAGTTAAAGACCGAGCCAGACGGCAGACCAGAGTCAGAGGAGAGTTGTCCTGTCTGTGGAGACAAAGTGTCAGGATACCACTATGGACTGCTCACCTGTGAAAGCTGCAAGGTAAGGAAGAAAGAAAGGAAAGCAAGAAAAAGAATGTATCCTGTATCATAAGTTGCTTTGGTGTAACAATATACGCCAAATGGAGCAAAGATGTGTCATGTCTGTATCCAAAATGATACATATTGTATGTTTATGTTGTAACTCCGGAGTGTCTTGTATCTGCAGAAAAGAAATCAACAGTGTAAGAGTCTCTGTCTTTTTCTTTCTGTCTCTCTCTCTGCAGGGCTTCTTTAAACGCTCCATTCAGAATAACAAGCATTACACCTGTGCAGAACAACAGAGCTGCCCCATGAACCTTTCACAGAGGAAACGTTGTCCGTACTGCCGCTTCCAAAAGTGTTTGGCAGTCGGCATGAGGAGAGAAGGTACAGGAAATAACACAGCACACCATACAGAAACACACATGGAACCATAAGATTTATCTAAAAAGTCATAAACCAGATCTAAAATGACCCGATTATGTATAACCTTGTAATGACCCAGATTACATATGACCCTGCAATGACCCAGTTTATATATGACCCTGTAATGACACAGATACGTGATGCCTTTGCAATGTGAAGCTAATCTGAGCCCAAAAAATAGAGGAGGCATGTTATCAGTATCATGGACTAAAGTGTCTGACATGTGATGGTAAAACCTTGATTATATGTTTCATGTTCTGTCAACAGCCGTGAGAGCAGATCGTATGAGAGGTGGCAGGAATAAATTCGGCCCTCTGTACCGGCGGGACAGGCAGATGAAACAGCAAAAAATTACCCACCAGCCAAACACTGCTCCCTGCAGGATTAAGATGGAAACTACACAAACACACCGGCCCACAGCTCCAAATGACCTTCACCTAATGAGCAGTCACACAAGTGCCTCATTGTCCTCTGATGCTTTCCATCAGCCCCACATGTATCACTCTGGAATTGGACAGGCTGGTGCGCCAATGCCTCTGGACTGCACTGTGAACACAGACAGGATGCTCACTCCTCCGTCCCTGCCCTACCCTGGACTGTACCACCGCACCTTCCCTGGATACTTACAGGACAAAGGAGAAATAGCTTACAGCTACAGCCCCGTTCCTTCAAACTACCCACTGCACCCAACTCCGAACAGTTCATTTAATTCACCAAGAAGCACACCAGCATCATCCCCCTGCTCAACACCAAGCTCCTCCACCCCTCTCTCCCAAGCTCCCAGCGCAACCTCAGAACCCCTGTCATCGACCTCTCTTACGCCCAACTTCTTAAGTCAGCTCCTGGAGGGGGAGCAGGATGAGAGCCAGCTGTGTGCAAAGGTCCTCGCCAGTCTGCAGAGAGAGCAGGCCAACCGCGGTAAACATGACCGCCTAAATACATTCAGCATCATGTGCAAAATGGCTGACCAGACTCTGTTTGGCCTTGTGGAGTGTGCCAGGAACAGTGTGCTTTTCAAGGAGCTTAAGGTAGTGAATCATAAATTATCAAGTCAAATAAGCCCTCTCACCATAGTGGAATTCTTTGATTAGTTTTGCAAGCAGACCATCAGCATTTAATCTTTGTTATGTGTTGGGTGATCACTGGAGGTCAAAGGTCACAGCTTTTCATTTTCAACTACATCAGACGAATTTGTTATACTTCCCACAGGTGGAGGACCAGATGGTACTGCTGCAGAGCTGCTGGAGCGAGCTTCTGGTCCTGGATCACCTCTGTAGACAGGTGACCTATGGCAAAGAGGGCTGCATATATCTGGTCACTGGACAACAGGTAGAGTTTGTATTTTACGATCACCGAAAATGTCTGCTGCAGTTTGGTTTGCACAGAAGCTTTAATCGCCTCCTTTTTCTCATCCTGATGCAGATCGAGGTGTCGACCGTCATCTCTCAGGCAGGACAGACACTGAGTGGCCTCGTATCAAGGACCCAGGACCTGGTTTCCAAACTGAAGACGCTCCAGTTGGACAGACACGAGTTTGTTTGTCTCAAATACTTGGTGCTATTCAACCCCGGTGAGCTTTTCCTTTTGAAGGTTTTAGTTATGATAGATCCTTTAAGGTGTAGCTTTTAGATGAACTGTTAATTGTTTCTTTTCATATTTCTGTCATGCATGGACCTTCTGTCAGTGTTGAGCACGTATAAATGTATGTATTGTGTGTTGATGATGAATATGCTATTCATCGTCTTTCTGCTCCAGATGTGAAGTCAGTGCAGAGCCGCAGGCAGGTGGAGCAGACTCAAGAGAGGGTGAACAGGGCCCTGATGGAGCACACCCAACAGAGTCATCCAGGACACTCAGACAAGTTTGGCCAGCTGCTGCTCCGGCTGCCAGAAGTACGCAGCATTAGCTTGCAGGTTGAGGAGTATTTGTACCAGCGCCATCTTCAGGGAGATTTACCCTGCAACTCTTTACTCACCGAGATGCTGCACACCAAGCACAGCTGAGAAGAAGCTGTCGTATCACGAGAGTGGCTACTGTGAATTTTAGTACCTCCATTTTGCCCCTAACTGTACTATCTTCTTCTGCTGATTGTTGCAAATAGTAAACAGGCGTGCTATCATGTGATGGAGAAAATGTCATCGAGGAATCTAAATGAAGGGGAACATTTACTAAACCCACATCATCCTTCACCCAAGTACTCATTATTAACAGTATTACCGCCTCCAAACAGCCCAGCAATTTTTATTTTTTTTCTGTCAGTATTGAGATCCAAGCACTACCATGCTGTTTAGTCAAACAGACATAGATTAACTGTGTAAAGAAAGAAATATGCATCACTGAATAATAAAACTTTTTTGATATGCCTGTGTGCTCAAAACCCATGACTGAATTCACTAAGGTGTGTATCAATACACCAATATGATATCATTATTGTGATATGAGACCAAATATCATCCTAGACCTTGAATATCAGCAATAGGCAGCGTAACAGCAGAACAATGTAAATTCTGCTCTTACCTGACTGGTGATTTGCTAATAACAACATTTAACATCTAATAAATACCAAAATTCTTCCCTACGACACTGCGGCAGTAACAGTATCGAGGTATTTGATAAAGAATATTGTGATATTTGATTTTGTTGCCTTTGTTACATATTCTGCGTATTGCGATATAGCCTAAAAATGGCAATGTTATTTTTAGACAATATCATACAGACCTAGTATCAACATTACAACATATGCCACTGATTTTGCCCTCACTCATTGCATGTTGACACTAAATGATTATCATCTGCATCCATTCAACATTCTAATAACATAAACAATGCAAATGGAAAAAAAAATAATAAACATGAGAATGAGAAAACATTGATGATGATGATTTAAAAAGGATTTTTATTTTTCTGGTCCAGTTGCCAAGGAAAGTCAATTTATGAAATGAACATACATAATGTGCTGGCACAGATTTGATAACAGAAAAGAAAGAAAACAACATAAATGTTATGACACCTTCTATGAAATGAATGAGTGATTTACCACCTTAACCAAAAGAAACATAAGTAGAACCTAAACATCAAATGCACCATCTAATGCAAACCAAATAAATACACCTCTGGATGACGTGGGGGGGATTCTAGGGAAGAATTGCACAGAATCAAAATATAGTGTTCTACTACCACATACTACTCTTTTTACAAAGACATAAATACAAACATCCACTGTTTCCATATGCACTCCTCCACTCACACTTTTAATCAATCATCTTACTATTATTACTAAAGTCTGCTTGACATTTTTTGTACATCTGTTTTGAATCTCATTCAAACAACACATTTGTTGGAGGCAGTCAGTGAATTGAGAGAAGACAGCTGCGCCACGGCAGCTGCTGTAGTGCTAAAGACTGCAAAGGAATGAAAGTAGGACAATTTCACACAGATTCTGTGGCGATATTGACCTGATCACAAGCAATTGCAGGGTCAAGTGTTTCAGCTAATAGCGTGGACACACTGGAAAAAAAGAACAGCTCAGAGTTTTACATTCCCCCAGATATGCATGAAGGAGTCTCTAGAGACTGTGTGGGGTAGATGAGGGCTGCTACAGTTCGGAATGATACTTCATTGAGAAACTGTTTCTATGCCAGGGCACACAAACAGGGAAACATATACGAAACAGACTCCTAGTGACCTAAAGGATTTATTAATCCCTCGACAAAAGGTTTCAGCAATTTTCAGCTGTTTGACAATTTCTTTTCATTCTCATTCACTCATTCTCATCCCACACATACTTGTCACTAATGCTTAAGCAGCAGGCTAGCTTATTCGTAGCTTACAAAGGTCAACTTACTTTTTACAAATCATTGTCAAAAAAAAAAAAAAATCAAAGTAATCAGCATTCAGTATATATTAAATCAGCATTGATTATCATTTTCACACAGAGCTGTATCCAAGTAATGATAAACGTGATAAAGCCCTCCTTCATGTTTCCAGTATTGTTTTTCAAGATAAGCTCAGATAACATTTCAATTCATCACATGTTGAAAATGAGAAAGCCAGTTAAGAGGAAAAAGTCACATGAATTTCATTCTTCTTTCAGCTCAGAAAGGCTGAAGCAATTTGTCCAGCAAAAACATGTCAAAATAGTATAAAAAAAACATCCAGATGTCTACAGCTGAAGGAAAGTAGGAATGGAGTGGAACGCACGAACTGTGGGGGCACAGGCAGTTTCTAGGTGTGCGAGTGCATCGACAACCACAGTAGCCACCACCAGTGCAGCCCACAGAGGAATCACGCACTATGTTCTGATTCTGACCAACCAGTGAAAACACCCCTGAATGGAATGAGTGGATAGTGTGTGTCCTACATTCATATGAAAGCAGCGTTACCTGCTATTAATTTTCAGCTGAGATCTCCTATAAGAACTGAGAGCCGAGCCACTTATCTCAGTAGACTGGAGAGAGACTGAGCCCTGGAAGAAGAAGAAAAGGCAGCAAAAGGAAAAGCAAGCAGAAATGAGAGGGATGGGAACTACTCTGGCCCAAAATACTGTTGTGTGGGCAAAGGCAGTGTGGCTGTCCCTCTTTTTCTTACCTAAGAGTCGCAAAAATGACCCCAGGGGCAGGGTAAGGCAAGGCAATGAGGAGGCAGGGTGCAAGGTAGAGACAGTTCTTCATCCCGATAGAATCAGTCGCAATACAATTTACAATCTAGGTTGACCAGGCAGAGCCAATCAGATGCTGTCAAGAGAGAAACTATTCTAACTACACTGGCTGAATGAGTGAGTGATTGGCCCTTTCTCTTGGCAAGTAGAGTCGACTGGATTGTTCTCGAGGTCCAGGTTGGTAGCTGGCCAAAGCCTGATCAGTCATGCTGTCCACTGCTAGTCTAACTGGGTAATAAACAAACTCAAGTGCCTCACTGGCCACAATAGAGGACAATAGGGGTCAAATTGGGAGTTAGTTCCCTGAATTTTAACACCCATCCTGGGTATGTCTTATTTGGGGGTGCCAAGCTTCTTAGGAGTTCCTGGGCGCTTTTGCCAAAAGTGACCGGGGATGGTGAAGGCGTCAACACTCATGGACATGGTTTTGGACGGGATAACAGTGAACTGCTTGCGGTCAGAGCTGTACTTGTAAATGGACTCAACCATCTCAGGTGCGATGATCCGGGGGCCAATGCCAGTGAGCCGTACCATCTCCTCAGTTTCAGGGTTCATGGTGTAAACTGCTCTGAACTGGCAGCTGTGATCTCTGAAGAGGATAAGAAAGTGGTTGGCCGAGCTCTTCTCCATTTCCTAAAGAGGGAGAAAGAAAAAAGGAAAATTGACAAACAAATATATTAAAATCCTAAAAAAAGAGCAGCTGCCAACTGAAATCTGATTCACTTTTAGCCTAGTAAGTGAGGACCTCTTTGTGGACATAGCGTACCTCTACAATCTTGTTTTTCTGTGGTTCATTGACCTTGCCAGCCAGGCAGCAGCGAGTTATAGCGTTATGAATGATGAACTTGTTGGACTTAAAGCTTGGTTCCTTGTACAGCTTTGGTCCTGCAAGACACAACATCTTAAATGTCAGTAACGCAACCAAATAACACTTTTTATAATCTCCCAGTTAGGAACGTGTCACTGACCTGTGTATTCTGGGATTGAGGCAGGGGAGGAAATAGTGGATCCATTCTCCCAGTCCTTCTCTCCATTCTGACCACTCAGTCGTCTTGGTGACATTAGCCGGGAGGGAGAGTGTGAACGGCTAAAGGAAGAAAATAAAAGAAGTTTAGTGAATTTATTCAACTTTATTTTATGGTTTTATACCCTGACAACTGTTATTTAGGCTACAGTTTCAAATCCATTCAAAAGATGGGGAAAAAATAACACCATTCACAGATTCAACATTAAACAATAAAAGATAGAATTTCAGTTTAGTACAAACTTTGGTTTCTCAAATCTGTCCACAGTAACCTCTCTTCCCAAACAAATCAGTAAACGATCTTTGGCAGTGTCATTAGCGCTATCCCATGAGTAAATCCTCTTCTCAAACAAATCAATAACAGATCGCTGGAGAAGAAAATAAACCCAATATCACTAACACTGTTGAAGCAACTTCCAGCACAACACAGTTGATTGTCTTGTGCATACAGGTGATATGGGGAGGACAAATATACTGAAGAGAATCGCAGATCCAGCTTTTGATTTTGATGATCGAAATTCAAAGCTACTTTTGATCAATATTTGACAGCACTGTTTTTGGCCAAACCCTGTGCCTCCGAATTTATTCACAAAATCCAAGCCACCGTCACGATGCAGGTTACCTGGGAGACTTCCTGACAGTCAAGCCTCCAGAATCATTAGCCATAGAGGACAGGTTCATGGTTGAGTGGGAGTACACCTTGTTCAGCCTTGTGCCTAGAAGGAGAAAAATAGCAACAGAGAATGAAATTATACTGAGAAACCAAACAAATGTCAGAATAGGAAGAGGGCATGGAATGACTCAGACCCGTGCAAACATTGGAACTATTTACCCATGAAACCCTTGACAGGGCTATGAGATAGGACAGAGTCATCTCTGAACACAGTCTTGGGTCTCTGCTTCTTGACACCTCGGACCGTGGTAGGTTTCTGCCTCAGCACCTTGTCTAAGTCCTCCATGATCTTCAGCTGATGTCTCCTCTCATACTCCTGCCTAGTAAAGTCACCTCTGCGCTGGGGAGTCCCCTCAACGGGTGGGGTATGGGAGGCTGGAGGGGTGCCTGGGGTTTGGGGTCTGTCCTCACTCTTATTCCCCCAGCCCTCGATGATCATCCACTGAGGCTTGCTGAAGTACAGGAACATAATGTGTAAAACTTTCAATGTGATATTTACATTGTGAAACCAATCATAGAAACTGGAGATTTACGTTTCAGACAAGTAATGTAAACAATTTCTCTAATTCACTAAACAAAGGATAACAGACCAATCAAGCCTTCTCATCATAAGGTACATGCTGTAAATACCTAACTACAGTCATCTTCAAACTTTGAATACATAAGGTTCTCACTTCGATTCTTTTTCCTTTTCCTGCTCAAGCTTGCGTCTTTTCATTTCTTCTGCTCTTTTCTGCTGTTTCTCCAGCAAAGCTGCTCTACGTTGGGCCATCTCATCCTCCGGTCGCTCAGTGTCATCCTAATAATAAAGACAGGAGCAAAGAGTCCTGAATGCATCAACAATACAAGAACATTTATAGAATAGCACACACAGTAAAAACACTGAGTCACCTACCTTGAAAAAGAATCCAACTCCTCCTTTAATTTCTGGCTCAGTCCGGTCACTCATGGAGTCTGAGAAAGCATCAGGTACTTGGTCATCCTCGTCCCCATCTCCTCGCAGAGAAGCTAGCGAGATCTCTATCAGGCTACCTCGTTTGCCATTCATCATAGCTGCAGGGGCATCACTCTCGAAGGAGCACTCTGATGGGGCACCAGAGCTGCAGCCCCCACCTACATGCCCTTCCTTTCTACCCAAAGGGCCATGCGATGGCCCAGCCTCCAGGTCCATGCTAAATATACTATGATCGTCAATGGAGCCTACCTCTGACAGGGCGTCATCTGCAGGAGGACGGGGAGTCGGGGTAGGAGTCGGTACAGGGGTCAGTGTGGGAGTGGGGACAGGAGTTGGTCCAGATGAGCGCAACACATCTAAGCTGTCAGAGTCACCAATGGAGAAGGAGGACGATGTCTGGACTTGTGATTGCCACGGATTTACACGACGAAGGTGAGGAATGCGGTCCACGTTTTGAGGTGGAGCGATGACCCTCGACAGGGTAGGGACCTTATTGTCCAAGGTACGATTTGGTTGGTGGTGTTTAGGGCTTTTAGGGGGCGCAGATTGGGCTCTACGATGGACATGAGGAGATTTAGGAGGAGTGGTGTGGTTTTGGATTCTGCGGGATGGAGAGGGAGAGGAGTAGGCTGAATTTAAATCTCGGGTGGATTCTCGTGACAGCCGCGCAGGGGCAGGGGTGGAGGTTTTAGGGCTGGCTGGAATAACCCATGTGTTGTTGGTGGAAGGTGTAGATTTCTTCTTGACTAGCTGGCTTTGCTGCTCAGTCAGCCGTTGCATGTCACTCTGCAGGGAGCTGAGAGCTGCAGTCAGCTTAGACACAGCATTATTATAGTCCCCTAGGGGAGCTACCATTTTCTCACCAGGTGTCCCCACACCCTTCCCTCCTGGTTTACCTGCCTTTTCTTTGGAGTTCAGTACCTGCTTGCTGGGCTGAAGTCCTTCTTTGATATTAGCCTCATCCTCCACTGGGAGGTGCTGTTCAACTTGTTCCTGCTGCTCTTCCTCCTCCATTCTAGCTAGCCTTTCTTCCAGTGTCAAGCGAGAGAGGTCTTCTTCTGTGGATGAGGTGCTGACCTGACCATCGCCTCCTTCTCCTCCACCTTCGTCGTCCCGCTGCTCCTTCTTTAACTGCAGAAAGGCACTCTTCCCCAATCTTTGCCGGTGCTTCGCAAAAATGGCCTCAATGCGTTTCTTCTGGGCTTCAATAGCCTTGCGCTTTTCTTCAAGCCGAACCCCCAGCTCAGACATCTCATTATTGAGTTGTGGGCTCTTGCTGGGGCTTTCTTCAGACTTTTGGGCCCATGAGGTCATCTGAGGAGAAGTGGGGCTGCTGGCTTTGGGGGAATCCATAATCTGCTTCTTTTTGCGTTCTGCAAAGCTGGTCATCTTCACTCCACTGTCAGACTCCTCTCTGCCATGGCCTCTAGCAGCATGTGCACCAGCAGCTGGTGTGGTTGGAGTGGACTGGGCCTTAGGTAGATCTTCTGATGCATCTGAGTCCACACTGCCGTCTCTCAAGACTGAGTCATCATCTCGTGAACATTCGGAGGCGTTTCTGGTGCGTGTGGGCTCTCTGGACTCTCCTGTAGGCCGGTACATCATTCCTGAGCGTGAAGGGGCAGAGCAGCTGATGGGTGCCAAGTTAGGTAAATTGTGTCTAGAACTAGCAGGGTCATCAGGAGAGTGGAGGTAGAAGCCATCAGGAGCACCATCAGGGTGTAAACGAGGCTCCATCTTGCTCTCGTTGTGGATAATTTGGAGAGCCTCTTCGATGGTAGGGAGCTCTCCTGTTTCACTCGCTGCAAGGCCGTTCTCCTCTGCCAATCTTGGAATACTGGGACTCTGGGTGGACCAGGAAGCTCTCTGTGGACCATTGGGGCCAGGGGGTTTACTCAGTAAATGGCTGAGGTCTTCAGGAGGTGTGTAGGACACCCTGGTCAGATTTTGGCCTGCTGGGTTGAGTTGGTCTGAGCTCACGGAACGGGTTATCACAGGGTTGCCCATCACAATGTCCACATCACTGTCCAGGCCAAAAGGAATGCTGAAGGATACTGCAGACAAGGGGCGACTAAAGAGAAAAGAAAAGCACAATAAGTACAATAAAAAAAAGTTAAAAAGACATTGCTTAAATGATCCTGAATACATGGACCCTACCTGAGAGGTTTCTTGCTCCATGTCTTTCCAACACCTTCTATATGAGACATTGAGGTAGACTGAGTCAAAGATCCTGAGTACAATGGGACACACACACAGACACGTAAAGGCATGCACACCACACAGGGATGCACAAAACAAACAAGCAGTACACCAATAAAAAGGAAAAATATATATAAAGTTTCAAATATTGATTAAAATAAAAAGACAAGGCTATCATACAACACGAAACACAACTGAAAGACAAACCAGGATTGAGGGAGATAGGAAAAGCAGATTGCAAAATGAGATAAACATACACAAAACACTGGAGCTCCATGTAATGATGATGTAATCTTACCTGAAGCAGGAGAAGAAATAGGAAGGAAAGGCTTCTTGAAGATAGATGGGGAGGTACTGTACGGCAGAAAAACAACTTTTCAGTACAAACATTCAGAGTGGTTAATCCAAAAAAAAATATCCAACTACAAAAGGAAAAATCATATTCAGAGAGATTTCTGTACCTGTTACCACTCAAGCTACTTGATGTTACTGGTGTGGATCCATCTAACAAAAAAGAAAACCCCCAACAAGACTTTATAACAGATATTCAATATCATGATCACACAGTTTTACAGAGGACCACAATTTTAATGCAACTTACCCAACGTGTCTATTGGCTGAACAAATTCTGGCCTTCGTACTTCAAACCAGCTCAGCAGCTCTGCTAAGAAGCTCAGCAAGTTGAGCTGAACAAATCACACAGAATGAATCAGGCATCAAGAAAACAGTATTCAATATATTTGTTATTGTGTCAGTTGAATTATGATCAGGTACCTGAAGCTCCTGTGGTGTGTACAGCATGTCCTCTAGCGCCAAGTGACAGCAGCTCTTCAGACAGCTGTCACAGAACTCACGGATGAACTGCAGGTTGTACAGGCTGTCTGCTGCAGACATGGACTCCTTCATGCAAACATCTTATAGAGAAAGAAGAGACAAAGTGTTAAACTGACGTAAATAGAGTAAGTACTAAAAAGCTGTTCGTTGCTACAATGTTTGTTGCTACCTTCAAGTCTTAGCAGGCCAGGGCAATAGTAATGTATGACTGCAGCAACAGCACAACCACTGGAGAGGTCTTTCACTTCATTCACAGATGGAAAAATGGGCTTTTGTTTGGACTGAATTTTATCCTTCCTGTAGCGGAGCTAAAAAAAGAACAACAACAAAACATGACAAATAATTAATTCAGTGTGACCTTAATGGTACTTTTGACGTATTAGTTAATGTTAAAATCATCATCAAAGTCAAGGTTTCTCATACACAGTTTAATACTCTAAAGTCAGTTTGAACTGTGAAACAACAGAAATTGTAGAGAAAAATAGAACTGGAGCATGGATGTAAGAAGAAAGGACACATAAAGGTCATGCTAATGTGCACAAGAGAGAGTTGAGCTGAACAAATGGCAGATGCAGAAGGAGTGAATTAATCAGAGCAGAACGAAGGAAGGTTCCATCAGGAGAAAGTGGGACAAGTGAGGGTCTCAGGAGGCACACGAGAGAAAAAATGTTTCAGGTACAATGACATTATATAGACAAACAGCCCACTGTCAGCAGGGACCTGGTGACTAGAAGCCTGCCTCTGTTAACTGTTAACCCCCTTAGCCAGTCACACACGAAAACACACACCTCTGTTGCACAGAGGACCAGAGAAACTGGTTTCACACGCCAGTTTCAAGTCCTGCTTCAGTACCAACTGTGATTCATGCAGCACTCGTGTGTCAAACAATGCCTTTCGCACCCCACCCTATGACATATACGCTGTGACGTGCAATTCAATGTAAACTCGGATGCGATGCACACTGGCATTCCCACACCAGCATATGGAGAAAAAAAACACACCTGACCATCAGATAATTGCTGATAAATTGGATGAAGACACTTGAGGGATGGAGGGACAGGGGGAGGGAGCAGAGGAAAGGAGGGAACTTACAGGAACAAGTTTCCAGTACCAGCGAGTAGGACACTGTCAGAGAGGAGGAGGGACAGGAAATAGAGAAAGACAGGGAAATGGAGAACAGGAGTACAAGGAGAGGTATTAAGCCTACAGTGGAAGAACTAGACAAACAGGAGAAAGGGTTGTGACGACAGCTGTGAGGACAACCTTGTTGACAAAGCGATGAAGCTAGACTTAGTCTTATTGTGTCAACCAATATTGGCTGCACTAATGGGTAACAGGCCTACAAATGCAGCAGAACAACATGAGCTTAAAACACAGCACACAGCCACAACACAGGCACTGAGTGCATAATACTAGAAAGATTATCATGTGTTTGGTTATAACGAACTGTGATAAACATTGGAAATACACTTGACGTGTAATGCAATACTCACAGAGGGCTGAACAGGTTGGGGGTCCGTTATTGCCTGAGAAGTATCAATCTGGGCTCCATCGGTCTGTTCTTTCAACTTCTGGTTTAACTGAAAGCATGCCAAGAAGACAATATAGTTAACACACAGATCGTGGATCTATACTACAGGGATACAGCTAACAATTGTTTTTTGGTATTGTTTAATCTGATAGTAATTTTCTATATTAATCTATTTGCTACAGTTTGGTTTATAACATGTCAAAAAAGAGAAGAAAAAACATCCAAGGTGATGAATATTAATGTCTTGTTTTGTCAGTCCATAACACAAAATAATCAGTTTCATAACTATAAATAAATTCAAAAATTCTCCATATTAAAGAGACTAAAAAGAAGCTCAAATTCTTGCATTAAAATTACTTTGGAAATCAACTGATTATCAAAGAAGATGGTGATTATTTTTCGATCAATTTCTCTTCCCTTCTGGCCCTTCTTCAGTGTTTTTAAGACAAAGTGGTTTGAGGAATTACATCATTCTTTATTCTGCAGTTAAACAGGCACTGGATCATCTACAAAAGAGGTCTGAAGAAGATAAACATCTGGATTTCAGAGTAATTTCTGACAGGATCCAATACAGACCTTTGCTTGAAGAAAGCATAGTTTCTGTTTGACCTTTTCCTTACCATATTAACCCAGTGAAGTAGAGCATCCTTCCAGCTGGAGGCTCCACCCAGCAGCTCGGTGGAACCACACGTCTTCACCGCAGTCACCGTCTCCATGGCTCCCACGGTCATTAGGGCATCGATCACTGCCAAGTGAGCACTCTGCACCAATCACATGGGAGAAGGAAGAACTGTCAGAGGGAGCACCATACACCATGAGGGCCGGAGAGGCCAGACAGCATCAATCAATCACAGTTAACAGAATTATGCTGGGCACTGACTTGTCTTCTGCTCTAGTAGGACACTGCTTACTGCAGAGCAGAGATCACCTCCAACTGCAGCAGCACTACCAGTATTTACCAGCAGCAACCTCTAGAGGTCACAAGAAGCCAGCTCTGAGTCAGCAGAAACACAGACAGGAGTTTTAAGTAAGCAAAGTCACAGCAGTAGATATGGGTGAACTTTGGACCCGTGTTTGTTCAATCATTAAAGAGGCAATGGACCTGTAATATGATAACAAGTGTGTCCCAGGACTGTCATTCCTAAACTGCTTTACCTTTATTTGCCTTCTCTCCAGCATGCTTCCCTATTGCGCAGTGAAATATTGCTGTATGACTCATGTGTAACAGACTACAGGATAAAATGACGTGTAACTAGATCACCAGGAAGCACAACAATGAACAGCATTCTCTGTAAGAAACAGGTGCTCCGGGTCCTTTCTGCAGTTTAGGTTTATGACAAAGTTTTTGGCAGACATTGTCTACTTCAGATATGTTTTTTGCTTACATACATTTGACATTTCCAAGCATTTGTATCCAACAGTCACAAGAGTATTTCCTTATACCTGAGAGGCCATTACAGAGCCCTTTCTAATGGCAAGAGCCCATTAAAATGCACCGACAACATTGTCAGCTCAGTCAGAGAGAGCGCCTTAATTCTATAAACCTGTTAGCTCATTAGAAGTTGTGCTCTGTTTGTGCCATGGGGCTGCAACAAACTGTACTTCACATGTCTGAACTCCGTATCATGTAAATCATTCATGTATTTTAACCATTTTAAGGTACATTTAATTCATAGATGATTGGCAAATAACAAATTAATTGTAGAGTTTATTCACGATAAATCAAGCACTCCTGCCCTGTTGACTAGTTTTGTTTTCTTGTTGTAATATTGAGGATGATCACAGTAGCTGGTAAATAAAGTTCTAAACAGGAACTCAGGCTTTCTAACAATGTTTAGACTGATTAGACAAGACATGACACTGTTAAGTTATTCACAATTCTTCTCCTACTCTAGTCGATGTCATGAATGCAGGATCTCTCTTTGTTTGTCTCCTCTATCTGTATCACTTTTAGTTGCCATCCAACAGCAGTACTGGACCCCTCTCTGCAACAACAGCAACAAGCTCCTTGTTATAATAATTAATTCTGACCAACAGAGCAGGCAGACAGGTCACAAACAACACATTCTTGTCATGGGGCCGCTCCTTCAATCTCCAATCTTCAGTTTTGAGCCTAATCTGTGCAAATCAGTGCCTGTTCCCTTTTACTACTTACAAATTCCACTTTAGGGGCCAGACATTCCTACTCTAACCTCTTACGTTGTCCCAGATGGAAGCTGGTGGCAGTCCAGCTGCGTGCATGAGCCCTGTCTGCATGTCTGCCTACTCAACCCTGATGTAAAGTGCTGACCTGGGCAGACCTAGTGCTGGGGCGGTCAGGGTGGGCTATGCCAGCAAAGCCTTGTCAGATATCATTGGGGCAATATCTGTGGATGTGCTTCAGTCAGTCACTGGGAGCTGTGTGGCCCTGGCAGGCCGGCCCTCCCAGCACTAGTGCCAAGACTAGGGCTGCTGCTTGTGTGTCTGTGACATGACCTGTCTGTTCAATGAAAATGTCTGCAGTACAGAAGGGGACAAATGGCCCCATAACAGGGACAAGTGACTCTCAGGGTGAGCAACTATCTGACTGATTCAGAGCAGGGATAACTGGAACGCAGAAGGTCTGGGCACAAATTCAATTACATTTCATGTCAACTTCTACACTATGATGATACGAATACACTGTATCTGCAAAATTCTGTTGCCCAAAACAAAACTCACTGTTATGAACATGAACTGATTTTTTTTGGTGAATTTTCCATACTGTAGTATACACTCCCAGGCCATGAATTACAGGTACACCTACACAACAAATGCAATCTAGTCCAGCAGCTTTGCCACACATTCTACATTTATGAAGCTTATAATGTCACCTTGCAAGGCAGCTAGATTTGCGAAATCCAGTGATCATGTGTTTTCGCAAATCCTTTGTGCCAAGGCTTCAAAGTATGTGCTTGTCGCCAAACACACAGCAGAACTGGCAGCTCCAGGCATGGTTTAGATGTGATGACCAGTAAGAGACGTGACTGTTTGTTTGACAACAACAATGGCGGCTCCTAGAGAGGTTAGCGCAGACACTGCTGTAGCATCAGTTATATCAGAATTGTGCACAAACAAGAGCAAAACACAGCACTGAAAGCTTTTCTCAATGATAAACATGGTGTCGCTCTCTCTCAACTGGCATTGTCAAGAGTGTGATTTACCAACAGGTTCTGTCGTTTGCACTCTTCCAATGTTGATCTGATTGGTTAAAGCCAGGTTAACATCAACGGTGATAGACAGATGTTTTGTCGAATCACGTGCCAAATTTTTCCAAACACTTTTGCACAGATGGTTCTGTGTAACAAACCATGTGACATATCAGGATATTTATAGCGGGCAGCCTTTACTTAAGTTGTATTCAACTGACTGAGGTAAATGTTTGTGGGGTTGTTATACTAAACTGCATTATATTGAAATGTGTTTTAAATATTACATTTGTCAGTGGGATTGGAAAAACATTATAGAAGAGAATAATGCAGTCTGGTTAAACATTACTGCAAACCAAGATCTCAATCTGAAAGAACAACGGTTGAATCAATACCGCTATGACATAGCGATAAAAGCGAAGCAAAACTATCTCCGTAAAGGCAGAATTTATGGCTGAACCGTTGGACTGGTTTGCATTAAATTTGAGTAAAGCGGACACAGAGTGTATATTTGTTGCTAAAATTTGTCAGTAGCCATGTTTCAATCCATAAGAAAATAAGAGTGATTTAAGGTACTAACATATTTCTGCATTCAGCCTCAAACAGTAATGATAGGTTGGAGCTGCTGTCACAGTGTGAAATGAGACAGGATGACTGAGGCACAATGAGAGGAGATGAACAAATACAATGACAGACCTCATGAAAGTGGTCATCCCTGTTGTCATGCTGTACAGAAGTTATTCAGAGGAGAGAGTGGAGGGTAATTCATGATAAAAAGAATGAAAGGGAAAGAAGGGGTGGATTTCCCGTTGCAGACCCAGGAGAGCTCACTAAGCTAAATCACAAGTCCCTCTAATGAGAGGGGAGAGAGGAGCAACTCATGAACACCCAGCTCATAGCCTGCCAGATCACCATAACAACCAACCAGCTGACCCACAATGCATCTCAGCACAAGCCTGACCGCAGCATTGCTCCGTGCCCCTGGCTTAGCACCGGCTCTCAGCTCGGAAACATCCAGCCAGCAAACAGTTAGCACCCCTCAAAACTGATGTAACAGAGAGAGGAAAAATTAATACCCCATCAATTAACCCCCACCAACATAAAATCGTTTTTTTCTATTTGGTAAATCTGCTTGCATAATCATGTCAACAACTGAGTCAAACAAAGAATGCAAAGACATCTTGTGGATCATTAGGTGAGATAACAATGAGGGCAAAATCTGATTATGTCTGAAATATGACTTAACCCTATCCCCATCCCCATCCCCCTACCCTGCCTGGTGCCTACTGAGGGAGATAAACAGGGGGATCAGGCAGGTCTGAGGCCCAGCAGGGGATTTTAGACAGGAGGTTCTCTCAAAGCACATGGAATATGGAACACTGATATGTATAGAAACTGCATACTTAAACCAGGAAACCAACCTAGAGCAGCTTTACACAAAAATAATTTAACATATGGTCGATAGTTTAACTCCACATTAGGCCCAAAGCTAAACAAATAGTCTAAGATGATGGTTAGTGCCTCTGATAGTCTGCCACTTCTACTTCCAACTAAGCTCATGAGTGATGCTCACTTGACCAGAAACCTGCCAACACAGCAGTATGATTTAAGACAAAGTGTCAGTGCCTATCTAAAACCAACAGGGGACCGGGAAGAGGGTTAGCTGCATTATGGCTACATGACTTGCTTTGTCACTGTGGGAACAAATGCTCCCATCTCGAGAGCCATAAAAAAATAATAGCAGTTCCGTATAGAGTTATGTATTCAATACAGATTGTTTGAAATGGATAATTGTGTAAAATATTCAACCGTCTCAGCCAACAATATATTAAACAAATGATTTTGCTGTTGTGAGACATGTTAGGTGCATGGTGAGTCAGTGGTCATCTCTGGCGTGTCATCCAATCGTGGATGATGACGTTCAGTCTGCAGGCAGATTATCTCTAATCTGGGCTGGGCCATCACCAGAAGGACAGTTACCAGTGGGGCACCAACACACACAAAGACACGTATATATATACACAGCACGTAGGGGATGGAGGTAGCTGGTGGCTTCATACTGAGACTGTGTGTGTCATCAACAAAGTGCCTCTTTCAGGGCAACCCTGGCCTGTATAGATGTTGATGCTAACTTGGGTTGTATTAGCAGTGCCACCGACTCGGTTTTGATGGAACTTTATACCCTCAGTTCACATTCTTACAGTAGGGAAAAAGCAGATGTATTAATATTTTTCCAGATGCTGAATTTAACACATAATAGTAGTTAAATGCGTGATGTTCAAAGCCTTTTTTTGTAGAAGCTATTGCAATATCGTTGATACAAAAGAATAGTTTCTAAAATTTGCGTCAGTCATGTTTAAAAATAAGTACATGTATGGGCTTACAGGACACCGCAACCTATTATGAACTTCATTTGGGAATTGCAAGTAATACCTAAAAATTCTACTTTTAAATAAATATTGCATATTTCACACATGTATGTACATAGTTTAACCTTCAGAGCTTCATGTTTCTAGTCGATTTAAAAGGTTATAGACAATAAACAAATAATAAGATTAAGACTTGAAAATAAATACATTGTGCTGTCTTTTCTGAGCATACAGTATTTGGTCGAATTATTTTAGTTTAGACCTGACAGCTCACCGGACCAGCTCACACCATTTTCTAACTAAGAACTGTCGAGGTCTAGAAGCAGTAACAAACAGTGAAAGCTTCTTCATTAAGCATCGATAAACAGTTTGATCAAGAAAATAATTAATATAGTACAATTTTATATGTTTTTGGAGAGGCAAGATTTGACTGTTTTTGCCCTGCTATGCTAAAGGCACAGTTTTATAGAGCAGGTCATTGGCGGTCTGCATTAATGCTGCTGCAGCAACCAGCTACATCTGTGGAGCTAGACATGGGCCAAATTTCATAGTTATTAGCAACGAACAGAAAAGATCTAAATTGTGCCATGCATTAACAAAGTAAAAGTAACGAACAGTGCATAATTAAGCAGTAGTGTTTATTTGTCAGCAACAAGAATGACTCAACATACTTCTATGTACATGCACTGTATGTTAGCTTCTGGTTTGACACAGATATGTGAAGCTTTAATATACAGCAGCGCTACAGCAGATTGCTGCTGCTCCAAAGCCGTTTACTGGCCAAGACCCACACTGATGCTCCATCCTTCTAATGCTGCTGCAGCATGACCCACTTTCTCTGCTTGCCACACTGTAGCTACAGTGCCAGTCAGTGACAGACAAGCTCAGAGAGCTGCCAAGCAGCTACTGGAAGTCTCATACACCAAATCAGCAAACAGCAAATGCAGCATTAACAGTAACAGCCAAAATAAGAGTTTAATGATGAGGATTTACAGCTGAGATATCCATGGTCTGGCCTGGAAGCATTGCCCAGAACTGAGACGCACGCAAGCGGACAGATTTGTGCAAACACAACTGACATGGTCATCGTGAATGACAGAGACCTACTGTGTCATTAGACTATTATTTCTGGTGCTGTATGGTTAATACGGACACAGACCAAGCAGGTGTGGGGTTAAGACAAAACCTCTAGTAGAAGGACTAGATAACCTCATATTTGGTGCAAGAGGAGGGTGCATGTGACATGCTGTAGGCTGTAGATTTTAGCAAAACCCTCCACCGTAATGCACCATGAATTAACAGCACTAAGAATTACTAAAATGGATGGCAAACATGGATGGTATCAAAATAAATACAGAGGCTTGCATAGTTAGATTATAATGTGTAAACTAGTGTAAGCTAGAGCAGGATAAGGCAAAACACTATGTTATAATAAACAGAAAGAAATTCCCCATTAAAGGAACCTTCTCTACTCTGTCCTCAACAGTTTTCTTCCTGTATTGTGTCTCACATCTTTATCTGCGCAAAACAATCAATCTGTAAGCTTCCAAAGTACAACTTCACCAGTATTAACATTCATTTTTATATTGGATGTTCTATATTAGATACCAGAATAATACATTAACTAACATCCAAATTCTCATATATTGCTGGTGCACATACACATTTGCTTTTTGATTTAGAAAATGTACCAAGGTATGCACACCTTTATAAGCATACGATTAAGCTCATAATCACAAGAGCACCAGCAGTGTCGCACCTGCTGCAGCAGCCAGTAAACAGCAGCAGTGGAGCAAACAGCTGTCACCTGACAACAGCACCGTCCATGCAGCTCCCTCGAGACTTGGCTTTCAAAAAAAACAGCCTTAATGTGCATGTGCACCAAGGCAGCTTGGGAAATGGACCTTTTCTTTTCTTTTAGAAAAACCCGCATAAAAGGATATTTTGTAAAAATACTACAAAATTGAGTTGTCAACTGGGAAGCCTCTCCTCTCTTAGACTCTTATGGTTTCCAATTTGACAATAAAATTAGTTATCTGTAGGTTTGCAGGCTCAAGTATTTCCAAGCTATGTTATGTGTGTACTAAAGAGCGACAGACAGAGAGAGAGATCCATTGTCAAGGGCTAAGAGGACAAACCAGTTTCTCTTGATTTAACTCACTGAGTCAGCCCAGAGTATTCTCTCAATGGAGTATCTAAGGTTTCACCAGAACTGTTTAGCCATTGTTCTGCAGCTGATCTGGACCATCTATTGAATCTAGACTTTCCCTCCCTCTCACACCCTGGAATTAAAGTAGTCGTCCCTTGTGTCACAATGACTGCCCTAGTCTCAGCAGCTGGATTCACTCATCCCTCTTGGATCAGCTGGGGGCAGCATAGGGGAAATTGGGGGTGGGGTTGAAAGAGTGGGGGTCTTTTTGATGTCCTTTAATCCCTCGAATCAAAGCATAAACAAGCGCCTATATCAACAACCAAGCCCCCTCAACCCCTTCTGCTTTCTACAGACTCCTGAATAGCAGAGCATCTGGTTTCACGGGAGGAGACATTCACTCCTTTAGGGTGAAAGTAGTTTCTAACCAAACAACAGTTATGACATCTCCAGAAGGCCACCACCCACAAAACTGCATGCCAGAGTGGTGTGGGGTTATCCCCCATGTGTTTACTATGCCCAAACCAAAGCAAAACATTACCATTTTAATGGGTTTATGTCGGAGGTCTGCATCTGTCACCGGTGTGTCCTGATCTTTGGAGACTATGCCCCTCTGAGTGAGTAGCTGCATCAGGGTGGCGTTGTCTTTGGGCTGTTCCTCGGCTTCGATGCCCCCCAGTAATAGGCTGTAGGTGCGGCAGTAGAGCTCTGAGGACTGCAGGAGGCGTGTGACTGGTGGTTTAAGGTGCTCCTGCTCATACTGGTCACAGTAGAAAGGGTCACGCAGCTCTGCAGGGACATTTTCTACCAAGAGACAAAACATACAGACACAGTTAGATATGTTCCTGAAGCAGAGGGTGCTACTATTAAATTAATCATCACTTACTTTGATAATGGATTCATCAATTTCATTTGACAAAAAAAAGAGTTTGATTCCAGTTTTTTACATGTGAATATTTGCTGGTTTCTTTACTCCTCTAGGACATCCTCTTTTGACTTTGGTCATTTTTTCACCATTTTCTGACATTGGCACATGTCAGAGGCATATAAACCAAACAACTTATTGATTATTGGGAAAATATCAACAGATGAATTAAGTTTAATACACACATTACATGTTGATGGAGATGCTCTGTATAAAGAGGATGTTGTGAAAGTTCTGGAAATTAGAGACATTTTTCAGTCAAAGGTCATCCTGAGCATTTTCTGTTGTTGCTGATTTGTAAACCTGCCCCCTTTCAGGTTTGGTAACAGATTAAGACAGCTGGTAAATACCCCAGAGCTATAATCATATGAGTGAGTAGAGCAGAGCAAGCATGAAGGTCAGTGGGGCATGATAGGCTCAGAGGTTGGCATCTGCAGATTACAAGATGCTCTGCCACTAGTTTCTTCCTTCCTTTTAAACGTTGTTTTTTGGTACAAAGCTTCAGTAAAAACTGCTCCTTCCGATCTTCACAAAGATGGTGCAAGTCTCAGTGGTAGAAACCAGCAACCTGTTCAAAACCTAAAACCTCAAAACCATCAAAAGCAAATGACACAGCTGAAATTCTGCCTCAAATCAGATCAAGGTGCAGTAAGGCAACACATGGTTCTATTAGTAGCTATAGCTGAAGACTGTTAAAGAATCTGTTCAGACTGGTCTTCCTGATCACAGCAAACATTATCCTAAAAACCTAAAGCGGACACGCACCCTGTGAAACTGGTTTCTCTGCATCCAGTCTAAACCAGCAGCAAACTCAATACTCTGTGTTTCTGTGCAAACACACTAGAATAAGCTTTTCACTGTTTTAAAGGGCCTGCAGGGGAAAAAAGTTGACAATCTGAAAAAACAGCAGACTGTGTGAAAAAAGAAAGGAGAAACTTATGATCGTCTAAGACTTTGGCCTTAAAGAGAAACAAACGGGTTATTACATGGGAGGTGTCACTGTTGTTGTGTCATTATAAAGTCATGTAATGGATCCACTGACATTAGACAACAAAACAAAACGCCCAGCTTTAGAGGTTAGACAATGCTCTGCTCTCTGTCTCTCACTTTCAGTCCATGATAGTTGTCAGACAATGTCACGCCACATGGTCCGTTTTGTTTGTGTGCTCCTGTGTGCCAAAACTACAATGTTCACTTTAGTGCTGTAAACACTGTGACTCACCAACCAAAATGTACACCTATGTCAAAACGGGGTCAAAATGTCTTCCTACGATGACGTGTTGAAAAAAAAAAAGAGAAAAAGAAAAACTTCCCCCAGAAGGCAAAGTAGGATGCAAATGCCACAACTCAGTGAGATGAAAGACACCGATATGAGAGCGATTTGCCTATGAGAAGTGAGGCCATGAAGACATTCTGTGTCACATTATGTCCTGGAAACAAGCAAGAGTACACATTTGATGTGGCGCATCCATATACATCTTTCTGAAACCACTAACCTGCAGATTTAAAAAAAAGCAAGAATCACTGGATAAAGCCAGTTGGCAGTTTCAAGCACAACCAAGCCCAAGCAAATCAGAATGATATGTCTCTAGAAATGTTGTCATCAAATATTTAGATTAAAAACACACGCTTGTGTGTTTGCATAAACTGGAGCAACAACCTGTCTGTCACTTCCACAAGTCAAAGGGTCAGCACTTATCTATTGGTCTGACTAAGGCATTATCATTGTGGGTGAACAGGGAGATTGCTCTTCAAATAGAAAAGTCCAAGTAAGCATTTGGGATCTACTGAGGAGATTTTGGCCAAGAGACTTAATCCCTTCCACCAGCAGGTGGCCTGTGTGGTCGCTGACCTCTTACCTTCCTGAGTAGGATGAAATAGCAGTGGGTGATCTGACGATTTTAGACCGTGATTGATCTGGATGGCATCCACAATCTCATTTTCAGCCTCACTGAAGTGCAGATCCATGCTACATGAACGTACGAATAGACTGATGTAGCGAACTAGATGGCTTGACTGACTGGACAAATTACTTCATGCGGTTCTTCTTTGGGTGATGTATTGTAAATAGTGTAAGGTGAGTTACAGCTAGCAGCATGGAAGATGAGGTACATGTGTCAAAAAAGAGCTATCTTTATGCAATACTGCAATTGAATAGATTCTCACCCCTATAATAAAGCAAACAGAGACGTTCACTACAGCATTGTCACATTCAGGGCTGAAGCTACCGTTGGGGATACTGAGGTCATGTCTTTGATTTCTTAATCTTAATATTGGTTGTAACATTAAAATAAACATTTACATATGATACAAAATGTTAAAGTTATAGTTAATGAAACTTTGGTTAATAGTTATTTCACTGTTCAGGGAATAAAATGATTTATATACTTATTTATTAGCAATTTATATTGAAAGTTGGAGGTAAATACTGAGTAAATAATTTAAAAACATTATTTGGACTGCTGTTAGAGAGCTGCAACTGATGTTTTTAACCTTTAAGAGCTTAATAAATGTTTTATGAACCATTTCATTGTTTCTTAACAGTGAAATTACTTAACTAATAAACTATAAATTGACAATTTATTAATGATGGTTATTATAAAGTCTTACCCATGTCAGTAAGTTGTTTATAGCTAAGAAAATAAGTTTAATACATTTAAGTCTAACAGAAATGCACAGATTTCTCTGCATTTTAGTCTTGAAAATGTTCTTGATGGGTGGTCGGGGCAGGGGGCATGACGTCAGTATTTCTAAAATCCTGGCTACAGCCCTGGTCTTACTGTTGCTGATATAAAGATCACAAAAAAATTAAAGACTGCAGCAACATTTCAGTGGTGAGCAAAAAATCATGTCAAATTATCATTTAAAGAGTTATAGTAGAATTGATGCAGCCGCCAGTCCGCTTAGCTGTGTTATCCTCCTATCTGTCCTTGATTGCTTGATAACAGGAGCCATGTGTCCTACTTCATTGATGGATCGAGCTAGTGTGCTGGTCGTGACACAGACAATGCCACACGTGTTGGGACACTAATCAACAGACACGGAGCAACAACAACACATCCAAACAAAGGTTGGTTGAAATTAACCGCCATCTAAACCAAGCTGGGTCCTTTGGGAAAAACAAGGTCAGGCGAGACCCCGACACCCACCCCTTCTCATTTTACATTTAAGAGGAACAATCAGCATTGCATTTCAAGAAGGTTGTCACAGTAACAGTGAACAGTAAGTAGTTCTCTCTATTAATAACACAGCAGTTAAGCAAAACATGCTGGATTTGACAACTTAAACCATCAGGAAGCTTACTGGAACTCTTCAGGAACCCTGACACAAATTAAATAATTAATCAGACCTTAGATATGCAGAAGTGTGCAAGATAAGCAAAATAGCAGGAAGTTAAAATTAGCCCTTTTCACCCTCAGGTCATATGCACCCCTACATACCTGCACAATCAAAAATCCTGTTTTATGACAATTTCTTTTCTTTCTATGCTACTTCTGGGGAACATTTTACAACGCAAATAACTCATCATTACTTGTGTTTGATAAGGCCGTTGGCCATGATTTCTAAATGCTTAAAATTTAACTATGACCATCTTAATCATGTGCTGGAAAGGATCAAACACAGAAGATTAACTGCTCTCATTTTTAGAACAAAGCAGGTACTGTTCTGTTGCCCCAAAATCTAGCAGTGGTGAGAGGCACTATGTTAACGCCCTACCCTACATGTGACCACTAGTTCTGAGTGAAATACTAATGCCAATATAAACACTAAAGCTTAGAGGTCTCCAACAAGACTGGAATAGATTGCCTGAACCCCCGACTACTTGTAAAGACTGTAATGTTCCATTTCTGATAATATCTTAACTGACTGGACTATTCATCTGTTCAGAAACTGAGAAATACACATGCATGCAAATTAACAATGCTCATCTATTTGATCGAACAATGAACTAGAGCTGCTACGATTAATTGCTTAATAGATTTGATGTCAACTATTAAATAAGTCGACAACTATTATGATAATCATTTAAATGATTTCAGTACTTTTTTCAGAAAAAAAAGTCCAAGTTCTCCGATTCCAGCTTCTTAAATGTGAATATTTTCTGGTTCCCTTGCAGTGAACTAAATATCTTTGGGATGTGGACAAAAAAAGACATTTAAGAATGTTATATTGCACTTTGGGAAACATTAATCAACATTTTTCACTGACATTTTATAGATCAAACCACTGATGGATTAATTGAGACAATAATCAACAAAATCAGTGAGAAAAATCATCACTTGAAGCCCTGGAACCAAACGCCGACTCTTTGTCTTTAAAATGAGAAAAAAACACACACTTCAGGCACTACACATGAAGTGTCTCCTATCTCCCTATAGATTCACTTACTTTAAACTTGCCATCCCTAACAGCCCTGTGTATCCTGTAACACATCACCCCAGACAGCGCTGGAGTATGACATAACCACAGTAGCTTTAAATTGCATTAAGGGCCAGCATACACAGAAGCATTTCCTGTTGAATCTAATGGGACAACACTGGATCACTCTGGATGAACAGAGTGACAACCGATGCATTTGTCTTGGCAAGTATCCACCTTGTAGTACTGAACTTAAGTTAGACACTCTCAGCCAGATCTTTGTAAATTATTCTTTATCTTACACTGGCCTGTGTGGTGTTGCAAATTACTTCTCTTCTGAAATATCACGTTATCTTGAAACAGACTGTGCCGCTCCGTAACTGTATCAAAGTGTTTCTCCCAGTAAAGTCTCGTATGTTATATCAACAGGCCGTCCTACCTCTTGAGCAAACATTAATAACAAGGAAACATCCTCCTCGGGTCCTTGTCCCTTGTTGACTCACCCTAGTTACAAATGATTGGGAGAGGATGAGTAATCATTCCAATGGGATTCAAGTATTTAGGAAGAGCTTTGTTGTTAGGTGGAGCTAACATGCTAAGGAAGCACAAGTTTTGAAACACGAGGGTACCAGGTGGATTGTTTTTTAATTACTAGAAAAATATCAGGATGTTTATGTTTGGCCATCAGTTGTTTCACAAGTGGCAATTAAGTTGTTTAAAGATGGATTACCTGCAAACACGCAAAACTCATATTAGTATCATGGATTCAGTAAGAAAACTGAAGGACGGAATTCACATAAATCATCCCTATGAACATGTCAGTTTGTATGAGCAAGTTTCTCCCTACTCAAACTGGTAATCAAGACTTTCTGGTCTCATTCCAGTCGTTAAAACTAGTTTGCGTCAACCTCAAATGATCTGTCAAGTCATCCAACAAAGCACCAACAAGGGCAGATCATTAATTTCACCTTTGCTAAACACCATGTGTCTTAACTTCATAAAAACTATATGTCAAGGTATTACAAAAGATTATAAGACACAGTCTCGGTACGGTGCTGTTTAACAGCTACCATTGAAACTGTAATATAGATAGATAGATAGATAGATAGATAGATAGATAGATAGATAGATAGATAGATAGATTAAATGTAGAAAATATAATGGCTAAGTGTGGTTAGAACAGCCTGGTAAATTTAGATAATTACATCACTGAGCTTTAATGCAGCCTTTAAAACCAGTATTAGACATGTACGCCATATCATGATCACGATATAATATCAATATATTGCCCAGTCTTATTAGAGTATCTAATAATGACACTATATGCCGGTTCTTAACAATAATATTATGAAAGAAATTACTGGGCTGATCAAACAACACCTACAACGAGCACCCATTATGCATGCTGATGGTTCTGTGTTTTCCTGGGAGGAGACAAGAAAAACAATTGCTGCTGCTAATGTCTTCAACATTTAGTGAATATGACATGGATTAATTGTTAAGTTTCAAAGGGTTAGGCTTAGGCAGCTTGGTTGCTGATTGTAAATCTAACAGATGGTTAATTTAACACTTTGGGCCAATGTTTGTCTGAAAATGTATTCTGTGCACTTCCCCTTGCTGTTTGTTTATTTTTTTAATGCTGACATAAGTATTTAACTCAAAGCCTGTGAGCAACTTTTACATTATCATGAATGCACATGGATTCATTTAGGGGTTACCTCTATTCGACTTGAGATTTGGTTTGACTTTGTCATTAGGTGTGTTAACGCCTATTAAAAGCTTCTGTCTAACTTTTTATCATTCCTGTATCTAAATAAAGACCTGAGAAGTATAGAGTGTTTAGTCCATGTGAAAGTCTATTATGTTTCACAGTGAATCAGAGATTAAAAATGTTGCCTATTGTTATCATTAGGGTTAATTGACCTGGAAGAACAGTAGACCAGATGACCCGGTCTGGCTCATGCTGTGCTATCTGTTGTTCCACCCAGCAGAGATTTGGGGAAGGGAATGGTGATGTCATCTTGACTTGGCAGAAAACTATCTGTAAGGCCACTCAGCTGATTAGACAAAAAACTATACACATCAACACAGTCTTTGGTACTGGTATTACTGTAGCTTGGCTTGGAGAGTGACTTTGACCAGAGGGCGTGGTTGAGGTGCTAAACAGAGAACACAAGAGGCTGTAGCAGCCTGTAGTGCTGGACCCAAAGCCTGGGATTGTGTAACATGCAAGTCATGTTGAAGTTAAATAGAGTTCACCCCCTCTCCACTTTCCAGCTGAAACTGAGTGAAGCCTGGAAGTTAAAACCTTGACCATTAACCTTTGAGCATTCATTTACATGCACATCACAGGAATCAGGATGTGTGTTTTGGGCCTTGTGTTATTTATGTTAATGTACCAGTATTACCTTGAAAGAGTGCCCTTTCATTAGAGTGTAATCTAACATACAGTTAAATGAAATGAAAGGAGGCACGTCGTCAAGCCTCTCTCAAACAGGACTGTTTTGATGTGTTGCTTGTTAGATCTAATCTTGAGCAGATAGGACTTTAAAACAAAGACGAGACTTGTTATCACCTCAGGCTCGGAGCTGGCGCTGTTCTTGTCTCAGGAAACCTGAAGGCAAAACCATGTCTTATGATACGTACCGGTGTGGTCTATGCAACAAAATCATTTTCTTGGTGGGTGTGTTTTGCATCAAAGGGGTTCCTAACAAGCGCCTCTTGAGGTTTGTTGACTAAGGTTAACAGAAGAAGAAACTCCCTGGCAAACAGAGGGCATTACGGTCTTTTCACTCAGTGCACAATAGAATATTACACGCAGCTATTTGATCCTGATTATGAATTACGGAAGAAAGTGGTAGTCACATAGGCTACTATGGAAGGGCTGTCATCACTAATGGCGAAGAATGGTTCAGAAAACCATCTACGCCCCATGTGCCATGCCTGTGTAACCGGATTAAAAACATATCCAGCAGCCTGCAATTTGTGTCTGAAGCCTGGCGGCTGGAAAATACGACAAAATGGGTTAGCGCGATAAGGCCTAGGGAGGAGGCCTGTCTCTCTGACACACACATACCCAGAAAATGTGACCGCACGTTGAGTGAGAACAAATGACATGTGTCAAAAAATGCATACCGTGCGTGGTCCCCCTTTCATATGCGTCTCTTTGTGCTGAAAACCGCTGAGCTATACACACACTGTAGTTCCCCTACATGCATGTGCTTCTCGCTACACTGCTGAACAGAATATAAACACACCGCTGAACGACTAAATGTTGGTGGTCTTCATACGACCTCTCTGAACATTATTCTAACTCCCCAGGCCTGCAGCCTCCACCTCAACCTACCTGCACTGCCGTAGGACTTCGCCAAAAGCCATCCGACACTTGCGCATATTTTTGCTTTAGTACAGTCATACAGATCCAATGGCTTTATGTCTGGGACCACAAAAGTCTTCTTCATGGTAGGGGAGTCCACCATAGCGAGTCTGTAAAAAATGGGAAACGGTACTGGCAGAAAAAAAAAAAAAAAAAAGCTACAAGATAGTATAAAAAATATCAAGCAATCATTCTTTTAGCCGACTATTCCACACGACCGGGGCTGGGACTGTGGCTGAGGGTTTTGTCGGGAAAATATCCGCCCCGGAGCTGCTTCCAAGTCAGTTATATGTCCTTTTCTTTGCGGTTTTAGAGAGATATTCCGGTTAAGTGTTGCCTCACGACCATGCAAAGCCCCGACCCGCCGGGTTGTTAGAGTAAACCGGACTATTCCCCTCGTTTTTGCCCCTCTTCGTCCGCATAGCTGTGCGGTCGGTTCACTGTACGCAGCTCCACTGAGAACACCGCCGATGACTGACTACCAGGTGCTCCACACTGGCATCACTCACTCACCCCGCGGACCAATAGAAATTGAGTATGAGCTAAGAGGGCGGGATCTCCCTCTGCTACCACAAACTGCAGGTAGAGGTGTGGTGTGACTTGTAGGTTTATCTACTGGTGCTCACACACACAGGTGAACGCCTGGGGGGGGCACCTTTTGACAGGTAACGTCAAACATTACCATGAAACCAGCTTTATGAGAAATAAGGCTGTAGGAGCTATTTATTTGTTGCTGTTTTACTAATAATATGTAGTATTGTATAGAATTTGATTATTCTAGATGTTTTTCTTTATCCAGATAAGCTTTTTAGGTTATGTGTTTAGGTTAATTATTAGCTGGTTCAGCACATTTACTTTTCGCATAACTGATATTTTTTAGTGATAATGTGGGAACCTGAGGTTGTATAGGTAGAAGAGCAGGTATAAGTCCAGCATGCACCTGGGTTGGCAAGCCCTCCCCCCCTTTTTTTTTACCATAGGAAGAGAGGCATGCAAGAACCATGACTTCTTCATGTTTACTTACTTGTTTTTGGAGAAATAACCCTTAAGTGGCCACTAAAAAGGGTACATCAAAGTCATTAATAAAATATATATTCTGACAAACCAGTTCAGACCATAGTTAGTGTTGACACTTGGAGACCACCACAACCATTACACCACTAGGCATCTTATGTTAGTCAAACAAACTTAAAACCATGTTTTTCATCAAAATACAAGATTAAATCAAATCAGCATGCAATGTAAATAACATGCATGTTTATTTGTCCTCTGTTCTCCATCTTAGCTCAACATGTGGAAAAAGAAGAAAAAGCCTTTTAAAGATCAGCAGCAATGTCAAAAAACAGCAGATGTTTCTTATATACCTAACTCCACATTACTAGCCTGCAGTATATACAGATAAAAACAGTGTGTGAATGTACTATACTATGTTATCTATGCATAAAGGACAATGTCATTTAAATTTGGAGAAAATGTTAATTGTTTGCTTCTAATTATAGACTTGGGACAGTTTCTTTCTAATTGTTTGTTAAAAGTCGTTTCCAGTGGCACCATCCCCATTGGAAAACAGAAATCCCAAGAGTGCCTCATCACATGACGCTGCTCAAAGTTACAAGAGCACTCCAAGTGCTCCACCGCAGTAACTTTGTAAGACGATTACCTCTCAGCTATTTTAATCTAATTATGAAAGAAACAATTTCTTCCTAGTCAGTACTTCTTCCAGTCCTCTGACAATTTAACTCTTACAACGGAGTGGCTTTGATTAAAAGCATGAGGCATTTTCCATTTAATACTTAATCACATTCTGTATTGAATGAATTCCCCCCAAAATACACAGCTTCCACATACAACACTGGAGCGAAATGTAAATGTGTCAGGTTATGTCTGAGTTTTGCAAGACACTGCATTTAACTGGTATAATTTTATTTTTATTACAAGAAAACATAAGGAAACATTCAGAGATTTGAAGTCAGACTAGCTTTTCACTGGCAGAATTGCTGGAACATAATTCACAAAGACTGCAAACATAAGCAGTGTGGAAATGGGCAACATTTCAAATGTCTTGCTGCATACCAAACAATTTCAGGCTGCACTGGGGGATAAGAAGGCCCTCAACAATGCTGACTGAAACAGACATTTACACTATCAGCCTCAGAAATTGTTAGTGAGCCATGTTAACACCTGCAACTGTAACAAAAACCCCCAAAACAAATAGGAGTTAGGAAACCAAATCTTCTTCTCCTTCCAAATAAGCAGAATGAGTTGTTTACGTTTCTTTTCATAGCCCTCATATTATTCTACCAGACATTTAAGTTGCTGCATGAGTACAAACTGTTCATCAAGTGTAGCTGAATCATGATACAGGTACAATAACAGCACCATTTTTAATTTTTTGGTTAAGGAAATATACAAGTATTGAAATCTTTTAGAAACATTGGGTTTTGCAAGACACCCCCCTACTGGTGATCCTCAAGGCAACAATGTGAGGCTTGAATGCTCCACTCTAAATGAAAGCTCCCTGTTGGAGAAACCATGCTCCTCCCCTATGTTTTCTAGGGCAGAGCTTCCTGTCAAAGAAATGTCTCTGCATTGGTCAGTGCTTGGTAACATTGTTTTTACTGTTAGCACATTAACAAAATTCTATTAAGAGACAAAATTAAACTGTTACAGCTACAATGTAGCCAAATATGAGTATTTCATTACAGCAGGCTGCAGTTGTTCAATTATCTGAAGTTTCATACTTGAGAAAGACTGACACCACATGGCCAAAATGAATACAGGCTCGTATGTTTGCTTTTTGTACCACAAAGAATACATCAGGAAAATACTTGTGTTATGTTTTTCACTCATGTCACAGTCTATAAAAATAAAGTGAATGCAACTGAGCATTTATATATATCTAAAAAGGAGCCCATTCAATGTCTACAAGAGAAATCAGAAGAATGTCTCTTTCAGTCATCTTTAAGCCCTCCAAAGACGGCCGTGGGGACGCTCTTCTGCTCAAGCTGCACCTCTGTAAAGGCCAAAAAGAGAAGACAATTAGCAGATGCATGACCATGAATAAAACATGTCTGCATAAATGCTTAAACAGACACCAAATGTTTCTGTTTTAGATTGAGGCTTGGTCACTCACCATCCGGTCCCTGGTCTTCATCGTCTTCATCCTCGTCATCATCATCAATGTCAATCTCATCAGGATTGGCTTGTTTGGAAAGCTCAGCCAACTCACTGCGAGATGTGTCACTCCTGCACAGATGTAGAGAATAAGACTTATCTGTCGACATATCCTTTGAAACATTTAGTCCAATTTTTATAAAATACAAACATTTCACCAGTGGTGGAATGGAATGAAGTAATTTTACTCAAGTTCTAATTAAGAAGAACTGCATTAGCTGTAAAATACACTGGTACAGAGCTGAACATATGGCAGTTTTTCTGAGCTCATGAAAAGCAGACTTTCCAGAGATACATGGTTCTCACAGGACAAGGACCCTACAGTCATATGATCCACTGTTGTAGATTAAACTACCCAACAGTATAGGGCTGCACGATTCTGGAAAAAATGTGAATCACGATTTTTTTGCTTAGAATTGAGATCACGATTCTCTGGCACGATTTTTTTCACAAAATGTTTATTGCACTGATGAACTTGAACAAAACAAACAAAAACATGATAGTATGGCAGATACTACTATGCCTCTGCCAAAGCAATGCTTTTTTTGTTCATTTCAAGTTCTATCATTGGATGAGAAATTATTTTTACGCACAAAAAAAAAAAAAAAAATTGTCTCCCAAGATGAGAGGGTATTCTTTTATACCTCATGTTGTACAGTGTTTATTGGGGGCCGTATCTTAAGCTAGGTGAACGAATTTGTCTTCAAAATAAGAGCTTTACATTACACCCCATTGGAGTTTAGAGCTGGGTTCTTAGCGGGGGGCTTTTAATTTGAGAGTAGCGACCGTTCCTAGATTGTGGCTAACACAACAAGCTAACACAACCATACAGCTAGAGATCCAGGAGACGCTAGCATCTCCTGATCTCAGCGGCTGTCCAGTTGCTCATCTAGCAGGCGAGGCGGAAATAAGTGTACCCTCCGAGGTGGGAAATCGGCGGACCAAAACAGACCCCCATTTTGCCGCCCTCTGTCTAAAACCGCGGACCTAGCCGCCAAAAGGACGGGCAGATTGGCGGCTTGCTGCCCCGTCTAAAAACGGCTTCTCACTCACTCTTTCCATACACTTAACTGCAGGCGGGCTTCCGCCACTGAATCACGTGTTGTCAAGACGCTTTACCACAGGTTGAGGGCAGAGGCAGCGGCATGCTGCGTTTGGGGGCGCTTCAAAAAATCCGGGAGGAAAATAGGAGCATTTGTTTGTGATTCAGCTCGAGATACAAAATGCTTCAGAATCGCTGTGTGTAGATATGAGATCACGCGTATGTGTGAATCGAGATCGCGATTTTTTGTGCAGCCCTACAACAGTATATACAGAAGTTGAATGCAGAGGTAATATCAATCCAAAAACATGACAGTAAAAGATTTTACTTCAAAACGAGTTCTTTAATTTTTCATACATAGGTTACATTTGGTTTTAATACTTACATACTTTTAATTTTCTTTAATTAAGGTTATAAATGCAGGAATTTAGGTTCAGTGTTTTCACAGTGTGGTATTAGTACTTTTACTAAAGCAAAGGATCTCTAACCACTGCTTTTTCACACAGAGTATAAAGAGACAAAAGACATACCTGACGAAGAGGATCTTCTCTTTGAGCTTGGGTTTGTCCTGCTCGGCCTCTGCAGCAAGCTGCTGAGCTTTCTGCTCCAACATCTTCATGTCATCAATTCCCATTTGGCCTGGAGCAAGATCTGACACTGGACACAAATAGTAATAAAATGGTTGGACACACACAGAAAACCTTAACCCCAATACATCAGTACACCGATGCTTGGGCATTTCTGGGGTCTAACTTTAGGATTTGAATCGATAGGTAGCCTGGCTACCATATCAATGTAACTATATTGTTATTAAATATTAACATCCCCCCAACATCCTATATAGCCCATACAGATAATGGTACAAGCCCAGGATGACCCTGTCAGCTGCTAAGGAGTTGCTGCAAAGATTCTTACCAGTGCCTGTGGAGCTTGTTGTGGCCTTCAGCATCTGTGACGACATAAAGTTGACCTGGGTGTTGTATGTGGCCTGGACACTGCGTTTGATCCTCAGCATTTCTCTAATAGTATCTTCATTTCCATGGCGGATCTCAAATTCTTTCCAGGTCTGCCAGAAATTGGCCGTCACCTGGAAGATCAAGTTCATAAACATATCAAGAGTAGTTATGACATGCACATCACTGACTGAGATGTTACATTTAATTCAGAAACAGGCAATGGCAGGAGTTGGTTTAGCTCACCCTGGGATCACAGATCTGGGAACAGTAGGAGTAGATTGCTCTGGCTCGGTCAATCTCACCAAGTTTACTCTCCATGTCAGCAAATCGCTGGCACATGTCCCTCGAATGCTCATCAGGAAGGACCTGTATGAGTACAAAGGTACAATTTCGATTTTAGTTCTTGTAATTTGAAAGAAAGGGAAAAAAATGTTTTCTATTGAAAAGCTTTATCTATTGTATCCCAAGATTTCAGGCATGAGAACAAATAAAAATCAGGCTAGCCTAATTTTATGACACTGAGGAAAATCCTGCAAATTAATAAAAAAGCTAAATAAAAAAACACTAGATAACTTTATAACACCACTTCACAGCAAACCTTGTAATTTCAGAAATAACAGAATGATTTAACTTATAACCCACAGATAATAATTTGAAAGCATGAAGGTATTGAAGAATCATTATTATTCACCCAGGACATGTGTGAATCTATGAAATTACATATAGCCACATCTCCTATTCTTGGGTGTAGAGCATGTAGCTGCAGTACAATTACAGAGTACTGCAAGTAGTGATTAAGCAACGCAATGGTTTGAAGATTTCCCCAGACAAAATACAGTGTTAAAGCCACCACAAGTACCTCAATAGCTTTCTGGTAGATTGCTCTGGTGTATGTGACTCCATAAATTTCAGCTGCTCTCTTGATGTAGATGTTGAACATGTGATGCCTCTCCTCACTTTCTACTGCCTGGGTTGCTCTTTCATAGACAGCCATGGCATGTCGTGCCAATCCATATCCCTCTTCCAATTTGGCATACAAAAGGTAAATGGCTGTAAAGGAAGGCACAGTATAAAAAAAAAAAAAAGGAGATATGGAATGTGGAATATACAGTATACAAGTTGTCAATGCAATTCTAACAAAGCTACATACTCTTGGCAAACTTGGCAGGGCACCCGTCCAGGGCTTGCTCAAATAAATCTCTAGCTCTCTCCAGCTTCTTGCCCCCATAACGATCAATGAATTTGGTGAGGTAAGTGTTCCAGATGTCATAAACGTTTGGCCACCTGAAGAGAGCGATACCACGCTCATATGCCTGAAAAGATATTGAAAAATACATCGGAGAATTGGTTAAATGTGTGGTACGTTGACAAAGGCAAGAATACATACTGACATGAAATGTTGGTGTAGTTCATTAGTGGCATGTTCTTACTTTGAAGCTTTCCTCAAAGTAGTTGTGCTCTTCGAGGAACATGGCATAATTGATGATGATCTGTGGCGTGGCGATGCGGAGGTCAATAATGCGGTCATACACTGCTTTTGTAGACTAGGGACACAAAAGGAAAATGGAGGAAGAATTACACTCCACATATACAACTCGGAGACAAATGAAAGGTCAAAAGCACACAGTGGATCAGGATTCTAAGACCAAGACCAAAAATCTAAGCATTTTCATGCCATGTGATGTATACCTATTTCATTACAGTGGCTCATATGTAGTAATATACAAAGACATGTAAAGAACATACCTGGAAAGTGCCAAGGCTCTCCTCCAAGTCTGCCAGCATAGACCAGACCTTCAAGGATTTGTAGACTCTGTTTTGGACTGGCTCAGACACGTCAAAGTACTCCGCTTTCTTAGATGGGATGGCTGTAGCTTTCTATATTAAAATATTATTTTTTTAAAAGTATTACTTACAACTATGTGCACAAAGCATTCTAATACAAAGTGGTCTCATATTTAAAGGTGCAATCAGTAATATTCTACTATTTTCCTTAAATTGCCATAATTCATGAGCAGGGACAAATATTGCTATTTCTCTGTTGCTTAGATTTCACAATCTCTGAACACGCAGAGCTGTCCTAAATTTATTTTGCTTTCAATACTTTAATATCAAAGTGCCCTAAGTGATACTGTGTGCACTATGCATTTGGTTTAGTTTACCCCAAACAAAAGTGAACATTTGTGTAATGTCTGAGAGGTGGAGAGAGCTTCCACAAAGCAATCAACAATATGTAATGTTTTTGCTCGACAATATCCAAGCTGAGATTTACACATTGATGCCAACCGTATACACCAAGCACCCTTATAATCTGCAGCCTAAGGTTTTATCTACAGAATATTGTTTCAGTTCCCAGGTGGCAAGTTAAAAAGACGATCAGCTGATACTGAATATGCTTTAAAATACCGCTGGCTCACATGTTGTTGTAGTTTCTCAGTCCAGCCACTAGATGTTACTCAATATCTAGTGTAAATGGTACTACTTTACTACTGACTGCACCAACAACTATGACTGCAGAGGAGATACAAATGTCTTACCCTCAGTATGCGCAGTGCCTGTTCATAGTTCTCGTGCCGGAGCTCCATCTCTCCATATTCACACCACACTGCAGCAAGGTCATCCACCTGCTTGTAGTTCACCTTGGTGGCCTTCTCAAAAATTGTCCTGGCCTGAGAGATAGACATTTGACTTAAAACATAACAAAAGAAAAAGAATTTGAACCTGATTTGCTTAGAGTATCCACAAACCCTGTGAGAAGACCAACTTACATCATCCAGCTGCTCATTTTCCTCATAGAATTTAGCAAATGAAACCCAGAGAGAGTGAGGCTTCCCTGTTGCCTTCATTGGATCCACAGTCTGTACTGCCTCAGTGTATGTGTTGATGATCTGAAGAGGGTTGCACAAGACTGAGATGCAGAAGTTTGCAGAAATTTGATACCATTATTAATTCTGTTCTTTGTTTCAAAAAAACTCACCTGCCGTGGATTGCCGTCATACAGTTTTACCCGCTTGTGCCACTCATGGACATTATGAGGATTCTGCCGCAGCAGCACACTATTCAACAGGAGGGGGCGCCGAGCTATCAGCTGCTCAAAGCGGGCCAGTCTAAGCTCCAGGTCAATATCATCTTAGAGAAGAAGGACAAAGAGTAAGGTAAGTAATGGATGACATGTGAATTAAACACAAAGACTTTTGCCAATATCAATGACTCCAAACACACCATCTTCATCCTGCCCCATCTCAGCAGTGGTCTCCATCTTCGCTGCGATCATGCTCTCTTCAAACTGGGCATAGCTATCAAACACTTGTGTGAAATCCCTTACTGTTACAACTGTAAGGATGGCCTCTTCATATACATCACGGGCCTGAGGAAGAAAAGAAACATCAATAGTCCCAATCAGTCACACAGTCAAACTAGAGTTGTGTCTATATACCAATGGGCCAACTAGCTTGACACAAAGCTAGAGGGAAAAATGTGTTAAAATGGAAACAGACAACTTTCCAGCCCATAGCTTTTCCATGTGTATTATTGGTAAAGAAAACTGGATCACTTTCCATTTTCCTCAGCACAACCACACAGGGCAAATACTTATTGTTCATTAATCTGGTCTTAAATTGAGACGAGAAAGCAGACAGTAACGATGCCCACCAGTCAGCCTTCATTTTCCCAAGAGATTTCGTGCTCACTGGGAGACAAAAGCAAGGTTTATAGGGAATCAATTTAAACACCAATAGTGTCATTATTTCACAACCATTAAATTGTGCAATAAACATTTACTTCATAATGATGAGTTAAAGCAAAACAACTATTAACTACGAAAAATCTATTGCCTGTTTAAGTGCTATGATGTGCGGAGAAATTAAAGTTATTCAGAAAAAACCCACCTTCTCAAAGTGGCCACTCCTGATGTAATAGTCAGCTAAAGAGCACCAGAGCTTTCCAAGTTGGTCTGTGAAGCGAGTGAGGCCTCCTCGGATGATGGCTCCTACATTCAGAGAGGTCACCTTATCAGGGTTCTGAGAGATCAGGTCGCATAGCTCATGCCACAGCTGTCCAACAAATAAACACAGAAAGAACATTTATCCATTTGCATGGTCAGCTTAAAAAACATGCATATTTAGAGGTGCTTGGAATGAGGAGAAATTCTTACTTGATAGTTAGATTTGCCCTCTTTGGACACAAAGCTTTCATCATTGACAATAGCTGCTAGTCGCACAGCTGCTTCATCCAAGCGGCCAACAGACCGTAAGTAGTCAATGTATTCCTCAGCATTCTCTGGAGAAAGCTAAATGGTACAAAGAGCAAAAAAAAATGTTCACTTAAATTTGAAGGTCTTAATCTATTGACAGCCTCCCATTTCAGAAGTTATTCCACAAATAAATAGTAATCCTTTTTTATTGTTTTTTTTCACATGATTTTTAAGGACATGTGTTTGACCTCTTAATCAACATAAATGCTCAATAAAGCCTCCTTTCTCATAATCAAAAAGATGTTTCACCAGTCATCCAGAGTGACTTGGAGAAACATCCTTGAGATGAAAACAGAAAATCTAGTAACCTTTGACATGGCAGAGAATCCACATCAATAAGTTGCAAATAAAGGTACACAAATACAACTGAACGCTGCTGCATGCAACAAATTTGTGTACTATAGTCTCACCTTGAGGTACCTGCGGTACACCCGGATGGCTGTCTCGGGCAGAGGCAGGTTACGGACAAAGCGGAGGTACAGAGGCCAGACCCGCGGATGCTGAGTAACTGGAAGAGCTCTGAGTGCACGGTCAAATGTTTGACGACTTCTTGTTATCTTGCACTGAGACACAAGGAACTGGCAGTAATCAAGCCATATTCTAGGCATCTGGTCAGAGGAAAAACATCTGATCAGTGTCAAGCACATTTTCTAGATGACAATGTAATATTATTTTGTATCGTCAAGTGGTTCAATGTGGAGTGCTATAGGAGGTATTACCTTATGCATGAACACCAATGCCCTTTCATGGCAATTATTGACCTCTTCATAGCCTGGTTCAGTGATACCTTTCCCTTTGACTTGTTTCCGCCTCTCTCTTAGATAATTGTACCACAGTTTATAGCTGTCAAAAAAGGGTTAGATCATGAGCAATAGTTATTGTACAAAATCTTAACACTCACTTGATCATCTTGACCCTATCACCTAAATGAAAGCCAATGTACTTATCCAATCTTTCAACGAGAACAACAACAATCCCTGTGAAATGTCCAATCTCTATTTCAAAGCTATTATATTCTTGCATGTTCAGATGTGGTTGCAGTCATTTGTGGATTTTAATTACAAGGTCGACGCTTTCTTTATAACATTCCCCTGTATGTTGAATTACCTGCCAGGCAGCTCTTTCAGAGCCCGCTCATAAATCATGTTGAGGATGGATTTTTGTCCGCTCTGCTTGAATTCGATGTAACGCATCCAGCACTTGACTGAATACGGGTTCCTGATAATCTCCTCCTCATAAGGCAGATCATCGTCCTCCTAAGAAAGCCAGAGATCACAGAACGTAACATGTCAAGTACAACTGTAATAACTTTTGAAAGAGTTTCGCTTGCTAAAGCTAACATTAGCGAGACAGCATAACGTCACAAAAACGTTGACATCGTTTCATCCGTAGATCGTAAATTAATCATTGTTATTAAAATAACGGCGATCGAACGAAGAATAACTGCTTTGAACTAGGAACTTCAATAATTTAACAACAATTTAGGGGTCAAGCATGTCTGACAACAAGTCTGTCATTTCTAGCAACAAGCTAACTTCACGACTGCTACATCCCAGCTAACGTTAGCACTCGAGTTAAAGTAAGCTAGCTAACATTAGTTGACAACAAAGGCTGTTAGACAACACTTAAATGACCGTGTGTAGCTTACAAACATAACATCAGGTTTTCCATTTAGCGAAGGCATTTCATCCAAGAGAAATTGGCCGTTAGAGATGCAAAGTAATGCTAACTGTAGCTAATACTGGTTGAAGACAACTCAAAGCGTGTACTCCTCAATACTACTTCCGGCTTCGTGACATCACGCGCACACGGTACGTCCGTCTCATGAACGTATGCTCCGTCTTTCGCCAAGGGGGATGTGCTCTCTGTTCAGTTTGTTATGTTGCAGAATTGCAACAACGACCAAAACGTCCCTGGCCTGATTTTCATGAAATTTAGCGGAAGGAGAGGGTCGAGCATGGTCCCAGGGAGAACCCATTTGAATTTGGAGCGGATCCGAATCACGCGGCAGATAAACTTTTATGCTGCTGTCAACAACACTTGAGAAATGTTAGTCAGCTGAAATAGGCACAGTGCAGAACTGAACAGTAAGTCATTATGGCTCAAGTGACAGCTGGGATGAACAGGCCTGGAACATGAGCTTATTGTACTTGTAAACAATCTTGTCGACCACGACTTTTTAAAACTCTTATGAGGGGGTAGCTTTTTTTTCTCCATTACAAATGTGCGTCACAACATTTTACAATGAAGCCACCTTTAAGCAAATTTAGCAAAACGTTTAGCAAGTAATTGTTTTTCTGTAAGGGTAAAATGTTTGTCTACATTATGAGTCACCATTTCATTATTTTTCCATAACAGTGAAAGTGCCCGGCTGTAAATCTTGACACGTTTAGGACTGCTAGATACAGATAATCAGAGCTGTGTGAGTAAATAAGATGCCATAATGTTGAGTAGCCTAAATACTTTGGTGAGTTTCCAAACGTACCAGTGCTGTTCAGTCCGTTGTTAAAGGTTAAAAGGTTGTAAACTCTATTTTTAATTCAAAGAAATATTAATGTATAAATAATCGAAGTACTCCTGAAAGGCATTTGTTTAGCTAGCGATTGTTTAGATTATATAGGTTGATTTATTGTGGAACCAATGCCAGCAATGTCTCAAAACCAGAGACATAGTTTTTCAAGGACACTGAGTTTCCATAACAGCAACAATATCCTTAGAATCAAATGTAGCGCTGGGATAAAGATCTTTGAAATCTGAGTGGGACTTATTATAGGTCTTATCTCAGCCTTGTTGGCAAATGTTCTAGTCCTTTTAAGGCAAGGTGTAATACCACTTGAACTTTATGGAAAGGGCCTTACATTCAGTTTTATTAGAGAAATATGAGATGGGCCAATGTCCTGCAACCATATACCAGCACCACTTGAATGCTTCTCCAAAATTAAGTTCCATTCCTGGCTATGAGCATGTCTAATTGCAAGGGTAAGTGGAGACGGCCGTAGGGACCACTCATTATAAAATGGTGAAATCCTTCTCTAGTCAAGTCAGAATCTAAATTTAAGTAAATTATTTATTGGAGCAAAGTGGTTCAAAAACATGTGTATGCATTGCACAGCATCTATTTTGGGACGTACTTTGGACATTACCATCGCTCTTACATTTTATGAGCAGAAATCACGTCCAATGTGTCTCTTTTAAAGATGTTGCATTATGATACTAATATTAAAGGACCTTTTCTTCAAAATGTATATATGGTATGTGAGGAACTTCAAGTTGTGTTATCTTACTTATATTGGTGATACGTACAAATTATATTTAATTTTACCACATTTTAAAGCTCTGACACTCAATACCAATGACATTTAAGTTCATCTTACTAACGGCAAAAAGGGAAAAGGCCAGGCACACTCTGTTAATAGATTTTAATGTGTTGTAGTCAAATAAGATATATTTCGATCTTAATGAATGTGTGTGATGTACAACATGTGAAATACTGCAATTATGCCAATTATTTGAAATCCTTCTATTTGCATATTTTCTTTTCAGTGGTAGTTTTACTAGATTTACTAAAATTCTGACCCTAGCTTGCTTGACTAATCGTACATGTTCAGTTTTCTAGTTTTCTTGTGATTAACTTTTTTGACAATTAAGCAATTTTTATACTTACACACAAGAAAGACTTACAAAACGGGCACTGTCACAAGATATGTCTAACCACGACAGAGATGCTTGACCAAATCGAGAGTTGGACTGCTGCTGATCAGGCAGTTCCAGGCTCTATAAAAGCAGCAGCAGCTTCAGGCTCCTCTGAGAACTGACAGAACAACACAGGTTAGTGGTTTTTGTGTGGTTATGCCTCCATAATTTGCTTTTACTTAAAATTACATAAATGTTGTGACTTTGTTAATGTTAATGTTTTTACATAATGATAATTATCAAGGATTTTTGCCCTCTATCTTTATGCAAAGGGGGCAAAGTTTTGGAACTCCTCTTGATCATTCATAAAGAAAAGCTTTACAGTGTTATTTGATCAAAATACATGGTAATCACAGGAGAGGCTATGGAAGTTGTCTTGTAACAGTGTTATAACTGTAGTAATTGTAAGGGCAAGGCATGGCAGCTTTTTTATACAGCACACTGAACAGGTCTGTCAAAGTGCATTACACATGAAAAAAAAACATTGACTGACATGACTGCATAAAGTCAATTAAGATACAATAAAAAAATAAAGAAAAACTCTATTCTAATAGAATACAATGAATAATAACAATGCAGCTAAAATGCAGTAATAAAAGCTTGTGGAACCATTAAAGTTAGCTAAAATGGGTTAAAATTCATATAGTGATTGCTGTTTACTGTTGTGAGCACTAGACTATGGAACATTTTCCAATTACTATCTCAATCTTTCTTTAATAGCATCGTTACACATCAACAGATCTGTGCCACGCAGTTGGGATAAACTGAGGTAAGACATGTCTACAGAGCTCCATAATATTCAGATACTTAACAATAAAATATATTCTAAGTAATTTAAACTCCTTCTCTTCGTTGCAGTCCTCAGTAAAGTGCCACCATGAGCACAGACTCAGAGATGCAGCAGTATGGGCCTGCGGCCATATACCTCCGCAAGCCCGAGAGGGAGAGGATTGAGGCTCAAAACACTCCATTTGATGCAAAAACAGCGTACTTTGTGGCCGAACCAGAGGAAATGTACCTTAAGGGTAAACTCGTCAAAAAAGAGGGTGGCAAAGCCACTGTTGAGACAATTACAGGAAAGGTAGGCAAATTCATAATTTAATTAAAACTTATTTTGAACAGTGAAGTAGGATGAAGTCTTTCCCATAAAATATTATTTTCACTGTGTTTTTTTTGTTGTATTTCCTATTCAGACGCTCACTGTAAAAGAGGATGACATCCATCCCATGAATCCTCCCAAGTTTGACAAGATTGAGGACATGGCCATGATGACCCACCTCAATGAGCCTTGCGTGTTGTACAACCTCAAAGAGCGTTTTGCATCATGGATGATCTACGTTAGTGTTTAACTTAATACTTAAATCAGCATGAAGATGAACATACAAATACAAATTTAACTTTTACGTGTGGTGGTAACTTTTCTCTACATTCTACTTTCTCGGCCGCTACTCTAAATGAAGTCCAGATTTTAAATGATGGTATAAATGTCAAACATAGAAGTAATGAAGTTATAAGCGAACTTTCTTCTCTTTCCAGACTTACTCTGGCCTGTTCTGTGTCGTTGTGAACCCCTACAAGTGGCTCCCTGTGTACGATGCTCAGGTTGTTGTGGCATACAGAGGCAAGAAGAGAGTGGAGGCTCCACCCCACATCTTCTCCATCTCTGATAATGCCTATCAGTTCATGCTCACTGGTAAGATGTTGTATTTTTAGCATATGATTTTACCTTCACTTGACATACAAAATAGGACACAGCAGATGTGACCTGTAATGTGACTGTACGTCATATATGGTATGTCATGAGACATTCAAGTATTTGTTCTTTTCAGATCGTGAAAACCAGTCTATCCTTATCACGTGAGTAATTTGCAAATAATTGAATAATATTACAGGACAATGACATACTGTAGGTAGGTAGGTAGGTAGGTAAATATGACTCAAGATATCTCTCTCTCTTTCCGCAGTGGAGAATCCGGTGCTGGAAAGACTGTCAACACCAAGCGTGTCATCCAGTACTTTGCAACAATTGCAGTGGCTGGCGCTGGCAAGAAAACAGAGCAAACATCTGGCAAAATGCAGGTAAAAATGGTTGTCTTAAAAAGAAAAAAATGGAAAATCTACAACCTGGGTCTTCCACAACACCTAGGGGGTTCTCAGAGTTATTGCAGGGGGGCAACCAAATTTTTGTTTGATTATAATTTTGAAAGTTTTATTTTTTTCAGTATTTTAGATGTGTCTAAAAATTCACAATAACACGAATCTAACACATTATTAGCAAAGATGAATGTGTAAACCCCAGTTACACAACATTGATGATAGTCGACCCATGATTCCTCATACAATCATGTGAACAAGCTAGCCTAATGTAATGCTAAATAGCTGTGCAGCACCTATTCATAATGGCAGTTTAGTCAGCTAACAACATATTGTTGAAACACATGGGCCAGTTAGCTACTTATTAAATTCGGACATTCTTGTGTGCCACAATAGAACTGAAATGATTGCCACCTTCTATCCACAGAAACAGTTAAGCTTGAGGATTCACTGTCCCTTCCATATGTATGTTTAAAACAGAGACTTGAATATATGGGTATTTTAATACCCTTATTATTGTACAACAGCAAGGTATGTATACACATGATCTTCAAGCTACCCAACACATTATTGTAGACCCAGTTTAATATTCAACACAATTCTATATAATGTATGTAGAAAGGAGTCCCTGCTCTTACTTTCTATCAGCAAAGGGGTCATTGGCCTGGAAAATGTTGAAAACCCTTAATCAACATCATGTATTTTTATATCTTTTGGTAGGGTTCACTGGAAGATCAAATCATTGCAGCCAACCCTCTGCTGGAAGCTTATGGTAATGCCAAGACTGTGAGGAATGACAACTCCTCTCGTTTTGTAAGTGTTGAAAGGGGAAAATATAAACAGAAGTCATTTGAGCTGAATGTGAAGAATCCTCCTAACTTCAATCTGATATGTTCAGGGTAAATTCATCAGAATTCACTTTGGAACCACTGGCAAACTGGCCTCAGCTGATATTGAAACATGTGAGTAATTTTCAACATTTTGCTGAGTCACCAATTTTGAATTTACACCGTGATGCTAGTTTGGGAAAATGTTTAAGAGACACTTGTCATACATACTGCTGCAATCCAACCCTGATCTGCGAATATTAGATCTGCTGGAAAAGTCCCGTGTCACCTTCCAGTTGTCTGCTGAGAGGAGCTACCATATTTTCTATCAGCTGATGACTGGCCACAAACCTGAGCTCTTGGGTATGTTATAACAAAATTTAAAAAAAAATAAGAGAAAAATAAGAGTATACCTACTCATGCATTTCCTCTACTTTCTTCCAGAGGCTCTTCTGATCACCACCAACCCCTATGACTATTCAATGGTCAGTCAGGGTGAAATCACTGTGAAAAGCATCAATGATGTGGAGGAATTCATTGCAACAGATGTAAGTTGAGAGTAATGTGTAGACTAACAGCAGATAAGTAAGAATAAAAGATTTTCTAAAATGATTTTCTGTGCATAAATTGCAGACCGCTATTGACATCTTGGGCTTCACTGGTGAGGAGAAATTGGGCATCTACAAGCTGACCGGAGCTGTTATGCATCATGGCAACATGAAATTCAAGCAGAAGCAACGTGAGGAGCAGGCTGAACCAGATGGCACTGAGGGTAATTTCTAAAGTAATACACTCTTATCATGCAACCTCTATGGTGTGTGAAAAACAACACCATGGTACTAAGAGAATGTGTATTTGTAACTTCTTGTTTTTCTCTCAATCAGAGGCTGATAAAATCGCCTACCTCCTGGGCCTGAACTCAGCTGATATGCTGAAAGCTCTGTGCTACCCAAGAGTCAAGGTCGGCAATGAGATGGTGACCAAAGGTCAGACCGTCCCACAGGTAATAAGACGAAAGTTTGGTGTTTGGAAAGGGAAATATTTACATTTCCAAATAAAATTATCAAGCTAATGAATCCCCACACTTAAATTCTTATATTTAGGTCAACAATTCTGTCAGCGCTCTGTGCAAATCCATCTATGAGAAAATGTTCTTGTGGATGGTCATCCGTATCAATGAGATGCTGGACACAAAGCAGCCAAGGCAGTTCTTCATTGGAGTGTTGGATATCGCTGGATTTGAGATCTTTGATGTGAGTTGTTGAAAAAAATGTAAGCAGTTTTAAAGTTCAACCTATTTTAGCATGAAATGCAATGGTATTCTGTCATTACAGTTCAACAGCTTGGAGCAACTCTGCATCAACTTCACCAATGAGAAACTGCAACAGTTCTTCAACCACCACATGTTTGTACTTGAGCAAGAGGAGTACAAGAAGGAAGGTATTGAATGGGAGTTCATTGACTTCGGTATGGACTTGGCTGCCTGCATTGAGCTCATCGAGAAGGTAAGTTACTGTTGTGGAAAATATGATTCTCCCAGGATATTATGTCTCCATAATGTCCTGGGAGATTCATATTTTTCCCCAGCACTTGCCACCATGGTAGACATTATTTCTTGAATAATGTGCAAATGCCTGCTACCATAGGTCATTTTTTATCATTAAATGTCAAATCTTCTCAGCCAATGGGCATCTTTTCCATCCTTGAAGAGGAGTGCATGTTCCCCAAGGCCTCTGACACAACTTTCAAGAACAAGCTGCATGATCAGCATCTTGGCAAGACCAAGGGCTTTGAGAAGCCAAAGCCTGGAAAGGGCAAAGCAGAAGCTCACTTCGCCCTGGTTCACTATGCTGGTACAGTAGAATACAATATCGCTGGCTGGCTGGACAAGAACAAGGACCCCCTGAACGACTCAGTTGTTCAGCTTTACCAGAAATCTGCAAACAAACTGCTGGCGTTACTGTATGCAGCCCATGCTGGAGCTGATGGTAAGAGCTATTCTGTACAAACTGGTAATCTGTGAGCAAACTAAACCATGCAGTTTTTGTGAAGAGATAAACATGAGGCGAGACAAAGGCAATGATTCAGTGATCATGTTGTGACTTCTTTGGAAAAACAGAGGTGGCTGGTGGTAGCGAAGAGGCAGGTGGTGGAAAGAAGAAGGATGCTTTTATATGACTGTCTCTGATTGACAAAACACATTTTCCACAAAGTAGAATACTTTAATACTTTTTTGTTCAATCCTATTCATGAAATTCAATGTTTCGCAAAATAGAGGCTGCTGGTGGCAAGAAGGGAGGCAAGAAGAAGGGTGGTTCCTTCCAGACTGTGTCTGCTCTTTTCAGGGTATGTATTGTTTCATATTTTTGGACAACTTTTAACAATCTCAACTTAAAACAATGATGAGCTATTATTTTGTGATGCTCATCCACAGGAGAACTTGGGCAAGCTGATGACCAACTTGAGGAGCACCCACCCTCACTTTGTCCGCTGTCTGATTCCCAATGAATCAAAGACCCCAGGTAAGAAGCACATAACCCAGATTTGTGCACATGTGTGACATGGTCATGTAAAGAAATGTTTTGATACAATGAATTTGCAATATGCAGGTCTTATGGAGAACTTCTTGGTCATCCACCAGCTGAGGTGTAATGGTGTGCTGGAGGGCATCAGAATCTGCAGAAAGGGCTTCCCCAGCAGAATCCTCTACGGTGACTTCAAGCAGAGGTGACTGCAGTTTTCATTATAAACAAGTTAAGTTGATTTCCATAGAGGTATTAGGATGGTAAACACCAAGAAAAAATAAAGGAAGATAAAAGGAACAACATAATTTTCTCTTGTAGATACAAAGTATTGAATGCCAGTGTCATCCCTGATGGACAGTTCATTGACAACAAGAAAGCTTCAGAGAAGCTGCTGGGCTCCATTGATGTGGACCACACTCAGTACAAGTTTGGACACACAAAGGTTCATCCTCAACGACAGTTCTATAAGATTTACTTGTGTGGTTGTCCTATCTTATCCATATGCACTGAATACTTATTCACCCCACTTGACAACATAGGTGTTCTTCAAAGCTGGTCTGCTGGGTACCCTGGAGGAGATGAGAGATGAGAAACTGGCTGAGCTGGTGACCATGACTCAGGCTCTCTGCAGAGGATATGTCATGAGGAAGGAGTTTGTTAAGATGATGGAGAGGAGGTAGGATTCTTTTACTGTACCCTAAACTGTACTGTCCTATCATGTAGTTGATATAAATCTTTTAAATTGTTAGACTTAGAAATTCTGTAAAATAATGTTTCAGAAGAAATGACACTTTCCACATCTATCTCATTTTCCAGGGAAGCTATCTTCTCTATCCAGTACAACATCCGTTCATTCATGAATGTTAAGAACTGGCCATGGATGAATCTCTACTTCAAGATCAAGCCTCTCCTGAAGAGTGCCGAGACTGAGAAGGAGCTGCAGCAGATGAAGGAGAACTATGATAAGATGCAATCAGACCTGGCTACTGCCCTGGCCAAGAAGAAGGAACTGGAGGAGAAGATGGTTTCCCTGCTGCAGGAGAAGAATGACCTGCAACTGCAAGTGGCTGCAGTAAGTAGGAAACAAAAGAAAGGAAAGGATGTGTAATGCTGTTACATATACACCTCAGAGTAGGCCTGCACGATATGAGGAAAATCTGCGATGTGCAATAACACTGTTCAATATTGCGATGACTATATAACTTGCGATAAATAAACAAATATTTAAGTTTTCATATTATTAACTATACAGTCAAAACGTTAGTTTTGAATTGTTCGTGTAGGCCTTTATACTTGTAAAACTGATGCCAATTAATTTTGTCAGGGTAGCTAAGGGCTAGCTGGGGCTTCATCTGATTGGCCCTTGTATCCAGGGCTCCTCTGATAGGCTAAATGTTGGCATGCATGGCGCATGTAAACAAAATGATTTTTTTTATTCATCGCGTGTCAGGCAGTCTCTGCGATGTGTTTATCGCACATATTCATAGCGCCATGACGATGAAAATTCAATTTATCGGGCAGCCCTACCTCAGAGACAGAACAATGTTGATCACTGTTGTCTATTTTGTTTTGTTCAAATGTAACTAATGTAAATGGCTTACTCAGTACTTTAGACAACTTGTTTGAATAACAAAGCATACCATTAATATTTTCATGGTTAAGCTTAAGTGGAGTATATTTCTCACATTTATGTTGAAAATATAGGAAACTGAGAACCTCTCTGATGCTGAGGAAAGATGTGAAGGGCTCATTAAGAGCAAGATCCAACTCGAGGCCAAACTCAAAGAGACAAATGAGAGACTGGAGGATGAAGAGGAAATCAATGCTGAGCTGACTGCCAAGAAGAGGAAGCTGGAGGACGAATGCTCTGAGCTGAAGAAAGACATTGATGACTTGGAGCTCACTTTGGCTAAAGTGGAGAAGGAGAAACATGCCACAGAAAACAAGGTTTGAATTATTTTAAACCCACATTCATTTAAACACAGACCATATGAATATAATGTGATGGGAATAATGCACCTTTGAAATCTATTTAGGTGAAAAACCTGACAGAGGAGATGGCATCTCAAGATGAGTCTATTGCCAAGTTAACCAAGGAGAAGAAAGCCCTCCAAGAGAGCCACCAGCAAACACTTGATGATCTCCAAGCAGAGGAAGACAAAGTCAACACTCTGACCAAAGCCAAGACAAAGCTGGAACAGCAAGTGGACGATGTAAGACAACAACCGTTTCTATGGTCAAGTAGCTGGTGTTTTAATCGATTGTGTTTGATTTGCTCTGCCTTTTAAATGCCTCAAATCATTTATCATTAACTGTCATGCGATAGCTCGAGGGGTCACTGGAGCAAGAGAAGAAGCTCCGCATGGACCTTGAGAGAGCCAAGAGGAAGCTTGAAGGAGATCTGAAACTAGCCCAGGAATCCATCATGGATCTGGAGAATGAAAAACAGCAATCTGATGAGAAAATCAAGAAGTAAGGTTTTTGATTTAGGTTACTAATCTTCTTTTCAGCATCTCAAACATTACATTCCAATAACAGTACAAACTGTGACAGTGAAAGCTTTCTTTGTATTCTCATCAAGGAAAGATTTTGAAATCAGCCAGTTCCTCAGCAAGATTGAGGATGAACAGTCTCTCGGTGCTCAGCTTCAGAAGAAGATCAAGGAGCTTCAGGTGACATATCCAACATACATACAGTGTCATATGCATGCAAATCAGACTCATTTCATCAAAAACAACACATTTTATTCCAATTAATCACCTTCTTTCATCAAATCTAGGCTCGTATTGAGGAGCTGGAGGAAGAGATTGAGGCTGAGAGGGCTGCTCGGGCTAAGGTTGAGAAGCAGAGGGCTGACCTCTCCAGGGAGCTTGAGGAGATCAGTGAGAGGCTCGAGGAGGCTGGTGGAGCAACAGCTGCTCAGATTGAGATGAACAAGAAGCGTGAAGCTGAGTTCCAGAAGTTGCGCCGGGATCTTGAAGAGTCAACCCTGCAGCATGAAGCAACCGCATCAGCTCTCCGCAAGAAGCAGGCAGACAGTGTTGCAGAGCTGGGAGAGCAGATCGACAACCTCCAGCGTGTCAAGCAGAAGCTGGAGAAGGAGAAGAGCGAGTACAAGATGGAGATTGATGACCTCTCCAGCAACATGGAGGCTGTTGCTAAAGCTAAGGTGAGTCATTTGCTTATATCTCTCAGTCCATAGGTTTAAAGATTCAAACATCTTCAAGCATCTGAACATCTTTTCAGATGAATATGGTAGTTAAGTTAGGATAACATCCTGTATTGCTTATAAGTTTTCAAGAATAGCATGTTTATTTTTGATTTACAGGGCAACTTGGAGAAAATGTGCAGAACTCTTGAGGACCAGTTGAGTGAGCTAAAATCCAAAAATGATGAGAATGTTCGCCAGCTGAACGACATTAATGGACAAAAAGCAAGACTGCAGACAGAGAATGGTGAGTCACCCAGCCCCTTGTAAGTGAATGTACTCTGTGGGTGGGTTCATCATTTTTACAAATTAATCTATACATTGTCATTCAGGTGAGTATTCCCGGCAGCTGGAAGAGAAGGAAGCTCTTGTTTCCCAGCTGACCAGAGGAAAACAGGCCTTCACTCAGCAGATTGAGGAGTTTAAGAGACACATTGAGGAGGAAGTCAAGGTAAAGTAGTTTACATGCCCTGTTGTCAGAAATCAACAGGGGGTATATTCTCTTTTTCAAATGTAGTCATTCAAAATATGTAACATAATACAATAACAGAGACATTCAGGAACACTGCTACTATTGCTAAGTAAACCTTTTATGAATTACATTTTTGCCAGATAATGAAAAGACTCATCAGGATTACGTGATGCTGAGTAGCAAATGTGTTAGATGCAGAAGTAGTCTTGAGGATTCACAACTGAATGGCTGCATCAAAATGATTAAACTAAGTATTTATTTATAGGTATGATACTTAAGTTTTGTCATGTTCAACAGGCCAAGAATGCCCTGGCGCATGCAGTTCAGTCAGCCCGCCATGACTGTGATCTGCTCAGAGAGCAATTTGAGGAGGAGCAGGAGGCCAAAGCTGAGCTACAGAGAGGAATGTCCAAGGCCAACAGTGAGGTGGCTCAGTGGAGAACCAAATATGAGACTGATGCTATCCAGCGCACTGAGGAGCTGGAGGAGGCCAAGTATATAATCTACTTTTTCATTGAATTAAACAGATTTTAATACAATATGATGTACTACATTTAGTATGGAAGCAAGTATAAATCCTTTGTTGCTCACTACAGGAAAAAGCTGGCCCAGCGCTTGCAGGATGCTGAGGAATCCATTGAGGCTGTGAACTCCAAGTGTGCCTCTTTGGAGAAGACCAAGCAGAGGCTGCAGGGTGAGGTGGAGGACCTCATGATTGATGTTGAGAGAGCCAATTCTCTGGCTGCCAACCTTGACAAGAAGCAGAGGAACTTTGATAAGGTACACAGATTACAAAGAAAAGAAAACCAGAATTTTCGAATGAAGAATATAACCTTTTTATTCTTACATACAATTCTAGGTCCTTGCAGAATGGAAACAGAAGTATGAGGAGGGCCAGGCAGAGCTGGAGGGAGCTCAGAAGGAGGCTCGTTCTCTCAGCACTGAACTGTTCAAGATGAAGAACTCTTATGAGGAGGCTCTGGATCATCTGGAGACCATGAAGAGAGAGAACAAGAACCTGCAGCGTATGTGAAATTTTATAATTTAAAATGGAAAAAGCACTGATAATATACACTTAAAAATGTAATTTGTTCTGTTTTGCATTGTGCTTCTGTAGAGGAGATCTCGGACCTGACTGAACAGATTGGAGAGACTGGAAAGACTATCCATGAACTGGAGAAATCCAAGAAGACTGTAGAAACTGAGAAGTCGGAAATTCAGTCAGCACTGGAGGAAGCTGAGGTACAGCAACATCAGGAAATGACAGGGAGTCATTAAAAAAATATCCTGTCGTCAGTCAGTTCTAAGGTTGGGCTAATCAAACTTGTATCATGACGATGATAAAAGATGTTGAATGTTACATGATTGTTTTCCCCGGACCAGATCTCCCACAGATCTTTAAAATAAGTTGGGTCTGGCACATGGATATGCCCCTACAAACAATGCTGATGTCCTCATATGTATAAATGATTAATTCATAAGAAACATTATGAAAAAGGCTGTTGGAAAAAGGGGTCTGATAGCATTTTCGCTCATGTCACATCACATCAAATATGATAATGTTTTTGAAGGGTATCTTGTATGAGTTATTGACTTTCATAATTATTAAAATTACACCAAGGGCACACTGGAGCATGAAGAGGCCAAGATTCTCCGTGTTCAGCTTGAGCTCAACCAGATCAAAGGTGAGGTTGACAGGAAGCTGGCAGAGAAGGATGAGGAGATGGAGCAGATCAAGAGGAACAGCCAGAGGGTGATTGACTCCATGCAGAGCACTCTTGATTCTGAAATCAGGAGCAGGAATGATGCCCTGAGAGTCAAGAAGAAGATGGAGGGAGACCTGAATGAGATGGAGATTCAGCTGAGCCATGCCAACAGGCAGGCTGCTGAGTCTCAGAAACAGTTGAGAAATGTCCAGGGACAACTCAAGGTGATGTTTGCAATATTATTTAATATTAAAGGCATGAAAAAATGAGTGATGGTTCAATGTTTTGTTCTTTTTCTCTTGCTGTCAGGATGCCCAACTGCACCTTGATGATGCTCTCAGAGGACAGGAGGACATGAAGGAGCAGGTTGCCATGGTGGAGCGCAGAAATGGCCTGATGTTGGCTGAGATCGAGGAGCTGAGATCCGCTCTGGAGCAGACAGAGAGAAGTCGCAAAGTGGCTGAGCAGGAGTTGGTTGATGCTAGTGAGCGCGTTGGACTGCTTCACTCTCAGGTATGTTTTCATTAATTCACAAGGATTTTATCTAATCAAAGATGTGAGACACATACCAATTAACACTGTCTATTCTTGGTGAAATTCAGAACACCAGTCTTATGAACACCAAGAAGAAGCTGGAGTCTGACCTCGTCCAGGTTCAAGGTGAAGTGGATGATGCTGTTCAGGAAGCAAGAAATGCTGAAGAGAAAGCCAAGAAGGCTATTACTGATGTGAGTTAACACCTTCAAGAACCAGTCTGCTTGTACATGTTCAATAAATTTTTTCTGAATTTTTCTGAACAAACTGCAATTAGATGGGCGTGCAGGTGGTCGAGTGGTTAGTGCGCATGCCATAAACGCAGCCGACCCTGGTTCGATTCTGGCGGCCGGAGGTCCTTTGCTGCATGTCACATCCCCCCTCTCTCTCCCATATTTCTTATCTGTCTACTGCTTAATAAAGCTGTCTATGCAAAAAAAAATCTTTAAAAAAACAAAAAACAAACTGCAATTAGAGACTTTTTATCATTTCAGGCTGCCATGATGGCTGAGGAGCTGAAGAAGGAGCAGGACACCAGTGCTCATCTGGAGAGGATGAAGAAGAACCTGGAGGTCACAGTCAAGGACCTCCAGCACCGTCTGGATGAGGCTGAGAACCTCGCCATGAAGGGTGGCAAGAAGCAGCTCCAGAAACTGGAGTCCAGGGTATGAACTGTATATAAAAATGTATAACAGGTCATTTTTGGAGGCACATCACTTTTATTATGCCTTTTATTATTTCAACTAAAACCTTTGCGTGGAAGACTGATATGTTATTTATCATCATATTACAGGTACGTGAGCTAGAGAGTGAAGTTGAGGCCGAGCAGAGACGTGGAGCTGATGCTGTAAAAGGAGTTCGCAAATATGAGAGGAGAGTGAAGGAGCTGACATACCAGGTAAGCCGTACTGAAAAACTCCCCTAACCTTTAATTCATTCTCTAGTCTTCTTCACATACTGTATAATCTTGTATCCATACAGACTGAGGAGGACAAGAAGAATGTGAACAGACTTCAGGATCTGGTGGACAAGCTGCAGCTTAAAGTGAAGGCTTACAAGAGACAGGCTGAGGAGGCTGTAAGTCAAATACATAATGTGGCCAAGATTGACAGCTGATTTAATAATAACATCACTATTAACTGTCTTCTAACTACGCCAACATACCTCTAAACCACTTAACAGGAGGAGCAGGCCAACACCCACATGTCCAGGCTCAGGAAGGTTCAGCATGAGCTTGAGGAAGCTCAGGAGCGCGCTGACATTGCTGAGTCCCAGGTCAACAAGCTGAGAGCCAAGAGCCGTGACGCTGGAAAGGTATGTTTGTTTTTAAAATAATTTGATGCTGTGAACTTTCACTGATGACAGTGTGGATCAATATCACATCTTAAATGATACCCAAATCATAATAATTGATTTTCATCTCTCTTTTTTTAGTCTGATTCTGCTGAGTAAGTGTCATGATCCTCAAGGGCTTTCACCAGAGTTCATAAAATATGAACCATGGTTGGGGGCTCTTTACAATAAAGACAATACCTTTCATCATTATCCTGAATCCTGTCTCTTCCTTTCTTTAATAATTTATTTGCATGACCAGAGAAATCAGTCCAAAACGAAGTAGAGCAATTAGCCTTGTAATGTCATATGGTAGAGTATTTGCAGCATGGTACTGATCAACAAATGTAAACCATTTTCAATTTGGCAAAAGAATAATACTTCAGGGGTTTTAGTAATTAAAATAGTCATTTTTTAAAATACGTTTTGCTTTAAAGACATTTAGCGCTTTCAAAAAGCATGGTTCTTCCATTGGTGGAATGGTTTGTGAAACACTGGTGGGGTTGTGGCGGTACTGGCAGATATTCCTCTGAGCTTTCCAGATTTCTTCATCGCTAAGGGGAAAAGGAACACATTTCTTGTCACATGCCAGAAAAGGTGACTAATAATGCCAGGGAGGCCAGGACAGTGGACTGCGTTAGAGAATCAGGTAGATTGTTAAACTAACCCTTATGATACTTCGTGGGTTAAAATTCCTGCAGATGCAGCACCCAGCGAATAAGCCTGGAGCTAGCATTTTTTTCCATTTATCTAAACTCCAGCCCTTGCCAGACACTCACGTTCAGTGTCATTTTGCTCTGCGCTGGACAGAGAGCAGCTCCCATAAACAATGACCTCTTGGGACTAAGTGTCAGATCTTCATGCCAGCTCCAAGACAGCTCAAATACCTGTAGAACTTCAGTGTAGACAACAAATGTGTTACACATATCGGGGTGACCAAGGACAGGAGGCGAGGTCAGATGGTCTTTGAGACACTGAAATGCCTTCTGACACTCATCCATCCACCAAACACAGCTCCTTTCCTTTTCAGAGTGTTAAGAGGCTCTGCAATTGTTATAGAGTTGGGGGCGGGGTCCTTTGCACCCAGTAGTTACGCAGCGCCTCCGTTGTTGCCAGATCTCTCCGATCTAAATCCATACTAACTACATGACCCCGGAATTTAAGCTTGGGGCATGGATGTCTTTAGAATAGATGAGTATGTCATCCAGATACACCATGTTGCAGTCTCCAAGGCCGCTCTGCAGGACATGATTCAGCAGCCTTTGGAAGGTGGCTGGAGCACCAAACAAAAAAGCATGACCCGAAAAAGAGAAAAACCCAAAAGATCTGACAAACCCTGTCAGCAGCTGGCTTTCAGGGTCCATTTCCACCTGCCAATAACCACTAGGGGTTAAAATCTAGGGTGGTGAAAACAGTTGAGCATGCCAGTGACTCAAGGTTCTCAGAATTGGCTGGCAGAGGTTGGGCATCTGCAAGGTCTAAAGTCCAGCACCACTTGCAGTATAGTGTGAAACTTGTGACATCCCCAGACTTTTACACTCATTGCACCCTGTAGGTAGGAGACATTGGGTCAGGAATCTCTACTCTGCTACTACCATTTGAGAAAATGTAAAAAGAAAAAAAAAAACTACGGGAGTGGAAGCAGATGACTCGACTGCTGTTCTCTCCAAGACATAATCTTAAGACCATAAATTGATAAGTGGCCTGAAAGATTATTCCACCATGATAAAGTAGGATAAATATATTGTAATTACAAAATTTAAAAAAACAATGCTAAAGAAAAAGGCTAAAATTAAATGTTGACATGGCATTTTGCATCTTGGATCTTGGAGGTTAATAAGGTCTTCAGCAGGTTTCATTTCATAGCAGAATCCAAAATGCTAAAGGAACAACAAATACAACAAATGGGTCCAATTAAGTGATCAACTTTTTACACAAACAATATTAAGATTTGATGATCATCCAGGTTGTTTTATTACAAACATAACGAACTACCTGGAATAACTCAAAATGTGTTCTTTACAACAGACAAAGGCTTCTGGGTAGCTGGTAAATGGTATAATCCCTCCTTCCATATTGGTCATATGTGTCTCACACACACATTCAATCACACAATCTCTCTCTCTCTCTTTCTCTCTCTCTTTCTCTCTCTCTCACACACACACACACACACACACACACATTGTTATGCCAGCACATATGTAAAACATACAGTGCATTCAGACAGTATTCAGATCCTCCCTTACTCCAAGTAAAGGGATCTGAATACATTCTGAACACGCTGTATATCCATTCTTATGTTGATAAACATCTAACTTAAATTATGTAATCAAAAGCAAGCACAATTAACTTTAATCAGTGGTGGAGAATACTGGTGTCAGTCACTTGGACACTTAAATTTTGAACACCACCTGCTCAAATCAGTATTTGTCCTAAGAGCCAACTCAAAAGAACTCAACATGAATTAGGCTTCCCTAATTCATGTTGAGTTCTTTTGACGGCTGACCCTCTTTCTGATGGGGGTTTAGTGTTTCCATGTGTATATGTGTAGATGCCATAGGCACTAAATGACCTTTCCCCTTGAGATTGTCTAGGGCACTTATAATGGCACTTGAATAGATGTCATCGTCTTCGTATCAAATGTGGTAACTGGAGAAGTTCATTCTGTTTTTCAATTTATTTTGGTCCTGATCTCAAAGGAGTTGCCAACTATTTTCATGTCCATTTAGGGAGTTATCCAAAAGATTCCTGTTTTTAATAGCGGAATATGAGATGTGCCAGTCTCCTGTAATGGTAAACTACAAACATTTGGGGACATTTCCAGAACTAAGGCCTTTGCATTCATCTAACATGACTCAAAAACAGTAATGCAATGTAAAATCCTCAAGTACTATGCTCTGACTTTCATTTATAAGGTCAAGTAGAGCACAGCCACATCTATACATTTCATGGTAATGCCATAAGTGCAACCTATATGTTTGTACTAAAGATGTGCTTTATTATTTAATAAACGTGTATACAACTACAACGCTATTATAAGTGTCATTTAGGGATGAACTCAAATGTCCTGCAATTGAACACAAATGGAATTTGGAAGACTTTTCAAAACCAACCCCCAAATTTGTCCATTCATTTAAAGAAAGATGTTCAAAACAAATCCCAAATTCAGTATCACTATAATCGAGGATTATAATGATTAGGATCATACACAAACCACATTCTGCAATAATGTATCCTGTATTTTTTATAAAATAAATATGCAAACCCTCGCCTTAAACGTCACTGCCACAAATAAGCAAGAGGTTGAAAAGAATGCATGACCAAACCGAGCGAGAGACTGCTGCTGACCAGGCAATCCCTCCCTCTATAAAAGAGGCAGTTCTGAGCTACTGCATCAACTGAAGCTCCATCGCAAGTGAGTGTTTTCAATTTGACCTCAGTTTTTACTGTTCTTTATTTATGTGTTGTCGATTACTTTTGTATATTGTCCAGAATTCTATGGCAGAATTACCTGGGTTGTAGTCTTGACTAGACATTATTCCGAAACAATTTTCACTAGCAGTTGAGTGGATGGAAGAATATTTTAATGTTTAATGATTGAATTTGACTTTAATGATTCTGTTCATTACAGTTTGAATATGTTTTCTAAGTCTGTAAACATATTGCAACCTTTACCCTCATCTGTTTTCTAATTGGCTAAACCTTCACAGAAAAAAAAAAGTATAATTCATCTGAAACAAGTTATTGTACTCATGTCTTATCATGTATTTACAGGATCTCCCAACTCCACCAGAGACGCCAACACTCAGTTGTTTTCGGAACCAGCTGAGGTAAAAGATTTCAACATAAAAAATTTAAATCTCCATAATCAGCTGGGCAGAAGACCATAGCTATGTCTTGTCGACATGTTGACACTATTGTGGACATCATCTTTTCAGTCTCCACTGAAGTGCCACCATGAGCACAGACGCAGAGATGGAGGCCTATGGCCCAGCTGCCGTCTTCCTGAGGAAGTCAGAGAAGGAGAGGCTTGAGGCACAAACCTTACCTTTTGATGCCAAAACTGCCTTTTTTGTGGCTGAGCCGAAGGAGATGTACCTCAAGGGTAAACTTGTAAAGAAAGAGGGTGGAAAAGCCACGGTGGAAACCCTCTGTGGAAAGGTAAGTCATTCATTATTTTACTTTTTTCAACTTAAGTACTCAATCGATTTCCATCTAAGACACTGTATATACAAGGATAGGATTGACATTTATTTAAAACAGTATCTTAGTAAAGCATTCAGCAGTAATATGTTTCTTATTGTACTTTAGACTCAAATTGAGACTGTGAAAAACAATATTATCCATGTGATGAACTTTTCTGTTTGAAAGAATTTGTAGTTAAATACATTATACTGTATCTGCTGTTCAGACATTAACAGTAAAAGAGGAGGACATCCATCCCATGAACCCTCCCAAGTATGACAAAATTGAGGACATGGCCATGATGACCCACCTCAATGAGCCTTGCGTGTTGTATAACCTCAAAGAGCGTTATGCATCATGGATGATCTACGTGAGTTTCCACACGATGCTAATCTAATCTATATGTAAATATGTATAGAGTATATGTACCTAAATGGAAAACCAATAAAATCTACATAAAATCACACTAAGTTTATGCTTTTTACTATTTCAGACCTACTCTGGGTTGTTTTGCGTTGTCGTGAATCCCTATAAGTGGCTTCCCGTGTATGATGCTACATGTGTAGGAGCATACAGAGGCAAGAAGAGGATTGAGGCTCCACCCCACATCTTCTCCATCTCTGACAATGGCTATCAGTTCATGCTCACTGGTAAGATAAAAATATTGATGTTGGGATCTAAACACACAGAGGTAAAATCCTCCATTGATATTTATTAAAAGAAAAAGAGACCTCATGTCAAGCATTCATGTTTGTGTTTCAGATCGTGAGAACCAGTCTATTCTGATTACGTGAGTATGAAAGACACAATAACAATAACTTTATTAACTTAATGGTAATGAAGCAAAATTTAGATAATATGTCTTGTTTACCCCAGTGGAGAATCCGGTGCTGGAAAGACTGTCAACACCAAGCGTGTCATCCAGTATTTTGCAACAATTGCAGCTATTGGAGCTAAGAAGTCTGATGCACCACAACAGCAAAGCAAAATTAAGGTGAAATTGGTTGTTTCAGATGAAAGTGTTTGTCAGAGGAAAGTTAATTTGAATATATAGCTCATGTAATTCAAATCTTCTCTTGCAGGGCTCACTTGAGGACCAGATTGTTGCGGCCAACCCTCTGTTGGAGGCCTATGGTAATGCCAAGACTGTCAGGAATGACAACTCCTCTCGTTTTGTAAGTACAGGAGAAAATATCTTGAGACTTTTTTTGTGCCTACATTTAAAAAAAACTGATGATATTAATGATCTGGCTCTAGGGTAAATTTATCAGGATCCACTTTGGCACTACTGGCAAACTGGCTTCAGCTGATATTGAAACATGTAAGTTTCAACCATGGTATTTGTAAATATCCATTTAAATTATAATCTAGGCTCCGATAAATTACAATAAATTGTAAAAGAAAAGAGTTTGGTTTTTTTTATTTAAATTTCTTTTTTTATTTTTAGATCTGCTGGAGAAGTCTCGTGTCACCTTCCAGTTGTCTGCTGAGAGGAGCTACCATATCTTCTACCAGCTGATGACTGGCCACAAGCCTGAGCTCTTGGGTATGTGAGATTCAAAGATTCAGATTCAAACTGTGAAATAAAACTTAACAATATCAAAAAAATAAGCAATACTATTTAATTCTACTGTCCTCCTCTAGAGGCGCTTCTGATCACCACCAACCCCTATGACTACCCTATGATCAGTCAGGGTGAAATCTCTGTGAAAAGCATCGATGATGTGGAGGAGTTCATTGCAACAGATGTAAGACAACAATTTAGTTAAAGAGATAGTATACAGGGAAAATGTTTAACATACCAATAACTTTGCTTAATTTACTCTGCAGACTGCCATTGAAATCTTGGGCTTCACTGCTGAGGAGAAAATGGGCATCTACAAGCTGACCGGAGCTGTGGTTCATCATGGCAGCATGAAATTCAAGCAGAAGCAGCGTGAGGAGCAGGCTGAACCAGATGGCAATGAGGGTAATTTCTAAAACAATACACTCTTATCATGCAAGCTTTCTGGTGTGTAAGACACTACACAAGTCAGTGTGTATTTATAATTCCACGGGAAGTATTCCTTCATTCACTCATTTATATAACTTCTTGTTTTTCTCTCCATCAGTGGCTGATAAAATCGCCTACCTCCTGGGCCTGAATTCAGCTGATATGCTGAAAGCTCTGTGCTACCCAAGAGTCAAGGTCGGCAATGAGATGGTGACCAAAGGTCAGACCGTCCCACAGGTAAAAAGACAGAATTTGAGTGTTTGGAAAGGGAAATGTTTACATTTTCAAATAGAAAAATCACTCTAATGAATCCCCACACCATATTTAGGTCAACAATTCTGTCAGCGCTCTGTGCAAATCCATCTATGAGAAAATGTTCTTGTGGATGGTCATCCGTATCAATGAGATGCTGGACACAAAGCAGGCAAGACAGTTCTTCATTGGAGTGTTGGATATCGCTGGATTTGAGATCTTTGATGTAAGTTTTAGAAAATCAACCCTTCTTAGAAATTAATGAGTTCAAACTTATTTCGGCCTGAAAATAAATGCTTTTCCATAACTACAGTTCAACAGCTTGGAGCAACTCTGCATCAACTTCACCAATGAGAAACTGCAACAGTTCTTCAACCACCACATGTTTGTCCTGGAGCAAGAGGAGTACAAGAAGGAAGGTATTGTTTGGGAGTTCATTGACTTCGGTATGGACTTGGCTGCCTGCATTGAGCTTATTGAGAAGGTAACATACCACTTTGTTAAACAAGTTAGATTTCTCCATTCAAATACAAATGTTTGCTTCCTCAGGTATTTTCTTTTCTTACCATGAAATGTAATTCTTCTCAGCCAATGGGCATCTTCTCCATCCTTGAAGAGGAGTGCATGTTCCCCAAGGCCTCTGACACAACTTTCAAGAACAAGCTGCATGATCAGCATCTTGGCAAGACCAAGGCCTTTGAGAAGCCAAAACCTGGAAAGGGCAAGGCTGAAGCTCACTTCGCCCTGGTTCACTATGCTGGCACAGTGGAATACAATATCAACGGCTGGCTGGATAAGAACAAGGACCCCCTGAACGATTCAGTTGTTCAGCTTTACCAGAAATCTTCAAACAAACTGATGGTCTTGTTGTATGCAACCATGCCTGGAGCTGATGGTAAGACAGAAAAGTATATAGAAACTCTGTGTACCCTGTACAGATGTTTTAACCTCCTATTTTCTACTACTAAAGACAGTGAGTGTAGTGTATGTGTGTTTCTTACACATCCTGGGCTCTAAGACAAAAGTGAATAGGGGGGAGACAGAATGGGACAGGACCAGATGCTCCCCTGTAGACAATTGTGGGAATGTGACAGTGCAAAGGTCCCCATGACCAGGAGCCTTGATCAGCCCTGAGGTGGGCATCAGTTACAGGAAGATAAGTTACAGGAAGGGGCCCACACCAGAGGTTCAGAGCTGACTCAACTATGCATTGTCATTTAAGTTTAGAGAGACCATCCTGTCTACTTATGCTGACATCAGCAAAGTTAGGTAAGACACACAAGAGTTATTTCATAGGGGGTGTGAGGCAGACCCATCCTTCTTTCTCCCATTGGATAGATGAACCTTTAATCCACCAAAGTGACTGATTAGGAGAAGAAGGCAGGTATAGAAAATAGACTCTAAAAAGAGGCCCGCACACCAAAGAAAGCGTTGTGGCAATTGGTAGATTTCCTAAGATCAAAGGCTCGATAGGATTTCTGAAAGGGCACAGGACGAAGCATTTTGGTATTGCTTTTGCCATAGATTTGAGAATACCAGAAAGCATCCGCTTCTGGTTAGGGCGCGGGCTTGAGATCTGTTTCAGTAAAGATTGCGCTATCATTCCACCCGGCCTTGCCTCAGCAGAATTCTTTTATCATCAACCTACACGCCGACCCCTTTGAAGAAAGCCCAGAGATGACACAAGCATTGTTGCCATCTCTTTTCATAGCTATTGGCTGCTTAATGAAAAGTGGAGTCTGGAAGGCTTCATGCAGTGCAGTGACTTTGTAGTGAAAAAAACGTTGTGTCTGTTTCAATTGAGTTGGACCAATTAAGAAACTGGTAACTTCTTTGTGATAATATATACATTTAGGTAAATTTAAAAGAGTGAAATCAACATTCCAGAGACAAAAGGTTATAACAGTTACTGCTGTGTCATCCCATGCCAGTAATGAAAAAAGTATTTTGCAAAACAGAGGCTGCTGGTTGAAATTGAAATAAAAAAAACACGATCAAAAAGAAAAAAAATTAAACCATCTACTGCAGTGTATTATTATTATTATTATTATTATTATTTGGTGCCATTAAAAAAGAAATGTCATGTTTTGCCAAATAGAGGCTGCCGGTGGTGGCAAGAAGGGTGGCAAGAAGAAGGGTGGTTCATTCCAGACTGTGTCTGCTCTTTTCAGGGTATGTATTGTTTCATATTTTTGGACAACAATCAACAATCTCATCTTGAAATATTGATGAGCTATTATTTTGTGATGCTCATCTACAGGAGAACTTGGGCAAGCTGATGACCAACTTGAGAAGCACTCACCCTCACTTTGTACGCTGTCTGATTCCCAATGAAACAAAGACACCAGGTAAGAAGCACATAACCCAGATTTGTGCACTTTGTGTGACATGGTCATGTAAAGAAATGTTTTGATACAATGAATTTGCAATGTGCAGGTCTTATGGAGAACTTCTTGGTCATCCACCAGCTGAGGTGTAATGGTGTGCTGGAGGGCATCAGAATCTGCAGAAAGGGCTTCCCTAGCAGAATCCTCTACGGTGACTTCAAGCAGAGGTGACTGCAGTATTCGTTTTAAGCAAGTCAAGTTGATTTCCATGAAGGTATTAGGATGGTAAACAGCAATAAAAAGTGAGAGGAAGGTAAAAGTAACAACATAATTTTCTCTTGTAGATACAAAGTATTGAATGCCAGTGTCATCCCTGAGGGACAGTTCATTGACAACAAGAAAGCTTCAGAGAAGCTGCTGGGCTCCATTGATGTGGACCACACTCAGTACAAGTTTGGACACACAAAGGTTCATCCCCAAAGACAGTACCAACATATTTACTTGTGTGGTTGTCCTGTTATACCCATATGCACTGAATACAAATTTGCCCCAATTGACAACATAGGTGTTCTTCAAAGCTGGTCTGCTGGGTACCCTGGAGGAGATGAGAGATGAGAAACTGGCTGAGCTGGTGACCATGACTCAGGCTCTCTGCAGAGGATATGTCATGAGGAAGGAGTTTGTTAAGATGATGGAGAGGAGGTAGGATTATTTTACTGTACCCTAAACTGTACTGTCCAATTATGTAGTTGATCATTATGTTTTTAATTGTTAGACTAAGAAGCTCTTTAAAATAATGTTTCAGAAGAAACAACACTTTCTACATATATCTCATTTTCCAGGGAAGCTATCTATTCTATCCAGTACAACATCCGTTCATTCATGAATGTTAAGAACTGGCCATGGATGAATCTCTACTTCAAGATCAAGCCTCTCCTGAAGAGTGCTGAGACTGAGAAGGAGCTGCAGCAGATGAAGGAGAACTATGAAAAGATGAAAACAGACCTGGCTACTGCCCTTGCCAAGAAGAAGGAACTGGAGGAGAAGATGGTTTCCCTGCTACAGGAGAAGAATGACCTGCAACTCCAAGTGGCTTCAGTAAGTAGGAAACAAAGAAAGTATAATTTTGTTACATATACACTTCACCAATTTTACCATGTTGCTTAAATGATCAGATATCTAGGTGAGATAGGAAGAGACCACTGACTTCGAATACCAGAGAATATATAAATCTTTTCAAACTTTTAAAGGTGTCATATGTTCATTGTGTGCAATAGGAAGTCGATAACCTCTCTGATGCTGAGGAAAGATGTGAAGGGCTCATTAAGAGCAAGATCCAACTCGAGGCCAAACTTAAAGAGACAACAGAGAGACTGGAGGATGAAGAGGAAATCAATGCTGAGCTGACTGCCAAGAAGAGGAAGCTGGAGGACGAATGCTCTGAGCTGAAGAAAGACATTGATGACTTGGAGCTCACTTTGGCTAAAGTGGAGAAGGAGAAACATGCCACAGAAAACAAGGTTTGGATTATTTTAACCCACATTCATTTAAACAGAGACCATATCAATATAATTTTATGGTAACAATGCACTGATCATCATTTTAGGTGAAAAACCTGACAGAGGAGATGGCATCTCAAGATGAGATTATTGCCAAGTTAACCAAGGAGAAGAAAGCCCTCCAAGAGAGCCACCAGCAAACACTTGATGATCTCCAGGCAGAGGAAGATAAAGTCAACACTCTGACCAAAGCCAAGACAAAGCTGGAACAGCAAGTGGATGATGTAAGAAAACAATTGTGTGTTTCTATTGTCAAGTAGCTAGTTCTTTAATTGCTATTCCATGATACATATTCAAAATAATGTACAATGTATGTACATTGTATGTACAACTCAAATAATTTATCATTAACTGTCATGCGACAGCTTGAGGGATCATTGGAGCAAGAGAAGAAGCTCCGCATGGACCTTGAGAGGGCCAAGAGGAAGCTTGAAGGGGATCTGAAACTAGCTCAGGAATCCATCATGGATCTGGAGAATGACAAACAGCAATCTGATGAGAAAATCAAGAAGTAAGGTTTTCGATTTAGTTTACTAATCCTCTTTTCAGCATCTCAAACATAACATTCCAACCACAATACAAACTGTGACAGTGAAAGCTTTATTTTCATCCTCATAAAGGAAAGAATTTGAAACCAGCCAGCTCCTCAGCAAGATTGAGGATGAACAGTCTCTAAGTGCTCAGCTTCAGAAGAAGATCAAGGAGCTCCAGGTGACATATTCAACATGCACACAGTATTACATTGATGCAAAAAAGACTTAATCCAAAAACAACACAATATATTCAAGTTAATATCCTTCTTTCATCAAATCTAGGCTCGTATTGAGGAGCTGGAGGAAGAGATTGAGGCTGAGAGGGCTGCTCGGGCTAAGGTTGAGAAGCAGAGGGCTGACCTCTCCAGGGAACTTGAGGAGATCAGTGAGAGGCTCGAGGAGGCTGGTGGAGCAACAGCTGCTCAGATTGAGATGAGCAAGAAGCGTGAAGCTGAGTTCCAGAAGTTGCGCCGGGATCTTGAAGAGTCAACCCTGCAGCATGAAGCAACCGCATCAGCTCTCCGCAAGAAGCAGGCAGACAGTGTTGCAGAGCTGGGAGAGCAGATCGACAACCTCCAGCGTGTCAAGCAGAAGCTGGAGAAGGAGAAGAGCGAGTACAAGATGGAGATTGATGACCTCTCCAGCAACATGGAGGCTGTTGCTAAAGCTAAGGTGAGTCATGTGCTTATAGGTGAAGGATCTTTCTCTCAGTCCATAGGTTTAAAGATTCTAACATATACATCTTTTCAGATGAATATGGTAGTTAAGTTAGGATAACATCCTGTATTGCTTAAAAGTTTCAAGAATAGCATGTTTATTTTTGATTTGCAGGGCAACTTGGAAAAAATGTGCAGAACTCTTGAGGACCAGTTGAGTGAGCTCAAATCCAAAAATGATGAGAATGTTCGCCAGCTGAACGACATTAATGGACAAAAAGCAAGACTGCAGACAGAGAATGGTGAGTCACCCATCCCCTTGTAAGTGAATGTAATCTGTGGGTGGGTTCATCATTTTCACAAATTAATCTATACATTGTCATTCAGGTGAGTATTCCCGGCAGCTGGAAGAGAAGGAAGCTCTTGTTTCCCAGCTGACCAGAGGAAAACAGGCCTTCACTCAGCAGATTGAAGAGTTTAAGAGACACATTGAGGAGGAAGTCAAGGTAAACTAGTTTACATGCCCTGTTGTCAGAAATCAACAGGGGGTACATTCTCTCTTTCAAATGTAGTCATTCAAAATATGTAACAAAATACAATAATAAGATCTAAAAGATCAAAGCTCAAAAAACTATTCCCACAGCAGAGACTTTAAGGCACACTGCTATTATTGCTAAGTGAACCTTTTATAAATTCAATTTTTGCCAGATAATGAAAAGAAACATCAGCATTACTGTGATGCTGATTAGCAAATGTGTTAGATGCAGAAGTAGTCTTGAGGATTCACAACTGAATGTCTGCATCAAAATGATTAAACTTTAAAAAAGTATTTATTTACTATTTATTTTCCACTTCATAGGTATGAATCTAATGTTTTGTCATCGTCAACAGGCCAAGAATGCCCTGGCCCATGCAGTTCAGTCATCCCGCCATGACTGTGATCTGCTCAGAGAGCAGTTTGAGGAGGAGCAGGAGGCCAAAGCTGAGCTACAGAGAGGAATGTCCAAGGCCAACAGTGAGGTGGCTCAGTGGAGAACCAAATATGAGACTGATGCTATCCAGCGCACTGAGGAGCTAGAGGAGGCCAAGTATATAATCCTTTATACTATTTCAAAGATAAATCCCTTTTTGCTATCTTTGTTCACTTAAGCTCAAATAATTCCTCTTCACTACAGGAAAAAGCTTGCCCAGCGCTTGCAGGATGCTGAGGAATCTATTGAGGCTGTGAACTCCAAGTGTGCCTCTTTGGAGAAGACCAAGCAGAGGCTGCAGGGTGAGGTGGAGGACCTCATGATTGATGTTGAGAGAGCCAATTCTCTGGCTGCCAACCTTGACAAGAAGCAGAGGAACTTTGATAAGGTAAATGGTTAAACTGGGAATTGACACCAGTTTTGAGCAAGAAACAAGCACCTTAATTAATGAATAGTCATTGAATTAATATATTTTGACCTATACAATTCCAGGTCCTTGCAGAATGGAAACAGAAGTATGAGGAGGGCCAGGCAGAGCTGGAGGGAGCTCAGAAGGAGGCTCGTTCTCTCAGCACTGAACTGTTCAAGATGAAGAACTCTTATGAGGAGGCTCTGGATCATCTGGAGACCATGAAGAGAGAGAACAAGAACCTGCAGCGTATGCCAATCTTACTGTATTTAATGTAATTAATAAGGGTTCTTAGATCTCTACTAGTGTAGTCTGTGAGCATTATTTGGTTGTAAAAGCACTGACACATTTATCAGATATAATCTGCACATACAGTTCTGACTATTTTTGACTTTGGTTGTTCTACAGAGGAGATCTCAGACCTGACTGAACAGATTGGTGAGACTGGAAAGACTATCCATGAGTTGGAGAAAGCCAAGAAGACTGTAGAGACTGAGAAGTCTGAAATTCAGTCAGCACTGGAGGAAGCTGAGGTAAAATCTTAAAGACAATATTGAACCACTATGATAAAAAAACATGGTTAAAATTTAACTATGTATTAATTTTGAATTTATTACTATCAAATATACATGTTCTTGTGTTTGTGACTTTTTACTTTTTAAGGGCACACTGGAGCATGAGGAGGCCAAAATTCTCCGTGTCCAGCTTGAGCTCAACCAGATCAAAGGTGAGGTTGACAGGAAGCTGGCAGAGAAGGATGAGGAGATGGAGCAGATCAAGAGGAACAGCCAGAGGGTGATTGACTCCATGCAGAGCACTCTTGATTCTGAAATCAGGAGCAGGAATGATGCCCTGAGAGTCAAGAAGAAGATGGAGGGAGACCTGAATGAGATGGAGATTCAGCTGAGCCATGCAAACAGGCAGGCTGCTGAGTCTCAGAAACAGTTGAGAAATGTCCAGGGACAACTCAAGGTGATGTTTGCAATGTTATTTAATATTAAAGGCATGAAAAAATGAGTGCAGATGGTTCAATGTTTTGTTCTTCAGGATGCCCAACTGCACCTTGATGATGCTCTCAGAGGACAGGAGGACATGAAGGAGCAGGTTGCCATGGTGGAGCGCAGAAATGGCCTGATGGTGGCTGAGATCGAGGAGCTGAGAGCAGCTCTGGAGCAGACAGAGAGAAGTCGCAAAGTGGCTGAGCAGGAGTTGGTTGATGCTAGTGAGCGCGTTGGACTGCTTCACTCTCAGGTATGTTTTTGTTAATTCACAAGAATTTTATCTAATCAAAGATGTGAGACACATACCAATTAACATTGTCTATTCTTGGTCAAATTCAGAACACCAGTCTTATGAACACCAAGAAGAAGCTGGAGTCTGACCTCGTCCAGGTTCAAGGTGAAGTGGATGATGCTGTTCAGGAATCAAGAAATGCTGAGGAGAAAGCGAAGAAGGCTATTACTGACGTGAGTTATGTTTTCATGCAAATAGTGCTTCGAAAAATACTTGTTTACACTTCATTAATCATCAATAATAATAATTTTAATTAATATCAAGACTAAAAATTGTGTTTCTAAACTTTGCATCATTTAAGGCTGCTATGATGGCTGAGGAGCTGAAGAAGGAGCAGGACACCAGTTCTCACCTGGAGAGGATGAAGAAGAACCTGGAGGTCACAGTGAAGGACCTCCAGCACCGTCTGGATGAGGCTGAGAACCTCGCCATGAAGGGTGGCAAGAAGCAGCTCCAGAAACTGGAGTCCAGGGTATGAACTGTTCATAAAAATGTATAATAGGTCGTTTTTGGAGGCACATCACTTTTATTATGCTTTTTATTATTTCAACTAAAATCGTTGCGTGGAAGACTGATACATTATTTATCATCACATTACAGGTACGTGAGCTGGAGAGTGAAGTCGAGGCCGAGCAGAGACGTGGTGCTGATGCTGTAAAAGGAGTTCGCAAATATGAGAGGAGAGTGAAGGAGCTGACATACCAGGTAAGCCGTACTAAAAAACTCCCTTAACCTCTAATTTATTCTCTAGTCCTTTTCACATACTGTATAATCTTGTATTTGTACAGACTGAGGAGGACAAGAAAAATGTGAACAGACTTCAGGATCTGGTGGACAAGCTGCAGCTTAAAGTGAAATCTTACAAGAGACAGGCTGAGGAGGCTGTAAGTCGAATACATAATGTGGCACATCATTGACAGCTAATAACAACTAATAGCAACATCACTATTAACTGTCTTGTAACTACGCCAACATACCTCTAAACACTTAACAGGAGGAGCAGGCCAACACTCACATGTCCAGGCTCAGGAAGGTTCAGCATGAGTTTGAGGAAGCTCAGGAGCGTGCTGACATTGCTGAGTCCCAGGTCAACAAGCTGAGAGTCAAGAGCCGTGACGCTGGAAAGGTATGTTTGTTATCAGAATAATTTGATGCTGTTTACTTTTACTGATGACAGTGTGAATCAATATCATATCTTTAATGATACCAAAATAATAATAATAGATTTTCATCCCTCTTTTTTTAGTCTGATTCTGCTGAGTAAGCGTCATCATCCTTTAGGCCTTTCAACAGAGTTCATAAAATATGAACCATGGTGGGGGCTCTTTACAATAAAGACCTTTCATCATTATCCTGAATCCTGTCACTTCCTTTCTTTAATAATTTATTTGGTTGACCAGTGAAATCAGTCCAAAACTAAGCAGAGCATTAGCCTTGTAATGTCATATGGTAGAGTATTTGCAGCATGGTACTGATCAACAAGCAAGCAATCAAGCAATTTTCAGTATGGTAAAAGAATAATACTTTAAGGGTTTTTAGTAATTATCATAGTTTTTAAAATACGTTTTCCTTTAAAAATATTTGGTGCTTTTTAAAAAGCGTTGTTCTTCCAGTGGTGGCATGTTTTGTGAAGCACTAGTGAGTTTGTGGCAGTACTAGCAGTAAAATGCTTACAAACACCCCCAACCTACATAAAAATATAAACAGAAATATGTATATCTACAGCAATGCCAAGTGTCAATTGCTTTTTTAATAAACAAATACCTCTTAAATAATGATCAAACAGAAATGTGCTTTTACAAGCTCTCAAGTCCCCAATGACATGAAATGTGAAAAACTGAAATGTGCAGTCTGCAGTGTGTCATGGACAGATTCAGAATGGGAGTGAGTCCAACCTGGGTGCCATTCCCCACCTCTCTTTAGCCTTCACAAATGGATGTCTTCACACCGCGATTGGCTGGGAGGGGAATGCCCCAAGCTGCTTCATTAATTAGAAGTCAGTCTCCTCACCCTGCGTACAAGTGATCTGAATCCACTGCAATCAGTCCAGAAGATTTTTCAATTTAGCCCAAACCGCTGGACAGCGAGCAGCTTCCATATGCCATAAGGAGGAGAGGTCAGATGGTCTTTGAGACACTGAAATGCCCTCTGACACTCGTCCGTCCACTGAAACACAGCTCCTTTCCTTTTCAGAGCGTTAAGAGGCTCTGCAATTGTTGAAAACTTAGGTATGGGTTCCTTAGTCATGCAGCGCTTCCGTCTTTGCCGGATCTCCACGGTCTACATCCATACTAACTACATGACCCAGGGATTTAAATTTGGGGCAGGGATGTCTTTAGAATAGATGTCATCCAGGTACACTATGCAGCATTCTCCAAGGCTGCTCCGCAGCACATGATTTAGCAGCCTCAGGAATGTGGCATGACCCAAAAAAAGGAACAACCCAAAAGATGTGACAAACCCTGTCATTGGCTGGCTTTCAGGGTCCATTTCCACCTGTAAATAACCGCTGTTAAAATCTAGGGTGGGGAAAACAGTTCAGCATGCCAGTGACTCAGAAATCTCAGTAATGGCTGGCAGAGGATAGGAATCTCCCTCACTCTGTTTATTAATACAACAGAAATGTACAGAAAATTGGGGGAGTTACCAATTTGTTTCAAGGCATCAATACAATTGGAAAAGCCCATGTAGAAGAGGAAGGCACAATAATGCCCTGTTAGAACATGTCTTCCATCTGCTTCTGAAAAATCCTCCACTTTTGAAGGGGCAGTGTATAGCGGCACCAGGACTGCACAGTGAGCCTGCTGCAAGGTCTGAAGTCCAGCAACACTTGCAGTATAGTATGAACACTTTGACCTCCTCAGACTTTTTACCTCCACATGGGGACATGGGGCCATAAATCTCTTCTCTGCCCCTACCATTTGAGAATAAAAAAAAAAAAAACAATGGGGTGAAGAAAGGACAGCCAAATGCAAGTGACAGTGGAAGTGGAAGTAGATGACTCTACTGCTGTACTCAACTAGACACACTCTTAAGAAAATAGACCACTAAGCAGCCTGAAAGGTCATTACCCCAAGATAAATTACTACAAAGAAAAATATGTGTAATTCCAAAATTTTAAAAACAATGCTAAAGAAGAAGGCTAAAATTAAACGTTGACCTGGCATTTGCATCTTGGAGGAGAATGAGGTCCTCAGCGAATTTCATTTAATAGAAGATTCCAAAATGTTAAAGCAACAAAAAATACAACAAATGAGTCCAAATAAGTGATCACCTTTTTACACAAACAATATTAAGATTTGTTGATTTGAAATTTTGAAATTTAGTTTATTTGAAAACAGGGACAGTGCACATTAATAACATTACTGTAAATGCGCCAGAATTAGCCAAGAGGCTATTTTTCATCTGTAGTCCCTAGACAGATGTTAAAGTCAACCTTTAAAACAAAACAGAATATATAAAAAATAAGATTAAAATTACAAAATTACTAGCCAGGGCAATCTACAAAACATGCACAGCAGTTAACAAACATGACAAAATAGCATATATAACATCAGTTTAGAAAACATCATTCAAGACTCAAGACACATCACACCACAGCATGCAAAGCAGAAGCACAAATACAGAATGCATGCAACACAATAAAAACAAGACCACAATAAGACAGCACGCAGTAAAAAGAGAAGATGGCTACAGGTTCAGCACAGATGGACCGAGGACAGGAAGGTGTCATCAAGTGTTAGTGCTGACAGAGCTGAGCACCAATTAACTATCTCTTCAAATGAGCTCTGAATAAACTATAGCTATTCAGCTCTCTAATAGTTGCTGGGATGGAATTCCATTCTAGTGCAGTTCTAACAGAGAATGCAGACTGACTAAAAGAACTTTTCCTAAGTGGAATAATACAGTCTCCTCTTGCTGCACCTCTTGTGAACCCATATGCAGTTGTTCTTATGTTGACGAGCTGTCTGAGCGGAGGAGAGGTGGAACCATGTATAATCTTGTACATAAGACAAGTATTTACATATTTAATCAAATTGTCCCAACTCAGCAGGTTATATTTTCTTAATATTGAGCAATGATGAAAATGTACTGGTTTCTTGTCAAGGATTTTAACTGTTCGTTTATACAGAGATTCTATTGGTTTTAGAGAAGTGTTACTAGCCTGCGACCAGATAGTTAAACACTAGATGATATGGGAAAAAACCATAGAATGCATATACATCTTAGCCGCCTCTGTTGACATATAATCTCGAATGAACCTGAAGTTTCAGAGATTGAATTTGACCCGGTTACAGACCTTTTTCACCTGAGCCTTGAAAGAACATTCAGGTTGTCTTTTTAGAAACATAACAAGCTCCCTGGATGAACTACAAATGTATTCTTTACAGCAGACACACACACATATATGAACACAAACACACACACACACATACACACGCGCATTGTTGCACCAGGACATATGTCAAAAAATACAGTGCATTCAAAAAGTCGCTGTGTATCCATTGTTAGATCGATAAAAATCTATCTTAAATGATGTAATCAAAATCAGCAGCAACTAAATTTAAGCAGTGGTGGAAAATACTAGTGTCAGCCACTTGGACACTTTTGTTATGGACACCACCTGCTCAAATCAGGATGTATCCTAAGAGCCAACTCAAAAGAACTCAACATAAATTAAGAAGAAAGTTGAATGGTTCACTCTCTTTCTGATAGGGGTTTAGTATTTCCATGTGTAGGTGTTTGACTCAAAACGGCGATAAATTACGTGACCCATTAAGATTGTCTTGGGCACTTATAATGGTACTTGAATAGATGTCACCTTCTTCGTATCAAATGTAGTAACTGGAGAAGATCAATTTGTTAAATTTATTTTGGTCCTGATCTTAAAGGAGTTGCCAACTGTTTTCATGTCCATTTAGGGAGTTATCCAAAAGATTCCTGTTTTTAATAGAGGAATATGAGATGTGCCAGTCTCCTGTAATCGTAAACTAGAAACATTTGGGGACAATTCCAAAACTAAGGTCTTTGCATTCATCTGACATGACTCACAACAGTAGTGCAATGTGAAAAAAAGAACAGTGCTATGAATTTCATTTATAAGGTCAGAGTAAGTAGAGCACAACCACATCTATACGTTTCATGGTAATGATATAAGTACAACCTATATGTTTGTACTACAGATGTACTTTATTATTTAATAAACATGTAAATACAACTACAACGCTCATGTAAGTGTCATTTATGGGTGAACTCAAGTGTCCTGAAATTGAATACTAATGGATTTTGGAAGACTTTTGGAAAACTAACCCCCGATGCTGTCCATTCATTTAAGGAAAGATGTTCAAAACAAATCCCAACGTCAGCGTTGCTTAAATCAAGGAGTATAATGATTGGAATCAGACACAAACCACATTCTGCACTATGAAATAATTTAACTTTCATGCTTCCATAAGACTTATTTTGTTGACTGGAATATTTTCATGTTCTCATGTAGCAACTTTTACAAGTGCAATTTCAGCAATTCTTCGCTGCTGCAATTCCTATTTTGAGTAACTGAATGGAGACTTGGGTCATAGGAAACATGCCTTATAAAAGCATTTAATCATGAATTAAATTCAAACAGACACATTGTCCACATTACATCCAAGGTTACAATCAAATCAAATCAAATCCAATCCAATCCAATCAAACGTATAACATCACAATGTATCCTGTAATTTTAAAGCTGTAGTTACAAAGAAATATGCAAACCCTGTCCTTAAACATCACTGCCCGAAATAAGCAACAGGATGAAAAGAAGCCATGACCAAACCAAGCGAGAGACTGCTGCTGACCAGGCAATCTCTCCCTCTATAAAAGAGGCAGCTCTGAGCTACTGCATTAACTGAAGCTCCATTACAGGTGAGTGTTTTCACTTTGACCTCAGTTTTTACTGTTCTTTATTAGTCAGTGAAGTTAATGTGTTGCTAATTACTTGTCAGTAATTCTATGGCAGAGTTACCTGGGTGGTAGTCTTGACTAGACATTATTCCAAAACAATTTTCTTGATATACACCTATCACATTTAAGAAGTATGTTTCTGCAAAAGAAAAGAAAAACAAAAAACAAAATTTTTTAGTGTGTACTTGCATCTAATACACACTACGTTTCATCACATACATACTGACTAATCATTAAGAGCAATACTATTTCTCTGCTAGTGAGGGCAGTTGAGGGGATGGAAGAGTATTTTAGTGGTTTAATGACTGACTTTGACTTTAGTGATTCAATTCATTACAGTTTGAATGTATTTTATACATCTATAAACATTCTGCCATCTTTTCCTTCATCTGTTTTCTAATTGGCTAAATTTCCACAGAAAAATTTTTGTACTCATGTCTAATCACATATTTACAGGATCTCCCAACTCCACCAGAGACGCCAACGCTCAGTTGTTTTCTGAACTAGCTGAGGTAAAAGATTTCACCATAAAAGACTTTAAATCTCCGTAATCAGCTGGGCAGAAGACCATAGCTATGTCATGTTGATATATCAACACTATTGTGGACTTCATCTTTTCAGTCTCCACTGAAGTGCCACCATGAGCACAGACGCAGAGATGGAGCAGTATGGGGAGGCGGCGGTCTTCCTCCGGAAGCCAGAGAGGGAGAGGCTTGAGGCACAAACCTTACCTTTTGATGCCAAAACTGCCTTTTTTGTGGCTGAGCCTGCGGAGATGTACCTCAAGGGTAAACTTGTAAAGAAAGAGGGTGGAAAAGCCACGGTGGAAACCGACTGTGGAAAGGCAAGTGATTCACTATTTTACTTTTTTCAACAAAACTACTCAATCGATTTCCATCTAAGATACATGTATATAGGATAGAATTTACATTTATTTCAAACAAAATCTTAGTAAAACATTCTGTTAACTATTTGTTGCTCATTGTATTCAGGCTCAAACTCACACTGTGAACAACAATGTGATCCATGTGATGAACTTTTGAAATTATTTCTTAGTTAAATACGTTATACTGTGTTTGCTGTTCAGACGATCACAGTAAAAGAGGAGGACATCCATCCCAGGAACCCTCCCAAGTATGACAAAATTGAGGACATGGCCATGATGACCCACCTCAATGAGCCTTGCGTGTTGTATAACCTCAAAGAGCGTTATGCATCATGGATGATCTACGTGAGTTTCCCCACTATGCTAATTTAATGTACATGTAAATATGTATAGAGTATGTGTATCTACATGGAAATCAAATGAAATCACACTATGTTTATGCTTTTTACTATTTCAGACCTACTCTGGGTTGTTCTGCGTTGTCGTGAATCCCTATAAGTGGCTTCCTGTGTATGATACTACATGTGTACAAGCATACAGAGGCAAGAAGAGGATTGAGGCTCCACCCCACATCTTCTCCATCTCTGACAATGGCTATCAGTTCATGCTCACTGGTAAGATAAAAAATATCAGTGTTGGAATCTAAACACACAGAGGTAAAATCTTCCATTGAAATTTATTAACAGAAAAAGAAATCTCATGTCAAGCATTTATGTTTGTGTCTCAGATCGTGAGAACCAGTCTGTCCTGATTACGTGAGTATAAAACACACTATCCTGCTATAACTTTACTAACTTAATAATAATGAAGCAAAATTTTGATAATATGTCTTGTGTACCCCAGTGGAGAATCCGGTGCTGGAAAGACTGTCAACACCAAGCGTGTCATCCAGTACTTTGCAACAATTGCAGCTATTGGAGCTAAGAAGTCTGATGCACCGCAACAGCAAAGCAAAATTAAGGTGAAATTGGTTGTTTCAGATGAAAGTGTTTGTCAGAGGAAAGTTAATTTGAATGTATAGCTCATGTAATTCAAATCTTCTCTTGCAGGGCTCTCTTGAGGACCAGATTGTTGCGGCCAACCCTCTGTTGGAGGCCTATGGTAATGCCAAGACTGTGAGGAATGACAACTCCTCTCGTTTTGTAAGTACAGGAGAAAATATCTTGAGACTTTTTTCATTCCTCCATTTAAAAAAACTGATGAGATGAATGATCTGGCTGTCTAGGGTAAATTTATCAGGATCCACTTTGGCACTACTGGAAAGCTGGCTTCAGCTGATATTGAAACATGTAAGATTCAATTATGGTATTCGTCCCTATCCATTAATTTAATTAATAATCTAGGCTCTGATAAAGTTAGCAATTTAAATGTCTTCTTCTTAGATCTGCTGGAGAAGTCTCGTGTCACCTTCCAGTTGTCTGCTGAGAGGAGCTACCATATCTTCTACCAGCTGATGACTGGCCACAAGCCTGAGCTCTTGGGTATGTTATTATACCAATTTTAAATAAGACTTTAAACAATATCATAAAAAAAACATCAAACAATACTATGTAATTCTCCTGTCCTCCTCTAGAGGCTCTTCTGATCACAACCAACCCCTACGACTACCCAATGATCAGTCAGGGTGAAATTACTGTGAAAAGCATTGATGATGTGGAGGAGTTCATTGCAACAGATGTAAGACAACAATTTAGTTAAAGAGATAGTATACAGGGGAAAATGGTTTGCATACCAATAACTTTGCTTAATTTACACTGCAGACTGCCATTGACATCTTGGGCTTCACTGCTGAGGAGAAATTGGGCATCTACAAGCTGACTGGAGCTGTGGTTCATCATGGTGGCATGAAATTCAAGCAGAAGCAGCGTGAGGAGCAGGCTGAACCAGATGGCAATGAGGGTAATTTCTGAAATAATACACTCTTATCATGTAAGCTTTCTGGTGTATAAGATACTACACAAGTTAGTGTGTATTTATAATTCCATGAGGGATGGGTCATGTTAATGACCAAACACGAAAACAAAGTATTCCTTCATGCATTGTTCTTTCTTTTTATTTTTTTTCTCTCAATTAGAGGCTGATAAAATCGCCTACCTCCTGGGCCTGAACTCAGCTGACATGCTGAAAGCTCTGTGCTACCCAAGAGTCAAGGTCGGCAATGAGATGGTGACCAAAGGTCAAACCGTCCCACAGGTAAAAAGACGGAATTGGGTGTTTACATTTCCAAATAGAAATATCACACTCATAAATCCCCACACTTTAATTCTTATATTTAGGTCAACAATTCTGTCAGCGCTCTGTGCAAATCCATCTATGAGAAAATGTTCTTGTGGATGGTGGTCCGTATCAATGAGATGCTGGACACAAAGCAGTCAAGACAGTTCTTCATTGGAGTGTTGGATATCGCTGGATTTGAGATCTTTGATGTAAGTTTTAGAAAATCAACCTTTCTGAGAGATTCAAACCAATTTTGGCATGAAACTAAACTTTTCTACAACTACAGTTCAACAGCTTGGAGCAACTCTGCATCAACTTCACCAATGAAAAACTGCAACAGTTCTTCAACCACACAATGTTTGTCCTGGAGCAAGAGGAGTACAAGAAGGAAGGTATTGTTTGGGAGTTCATTGACTTCGGTATGGACTTGGCTGCCTGCATTGAGCTTATTGAGAAGGTAATATACCACTTTGTTAAATAAGTTCGATTTTTCCATTGAAGTACAGATGTTTGCTTCCTCAGGTAATTTCTTTTCTTACCATGAAATGTAAATTCTTCTCAGCCAATGGGCATCTTCTCCATCCTTGAAGAGGAGTGCATGTTCCCCAAGGCCTCTGACACAACTTTCAAGAACAAGCTGCATGATCAGCATCTTGGCAAGACCAAGGCCTTTGAGAAGCCAAAGCCTGGAAAGGGCAAGGCTGAAGCTCACTTCGCCCTGGTTCACTATGCTGGCACAGTGGAATACAATATCAATGGTTGGCTGGACAAGAACAAGGACCCCCTGAATGATTCAGTTGTTCAGCTTTACCAGAAATCTTCAAATAAACTGCTGGCGTTACTGTATGTAGCCATGCCTGGAGCTGACGGTAAGACAGAAAAGTGAGCAGAGTGCACAGAAACTCTGTGTACCTTGCACAGATGTGTAAACCTCCTATTTTCTACTGTTATAGTGAGCATTGTTGCCGCCGAAAAAACGGTGTGTCTGTTTCAATTGAGTTGGACCACCTAAGAAACTTCTCTGTGGTAATATATTCATGTAGGAAAATTTAAAAGAGTGAAATCAACATTCCAGAGACAAAAGGTTACTGCTGTGTAATCCAGTGCCAGTAAAAAAATTCAGTATTTTGCAAAACAGAGGCTGCTGGTTGAAATTGAAATAAAGAAATACACATTCAACATGGAAGATATCTTGAACCACTTACTGCAGAGTATTATTATTTTTATTATTATTATTTGGTACCATTAATAAAAATGTCATGTTGTGCAAAATAGAGGGAGCTGGTGGCAAGAAGGCTGGTAAGAAGAAGGGTGGTTCCTTCCAGACTGTGTCTGCTCTTTTCAGGGTATGTATTGTTTTATACTTTTGGACAACTTTTAACAATCTCAACTTAAAATATTCGTAAGCTATTATTTTGTGATCCACAGGAGAACTTGGGCAAGTTGATGACCAACTTGAGGAGCACTCACCCTCACTTTGTCCGCTGTCTGATTCCCAATGAAACAAAGACCCCAGGTAAGAAGCACATGACCCAGAATTGTGCACTGTCTGTCACATGGTCGTGTAAAGAAGCGTTTTGATACAATGAATTTGCAATGTGCAGGTCTTATGGAGAACTTCTTGGTCATCCACCAGCTGAGGTGTAATGGTGTGCTGGAGGGCATCAGAATCTGCAGAAAGGGCTTCCCCAGCAGAATCCTCTATGGTGACTTCAAGCAGAGGTGACTGCAGTTTTCATTAAAAGCAAGTCAAGTTGATTTCCGTAGAAGTATTAGGATGGTAAACACCAAGAAAAAGTGGGAGGAAGATAAAAGGAACAACATGATTTTCTCTTGTAGATACAAAGTATTGAATGCCAGTGTCATCCCTGAGGGACAGTTCATTGACAACAAGAAAGCTTCAGAGAAGCTGCTGGGCTCCATTGATGTGGACCACACTCAGTACAAGTTTGGACACACAAAGGTTCATCCCCAAAGACAGTTCTATCAGATTTACTTGTGTGGTTATCATATTATACCCATATGCACTTAATACTAATTCGCCCCACTTGACAACATAGGTGTTCTTCAAAGCTGGTCTGCTGGGTACCCTGGAGGAGATGAGAGATGAGAAACTGGCTACGCTGGTGACCATGACTCAGGCTCTCTGCAGAGGATATGTCATGAGGAAGGAGTTTGTTAAGATGATGGAGAGGAGGTAGGATTCTTTTACTGTACCCTAAACTGTATTTTTCAAATGTGTAGTTGATATATATATTTCAAATTGTTAGACCAAGAAGCTCTTTAAAATAACGTTTCTTAAGAAGTGACACTTTCTACATATATCTTATTCTCCAGGGAAGCTATCTACTCTATCCAGTACAACATCCGTTCATTCATGAATGTTAAGAACTGGCCATGGATGAATCTCTACTTCAAGATCAAGCCTCTCCTGAAGAGTGCCGAGACTGAGAAGGAGCTGCAGCAGATGAAGGAGAACTACGATAAGATGAAAACAGACCTGGCTACTGCCCTGGCCAAGAAGAAGGAACTGGAGGAGAAGATGGTTTCCCTGATACAGGAGAAGAATGACCTGCAACTCCAAGTGGCTTCAGTAAGTAGGAAACAAAGGAAGTATAATTCTATCACACATATACTTCACTTATTGTACTATGTTGCTTAAATTATTATATATTTAGGTGAGATAAGAAGAGGCCATTGACTTCTATTACCACAGAATATATCAATCTTTTCAAACTTTTAAATGTATCGTATGTTCATTGTGTACAATAGGAAGTCGATAACCTCTCTGATGCTGAGGAAAGATGTGAAGGGCTCATTAAGAGCAAGATCCAACTCGAGGCCAAACTCAAAGAGACAACCGAGAGACTGGAGGATGAAGAGGAAATCAATGCTGAGCTGACGGCCAAGAAGAGGAAGCTGGAGGACGAATGCTCTGAGCTGAAGAAAGACATTGATGACTTGGAGCTCACTTTGGCTAAAGTGGAGAAGGAGAAACATGCCACAGAAAACAAGGTTTGGATTATTTTAACCCACATTCATTTAAACACAGACCATGTCAATATAATCTGATGGAAATTATGTACTTCTCACATCTATTTAGGTGAAAAACCTGACAGAGGAGATGGCATCTCAAGATGAGTCTATTGCCAAGTTAACCAAAGAGAAGAAAGCCCTCCAAGAGAGCCACCAGCAAACACTTGATGATCTCCAGGCAGAGGAAGACAAAGTCAACACTCTGACCAAAGCCAAGACAAAGCTGGAACAGCAAGTGGACGATGTATGAAAACAGGGTTTTAATTGCCATTCAATGATATAGATTCAAAATGATGTATAATGTAAATCATGTTTCTTTGTAATGACACACTGTCATTTGAATACCTTAAATCATTTATAATTAACTGTCATGTGATAGCTCGAGGGGTCACTGGAGCAAGAGAAGAAGCTCCGCATGGACCTTGAGAGAGCCAAGAGGAAGCTTGAAGGAGATCTGAAACTAGCCCAGGAATCCATCATGGATCTGGAGAATGACAAACAGCAATCTGATGAGAAAATCAAGAAGTAAGGTTTTTGATTTAGGTTATTAATCACCTTTTCAGCATCTTAAACATTACACTCCAACAACAGTACAAACTATGACAGTGAAAGCTTTCTTTTTATCCTCATCAAGGAAAGAATTTGAAACCAGCCAGCTCCTCAGCAAGATTGAGGATGAACAGTCGCTCGGTGCTCAGCTTCAGAAGAAGATCAAGGAGCTCCAGGTGAGGAGCTATACAATGTTATATACATGCAAATCAAACTCAGTAAATCAAAAACACCACATTATATTCAAGTCAATTAACCTTCTTTCCTCAAATCTAGGCTCGTATTGAGGAGCTGGAGGAAGAGATTGAGGCTGAGAGGGCTGCTCGGGCTAAGGTTGAGAAGCAGAGGGCTGACCTCTCCAGGGAGCTTGAGGAGATCAGTGAGAGGCTCGAGGAGGCTGGTGGAGCAACAGCTGCTCAGATTGAGATGAGCAAGAAGCGTGAAGCTGAGTTCCAGAAGTTGCGCCGGGATCTTGAAGAGTCAACCCTGCAACATGAAGCAACCGCATCAGCTCTCCGCAAGAAGCAGGCAGACAGTGTTGCAGAGCTGGGAGAGCAGATCGACAACCTCCAGCGTGTCAAGCAGAAGCTGGAGAAGGAGAAGAGCGAGTACAAGATGGAGATTGATGACCTCTCCAGCAACATGGAGGCTGTTGCTAAAGCTAAGGTGAGTTGTTTGTTTAAAGATGAGGTATTTGCAGTAGTCTTAAATTTAGAGAAAAAAACACCAATGCACATCATGTTTTTTGTTGATAGGGCAACTTAGAAAAAATGTGCAGAACTGTTGAGGACCAGTTCAGTGAGCTCAAAGCCAAAAATGATGAGAATGTTCGCCAGCTGAACGACATTAATGGACAGAAGGCAAGACTGCAGACAGAGAATGGTGAGTGTAATGGAATGAAACTTACTGATGGAAGTTATTAATGAGAATTTTAATGATAAAAAAATCTCATTCATACATATTCACTCAGTTATTAATAAGTATTTTAATAATAAAAAACTATTTATACATTGTCATTCAGGTGAGTTCTCCCGCCAGCTTGAAGAGAAGGAAGCTCTTGTTTCCCAGCTGACCAGAGGAAAACAGGCCTTCACTCAGCAGATTGAGGAGCTTAAGAGACACGTTGAGGAGGAAGTCAAGGTGAACAAGTTTACATGCCTTGTTATTACATGTCAACAGGGGGTATATTCTCTTTTTCAAATGTAGTCATTCATAATATGTATCATGATACTGTAGTAAGATTTAAAATAACCTTTTATGAATTACATTTTTTGACAAATGCTGAAAAGTTACATGATACTGAGTAGCAAATATGATAGATGCAGAAACAGTCTTGAGGATTCAAAACTAAATGGCTACATCAAAATGATTAAACTTAAAATAAAGTTCTTCCACTTCATAGGTATGATACTAATGTTTTGTCATGTTCAACAGGCCAAGAATGCCCTGGCCCATGCAGTTCAGTCAGCTCGCCATGACTGTGATCTGCTCAGAGAGCAGTTTGAGGAGGAGCAGGAGGCCAAAGCTGAGCTACAGAGAGGAATGTCCAAGGCCAACAGTGAGGTGGCTCAGTGGAGAACCAAATATGAGACTGATGCTATCCAGCGCACTGAGGAGCTGGAGGAGTCCAAGTATATAATCCTTTCTACTGTTCCAAAGATAAATCCCGTTTTGCTATCTTTGTTCACTTAAGCTCAAATAATTCCTCTTCACTACAGGAAAAAGCTGGCCCAGCGCTTGCAGGATGCTGAGGAATCCATTGAGGCTGTGAACTCCAAGTGTGCCTCTTTGGAGAAGACCAAGCAGAGGCTGCAGGGTGAGGTGGAGGACCTCATGATTGATGTTGAGAGAGCCAATGCTCTGGCTGCCAACCTTGACAAGAAGCAGAGGAACTTTGATAAGGTAAATGGTTAAACTGGTAATCAACACCAGTTTTGTAGCGAGAAACAAGTACCTTAATTAATTTATCGTCATTGCATTAATATATTTGGACCTTTACAATTCTAGGTCCTTGCAGAATGGAAACAGAAGTATGAGGAGGGCCAGGCAGAGCTGGAGGGAGCTCAGAAGGAGGCTCGTTCTCTCAGCACTGAACTGTTCAAGATGAAGAACTCTTATGAGGAGGCTCTGGATCACCTGGAGACCATGAAGAGAGAGAACAAGAACCTGCAGCGTATGCCAATCTTACTGTATTCAATGTAACGATCATATCCATTGTAAAGGTTCTTCTTTAACCTATACTAGTGTAGTCTATGAGCATTATTTGGTTGTAAAAGCAGTGACATATTTTCCAGATGTAATCTGCACATACAGTTCTAACTACATTTGACTTTGGTTGTTCTACAGAGGAGATCTCAGACCTGACTGAACAGATTGGTGAGACTGGAAAGAGTATCCATGAGTTGGAGAAAGCCAAGAAGACTGTAGAGACTGAGAAGTCTGAAATTCAGTCAGCACTGGAGGAAGCTGAGGTAAAATCTTGATGACATTATTGAACCACTATGATAAAATACATGGTTAAAATGTAGTTATGTATTCATTTAGAATTTATTCCTGCCAAAAATAGCTTTTGTTGTGTTTGTGACTTTTTAAGGGCACACTGGAGCATGAGGAGGCCAAAATTCTCCGTGTCCAGCTTGAGCTCAACCAGATCAAAGGTGAGGTTGACAGGAAGCTGGCAGAGAAGGATGAGGAGATGGAGCAGATCAAGAGGAACAGCCAGAGGGTGATTGACTCCATGCAGAGCACTCTTGATTCTGAGGTCAGGAGCAGGAATGATGCCCTGAGAGTCAAGAAGAAGATGGAGGGAGACCTGAATGAGATGGAGATTCAGCTGAGCCATTCCAACAGGCAGGCTGCTGAGTCTCAGAAACAACTGAGGAATGTCCAGGGACAACTCAAGGTAAGATTTTTTTCATAACTAAATGTAATTTTTTTCTTTTAATCAAAAGAAAATTACATATATTTTCTTTTTCTGTCTTCAATGTCAGGATGCCCAACTGCACCTTGATGATGCTGTCAGGGGACAGGAAGACATGAAGGAGCAGGTTGCCATGGTGGAGCGTAGAAATGGCCTGATGGTGGCTGAGATCGAGGAGCTGAGAGCAGCTCTGGACCAGACAGAGAGAGCACGCAAAGTGGCTGAGCAGGAGTTGGTTGATGCTAGTGAACGCGTTGGACTGCTTCACTCTCAGGTATGTTTTCATTAATTCACAAGAATTTTATCTAATCAAAGATGTGAGACACATACCAATTAACACTGTCTATTCTTGGTCAAATTCAGAACACCAGTCTCATGAACACCAAGAAGAAGCTGGAGTCTGACCTCGTCCAGGTTCAAGGTGAAGTGGATGATGCTGTTCAGGAATCAAGAAATGCTGAAGAGAAAGCCAAGAAGGCTATTACTGATGTGAGTTAACACCTTCAAGAACCGGTCTGCTTGTATGTGTTCAATAAATAGTGATTGTTTTTTTATTACAGACTTTTTATCATTTCAGGCTGCCATGATGGCTGAGGAGCTTAAGAAGGAGCAGGACACCAGTTCTCATCTGGAGAGGATGAAGAAGAACCTGGAGGTCACAGTCAAGGACCTCCAGCACCGTCTGGATGAGGCTGAGAACCTCGCCATGAAGGGTGGCAAGAAGCAGCTCCAGAAACTGGAGTCCAGGGTATGAACTGTATATAAAAAATTCCTAATAGGTTGTTTTTGGAGGCACATCATTTTTATTATGCCTTTTATTATTTCAACTTAAATCTTTGCGTGGAAGACTGATATATTATTTATCATCAAATTACAGGTACGTGAGCTGGAGAGTGAAGTTGAGGCGGAGCAGAGACGTGGAGCTGATGCTGTAAAAGGAGTTCGCAAATATGAGAGGAGAGTGAAGGAGCTGACATACCAGGTAAGCCTCACTGAAAAAGTCCCCTAACCTCTAATTCATTCTCTAGTTTTCTTCACATACTGTATAATCTTGTATCTGTACAGACTGAGGAGGACAAGAAGAATGTGAAAAGACTTCAGGATCTGGTGGACAAGCTGCAGCTTAAAGTGAAATCTTACAAGAGACAGGCTGAGGAGGCTGTAAGTCAAATACATAATGTGGCACATCATTGACAGCTGATTTAATAATAACATCACTATTAACTGTCTTGTAACTACGCCAACATACCTCTAAACACTTAACAGGAGGAGCAGGCCAACACCCACATGTCCAGGCTCAGGAAGGTTCAGCATGAGTTTGAGGAAGCTCAGGAGCGTGCTGACATTGCTGAGTCCCAGGTCAACAAGCTGAGAGTCAAGAGCCGTGATGCTGGAAAGGTATGTTTGTTTTTAAAATAATTTGATGCTGTGAACTTTCACTGATGACAGTGTGAATCAATATCACTTCTTAAATAATACCCAAATAATAATAATAGTTTTTCATCCCTCTTTTTTTAGTCTGATTCTGCTGAGTAAGTGTCATCATCCTTTAGGCCTTTCAACAGAGTTCATAAAATATGAACCATGTTTGGGGTTTCTTTACAATAAAGACGATACCTTTCATCATTATCCTGAATCCTGTCACTTCCTTTCTCTAAGAATTTATTTGGTTGACCAGAGAAATCAGTCCGAAACTAAGTAGAGCAATTAGCCTTGTAATGTCATATGGTAGAGTATTTGCAACATGGTACTGATCAACAAGCAAACGCCATTTTCAATATGGTAAAAGAATAATACTTTCAGGGTTTTTTTTAGTAATTATTATAGTCAATTTTTGCTTTAAAAACATTTGGCACTTTTTAAAAAGCGTGGTTCTTCCGTTGGTGGCATGGCTTGTGAAACACTGGTGAGGTTGTGTCAGTGCTAGCAGTAAAATGCTTACAAACCACTCCCAAGCTACATGAAAATATAAACAAAAAATGAATATTTACAGGAATGCCAAGTGTCAACTACTTCTGCAATAAACAAATACTTCTTTGGGGGACAATCAAAAAATGCCTCTTCAGGAAATAATCAAACAGAAACGTGCTTTCAAGCTCTGAAGTCCCCAATGACATGAAATGTGAAAAACTGAAATGTGCAATCTGCAGTGTGTCATGGACAGATTCAGAATGAGAGTGAGTCCAACCTGGGTGCCATTCCCCACCTCTCTTTAGCCTTCACAAAGGGGCGTCGTCACACTGTGATCGGCTGGGAGGGGAATGCCCAAAGCTGCTTCATTCATTAGAAGTCAGTCTCCTCACCGCGCCTACAAGTTATCTGAATCCACTGCAATCAGTCCAGGATTTTGAAATTTAGCCCAAAACACAAAAAGATGCACAATGGGACTGCTACATGTAGGTCACCTCAGTCAGGATGTTTGGTTAACCAGATGCGTCATCCATAAGCAGTGCCTCACATACTTTTCTGGACTTCTGGATCATATCTCTGAGCTTTCCAGATATCCTCATCTGTCAGGGAGAAAGGAACACATTTCTTGTCACATGCCCGAGAAGGTGAAGGTTGTTGAACTTACCCTTATGATACTTCGTGAGAAAAATCCGGCACCCAGTGAATAAGCCTTGAGCTAGCTTTCGTGGTGTTTAAGACCTACGACAATATAGAGTAGAGTGATGACCACTAAAGGTTTTCCCTCCAAATAATGTCTCCATTTATCTAAACTCCAGCCTTGCCAGACACTCACCTCCAGTGTCATTTCGCTCTGCGCTGGAATGAGAGCAGCTTCCATAAGCAATGACCTGCTCTTGGGAGGAAGTGTCAGATCTTTGTGCAAAGACAGCTCCAACACCTGTAGAACTTCCATCAGTGTAGACAACAAATTATCCATATTGGGATGACCAAGGACAGGAGGCGAGGTCAGATGGTCTTTGAGACACTGAAATGCCCTCTGACACTCATCTGTCCACCAAAACACAGCTCCTTTCCTTTTCAGAGTGTTAAGAGGCTCTGCAATCGTTGAAAAGTTAGGGATGGGTACCTTAGTCATGCAGCACTTCCGTCTTTGCCGAACCTCCACAATCTACATCCATACTAACTACATTACCCAGGAATTTAAGTTTGGGGCATGGATGTCTTTAGAATACATCAAGGTACACTATCCAGCAGTCTCCAAGGCCGCTCCGCAGCACATGATTTAGCAGCCTCTGGAAGGTGGCTGGAGCGCCCTTCAAACAAAAAGGCATGACCCGAAAAAAGGGAACAACCCAAAAAATGTGACAAACCCCGTCAGGAGCTGGCTTTCATGGTCCATTTTCACCTGCCAATAACCACTGTGAAAATCTAGGGTGGTGAAAACAGTTGAGTATGCCAGTGACTCAAGGATCTCAGAAATGGCTGGCAGAGGATAAGAATCTCCCTCACTCTGTTCATATATACGACAGAAATCTACACAAAACCGGGGGAGCATCAATACAATTGGGAAAGCCCATGGTGAACAGGAAGGCACAATGATACCCTGTTGGAACATGTCTTTCATCTGCTCCTTATAAATCTTCCACTTTTGAAGGGGCAGTCTATAGGTGCAACGGACTGCACAATGAGCCTGCTGCAAGGTCTGAAGTCCAGCAACACTTGCAGTATAGTATGAACATTTTGACCTCAGAATCTTGAGAAATGACGTGAGACCGCTTTACTCGTTGAGCTGGCTGGGTGCCAACACAGACGATAAAGCGACTGTGTCACTCCGCCATATTCTCGTTTATTCAACACATGCTCTTAACAACAACTTCACTTCCTGCTCTCTCTACCAAAGGTGCATGGGACATCATCGGCAACACAGATGGCTCAAGCATACTCAAACTTATTCCTCTATCAAAACATCAGCATAAATCAGCGCAAATAACTAAACAATAATAAATGGTGCTTACATTTCAGCCCCTAATTGTTACTGCTGGGGCATAACAATTACATTTCTAGACATTAAAGCGTTATTTAATCTGAAACACTGAATATATAGTGAACCTACTTTTGTTCCTTTTGTTTACATGAACCAATATACATTTCTTCACATAAACAGTACTTCAAGTACACATCTATCTTAGATTATCTTAATTCAACAGTCACTCAACAATCACTCACTAAACTTGAGTGATTGTTGAGTGATTATCATTATTCAACAATCACTCAAGTTTAGTGTGGAGCATAAGTCACATGCTTCAAACACAATTTATCACACACAGAATAAGAACTTATTCATTTCAAGCAATAAACATAACTTATCTATTGGTCTTTCCAAAACACTAGTTTTAGTTTTCACAAAAGGACGTCTAACAAGACCTTTTGCATCGGAAACTGCCTTTTCAACTTTTCCCATCACCCATGAACTTCTTGAGGCTATGAGAACGACATCTCCTTCCTTCAAATTTTTCCTGATTTCAGTCCACTTCTGCCTCTCCTGCCTTCCTGGCAAACAAGTCCTCTTTCTGAAACACTCCAGGAGGCAGCACTGGTTGTCTTTTCAGAAGAAGTAAATGGTTAGGTGTGAGAGCCTCAATGTCATGTGGATCACTTGACACTCTTGTTATAGGTCTGCCATTTACAATAGCCTTGACTTAACAGTACAATGTGTGGAGACGTTCATCATCAAGAGGCTGCTGTTTCAGTATCTGGTTAAGAATTCTCCTCACAGAACGAATCTGCCTCTCCCAGATGCCTCCAAAATGTGAACCTGCTGGTGGGTTGAATATCCAAGTGATTCCTTTCTGCATGAGCGTATTTGAGATTTTTGACTGATTCCAGCCTTTGACTGCTTGACGCATTCCTTTCTCTGCACCCACCAGATTCGTGCCATTATCTGACCTCATTATAGACACCTGGCCTCTCCTGACTATAAATCGTCTAAAGGCATTTATGCAGGAATCAGTTTCGAGAGAATTAGCAACTTTTATATGAATTGCTCTGACTGTGAAAGATGTGAACAAGACCCCATACCTCTTGACCATACTTCTCCCACACTTGACCTCAAAGTGTCCAAAATAGTCTATTCCGACACTAGTGAATGGAGGATTGTCTGGTATCAGGCGATCTTGCGGCAGATTTGCCATTCTCTGTTCATCAGGTTTTGCTGATATCTTTCTGCGTATTACACACTTTGAAAGTATCTTTCTAAGAGCTGAGTCTGCTTGTAGAACCCAGAATCTTTCTCTTAGCTTGGACAATGTATAATTCCTTTCACTATGTCCTGTTTCTTGGTGAACATGTCTGAGGATCAAGGTTGAAGGATCAGGATTAGGAAGGATCACAGGATGTTTAGCATCTGCTGGAAGTGCAGACTGATGCAGCCTTCCTCCTACTCTTAAAATCCCATCCTGCATGACAGGATCAAGCTTGATGATGTGACTGCTTCTTTTCACCTTTCTGAGGAGTCACCAGTTCATCGCTGAAGCCTTGCATTTGACACAGCGTGATAATTTCTCCCAGTGCAATATCTTCAGTAGTGAGCAAAGATCCACTGATAGATGTTTTTAACTATTGCATCTGGTTTGCAACAATCTCAGTTTTCCTTTCATGAGTCTCTCACTTGCTTGTAATGTGAGTAATTTGCGATGTGCGCTCAGTTTGTGGAGCAGTGGTTTCAACTTCATCATCCAGGAAACTGCTCTTGTTAATCTGTGCCATTCTGAATAATGACAAATGAACTTGTTAAGTGTACTCTTATATGCATTTGTAGCATTCACACTCACTGCAGCTTTAACTTTAACATCATCTTTCTGTATCTCTTTGATATCAGGTGAAACTGGCCAGTGTTTCTCATCTTTCTTCAAAAAATCTGGCCCACCAGTCCAGTCCTGACACTTTATGAATGTGTCTGCATTCATGCCTCTGGATGCATGGTCGGCTGGATTCAGCTCAGAGTTCACATACATCCACTGACTTGGCTTAGTGTTGTCTCTGATAAGCGACACTCTGTTGGCTACAAAGGTTTTAAATCGAACATTCTCACTAGCAATATATCTTAGCACAGTGGTACTGTCAGACCAAAACATGGATTCTTCCAGTGGCATTTGCAGCTCTTTTGTCATACTCCTGTCCATTTTTACAGCGACAGCAGCAGCTGTCAATTCCAGTCTCGGAATTGTCATTTGTTTCAATGGAGACACTCTGGACTTGAATGAATGAACAGTGAACTGAACCTTTTTCGTTTTTAATGCGAAGGTAGGTGACAACTCCATAACCTTCCTCACTCGCGTCTGCAAAGTGGTGCATTTGTGCAGATGTGACTTTTCCAAAACCAGCTGGTTTTAGACATCTGTCCACTGTGAAACCATGAAGTTTTGGAAGATCCAAAGTCCACTTTTGTGACATTTGAGCCAGGTCAGCAGGGGTATCTTCATCCCAGGAGACTTTCCTGCCACACAGCTCCTGCAGGATCATTTTAGCTGGAAGGATGACAGGTGACAAAAAAACGGGTCATATACAGCACTTAGAAATGACAGGATGCCACGTCTAGTTTGTGGTGTATTCTTTGCATTAATTCTGACCTTGAATACATCTGACTCTGTACACCAGTTCACTTAAAGGACTCTTTCGTCAGGTAATGCATCATGATCAAGGTCCAAATCCTTAACCTCTTTTGCTCTTTCTGACTCAGGAATGGAGGCTAGAACAGTCCTGCTATTACTCATCCATTTTGTAAGATGAATTCCTCCACTCTCACACAGTGCTGTCAAGTCTCTGACAACATCAACTGCTTGGGTTTCATCTGACACTGACAAAAGGCAGTCATCTACATAAAACTTGTGCATAGTTGCTTTGACTGCAGCAGGTGCCATTTTGTCGTTAGCATCCTCAGCTGTCTTCCTTAATGCAAAGTTGGCACGGCTGGGGGAGGATGTTGCCCCAAACAAGTGCACAACCATTTTGTATTCTTTCAAGGGCTCATTCAGGTTTCCATTTGGCCACCAAAGGAATCGCAGGAGGTCTTGATCCTCTGGTGGTACTCTCACTTGATACATTGCCTCTATGTCTGACATTAAAGCAATGTGGTTATGTCTGAATCTTGTTAACACTCCTATTGAGGAAAACAAGCAATTCCTGCATGGTCTCTGCAGCCCACCCACTGGTAAAACGGTGCTCCTACAGGCTGTTCAGATTCAGCTCCTTTCGTTATGTAACGAAAGGAGTCATTTACATAGCCCGGCCTCCTCTGCGCGGTGATAGGAGATATCCGAGAGGGGGCGTTCATCCCTGAGGTGAAGTTCGGTGTGTCGTTGCTCAGAGCTAGACACGCAAATTGCTCTGTTGTTGGTTGTAAAAATCAACATAAGTGCCTATATTCTGTCCCAGCTACTGAACAACATATGAGACAGTGGTTGTGTTTAATTTTTTAACGTTGTGTTGGCTTGTATGTGTATGCTTACCGCTTCACATCGGACTGCTTCAGTAACGGGGGTCAGTACAAAGCTGGCTTTGTCTCGACACTGACCCTCGTAAAAGGATAATTTCCAACCATATGGGGCCCAGCAACTGCACCTGAGCTACAGGTAAGTGTCGCCGCGGTTTGATTAAATTTACAGTTGCCTACGAGTATGATGAAGTCAGCTGGAAATTGGCTAAATAGTTAGCTCTGCTTCAGTCCGCTATGCAATGGCATTTGAAGCAAGTTTAATGTTAATAATATTACGAGGGAGCTTGGTTGTCACTGTAAAAAGACTGGACACGTGCAGACTGGAGACAGAGACGATGCGAACATCTTTCGCTAGCTGTTAGCCATTAGCTATATGGTAGTAACTGTAACAACACATAGAACAAACTAACATTATTCAGACACGCTAACCATTCTGAAACGTCCTGCTGCAGCCGCAGAGTCTGTTTTTCTTCAGGAACCTCTGCTTCTGGGTCTGATTCTGGGTCAAACTGGTTTGGTTGAACGAAAGCATCTCCGTGAGCCATAGCGTTACATCCACCGTAAAACATTAGCGCATGCTACCGCTAGCGTAAGAGGCATCGTCTCCCTGAGAGTGACGTGTAGCAGGCAAGGCTCTCCAAGCAGGCGTTGACAGACGGAGCTCATTAGCATTTAAACGTACAGGCACAGAAACAGCCTGCTCTCAGGAGAGCTCACTTGAGCGACTTTTAGACAGCTGAAATTCAGGACCACAGATGGGTTTGGGGCAATGCATATCGAATACAGAGTTGTTGGACCTCTGACAGCTGTATGAAATTGATGAACAACAGTACAATATGGGACCTTTAAATCTGGTCCTTGTAAAAGTTCTGTATTCAATGACTTGCCCTGAAATTATGCTGCACAGTCCTACACTACGCAAAGTTTCCCTTTTTGGGGGTGATATACCCTGTTATGAGGTATGTACCACACTCTATCATTTCCAGACACAGTCTCTTCTTTTGGTACTTCCACTGCATACTCTTTACTGATCAGGTCAGACATGAATCTCTGATACTCTTTATGAAAGTCTTTGTTTTTGACAAGTTTCCTTTTCAGGTTTTCTGCTCTCTGAACGACTACACTGTAGTAGTAACTGGGGCTGAACGATATATCGTTATCGTATCTATATCTAGATATGAACATTCAAGATATTCATATCGAAAAAGCAGCGATATAAACGATATAGATTACCCCGCTTGCCCTGCACGTACAGCTCTGGCAGTCACAACAAACATCCTTTTTACGATTGCCCTTGAATGCACCGCTAAGGCCAGCCAACCACAAACCTTATTTCATGCTTGCTGTGGATCAACAGCTGAAGCCAACCAATGACAAACATACGAGGGTGGGCGTGAGGGAGACGGAGACTGAGACGCACACACAACTTGGCGACTTTCTAGCTAGTTTAGTGACTTTTCAGACCCTCTTAGCGACTTTATTTCTGAAAAGCGACTAGCAACAAATTTAGCGACTTATTCAGATCATCAGGGGAAAGGCGAGAAATATATTATATTGTAATTCTCCTGCTGCTGAGAGTCATCACAGTCTGCGGCTCCCCTGCAGCAGCGCCGGCTCTCTGTCCTCGCACACGGCTGCAGGCGGCAGGTGTGTATGTGGGGGGGGCAGGCTGGGGCAGCAGGAGCGGCCGCCGCTCGCTCTGTGGATTTGAGACTGTATAGCTGCCGTCTACTCTGTTTTGATCCATTAGTTCTCTGACTTCTTAGTCTTTCTAAATTCCACTGGTACTTTACCAGCGATAACCTGAAGCTGCTGAGTCTCGATCTTCACTCTCACTCTTTCTCTCCAGATTAGGATGTCATCGTTCATCTTGTAAAAATGCACATAGTTCGTTTGATCTTCTCCCTCCCTTTACTGTTGTTACTTCAAATATATTTGTCTCTGTAGTGAGTTTGTGACTATTTGGTAAAAATTTCTCTATCGACCATTTGTATATGGCTTAAAATAATCTCTTTATTTTTCTGAAAAATGCTTGGTTTTCACCGAACCCGTAGTCATATCGTATCGTATCGATATAGATCTCTGGCATGAATATCGAGATATGAAATTTTGTCCATATCGTTCAGCCCTAGTAGTAACCCAGCTGACACTTGGTGTTGATGCAACATTAGAACAACGTTGTACTCCAACGTTGGATTACCACTGGATTATGATATGGATTTGAAAATTGGGTTTACGTTAAAACTTAACCTGGCTGGACGTCAGCCCTGAACGTTAAATAGACATTGGATTTTTTACATAGGCTTGACGTCAACCTTTTGCGTTAAATACACATTGGATTTTAGTTGTACTCCAATGTTGGATTCCTGTTGGATTATGATATTGATTTGAAAGTTAGGTCAATGTCAAACCCTAACGTTGGCCTGACGTCAAGTACCAACGCTGGATTGGATTTTAGTTAGACTCTAACGTTAGATGACCATTGCATTATGGTTGTGTATGAAAATCATATTTACGTCATATCCCAACGTTGACATTACATTAAACTCCTGTGTTACAGAGATCTTGGATTATTTTTGGACTCTACGTTGAATACAATTGTTTTAGTATATATATATATATATATATATATACATATATCAAATTGATCTTAAGAGTCCTCGTTGGCTTGACATCAAAATGTAATATTGGGTTGAAATTAGCCTCCAATTTCAAAGTCTAGAAAAAAGTCTAAAAACAATAATCGGAAAGAAACATTTATTAAATGTAAAGAACAAAAAAACTTTGTGCAAACATACAAAATTGGTGTCTCTTTAAATAAATAAAAAATAACATAAAAATTTAAGAGAAGACGCATTCAAATGAAAGTAAAAAACAAATCAAATATCAAATAACATTTAAGCAACAACAAAACAAACTTTTCAAACAGCATCTGAACTATCTTAACAGCTTAAACGTGACTTTGCTGGAGACTTTAAGAAGCTAACTGGTGTTTTTCAGATTTTGCGTTTGACACCAGCGCTTTCACACCGAGTGTGCCCAAGTTGAGGGTCCTCTTAGTGTACACTGTGCTTCAGATTCATTATTTTACAGCTTTTAACCAACTGAATTCTGGTTGTTCAAGCCAACACTTGTTATATATACACTTTCCCATAGTTGTAGTAGGTTCCGTAGTCGAAGTCTTTCCGGAACTGGTGAAGTGTGCGGCGATAAATTCTGACCGGGCTGTTGGCAAAATGCCACTTACGTTCTTGGATACCACAGCTAGCGTCCTAACAATTGAAAAATATCAGCATTAAAACATCACTGGCCGAAAATGGCCTATGTCATTTTTTTTATTTTTTTTTAACTTCAACCATGTTTTGGGGATAACTTACCAGAACAGATTCAGTAAGGGTTACCTCTTTGGTTTCCAGCTGTCTTTGCCTCATGTGTGCACAAGCTTCTTCTTCTTCTCATGTGTTTAATGTGTTTACTACCTTTTTCAGGGAGCAATACTGCCACCTACAGAGCCGGATGTAGGACGAGAGATAAGCCAGTGAGGAGAGTGTGTGTGCAGACCCAGGAGGGTGGCAGTTAGTTTGATTTTCAAAATAAATTTTAAAAAAATAATTACATAAAATTACTACTTTACTACTCTACTACTTCCTTCACCTCTACTCTAGATTTTCTAAATTAAACCTCAGTGCTCTCCTCTCCTCCCATATGTACTCCATTATCACATGTTGCACAGATTCAGTTTCCTCACACTGTTCACATTTCACCTTTATCTTTTTTGAGTATTCTTTAAAACATCAATGGAAATGTTCAGAAATATGATATATTTGAAAAGTGTTCCTGAAATAAGTATCTGTAAAATAATTAAAATACATTATGTGAGACAGCCATCAACATGTTTTTTTTATTATCAAAAAATACAACTGTCACATAGTATTACAGTCATTTCCACCATATCTTGTGTAGCCTACTTGCACTCCTGGTACAGACTATTACAGTCTGTAATACTTATTCTAAACTGCATATAGTAATTTATAGGCTGTTACCTTTTAATATAGGCTATTTTATGACTATTGTTACTGCTACAATACAAGAGGTGTTCCCGAACAAAATTTTGTTGTAGCCACTTGTTGCAATGACAATAAAGCTTCTTATATCACTGTTTAAAAAAATTCTATGAGAGATTGTATGGATGGTGTATGGCAATGACATAAAAGCAAAGAGCAATTTTCAATTTCATCAACAACTCTTGAAGAGAAATCAAGGTAAATATAGCCTACTGTCTGAATTCTACGTAGCTTTTAGGTTGTCTAGACGTTGGATATTGGTTGCTTGCCAACATAACTTAAATCCAACTGAATAACAACGTCAGCTTGGAGTTAGATTTTGACGTTGTTTGTATGTTGTTAATATAACATTGAAAAAACATTGGGGTTTGGTCAAAAGACCTACAAGTGAATGTCAGAATTCTACATATATTTTACGTAAACTGGTGAGGTTGACTAGACGTTGGATGTTGGTTGCTTGCCAACATAACTTAAATCCAACTGAATAACAACGTCAGCTTGGAGTTAGATTTTGACGTTGTTTGTATGTTGTTAATATAACGTTGAAAAAACATTGGGGTTTGGTCAAAAGACCTACAAGTGAATGTCAGAATTCTACATATATTTTACGTAAACTGGTGAGGTTGACTAGACGTTGGATGTTGGTTGCTTGTCAACATAACTTAAAATCAACTATATATCAACGTCAGCTTGGAGTTAGATTTTGACGTTGTTTGTATGTTGTTAATATAACGTTGAAAAAACATTGGGGTTTGGTCAAAAGACCTACAAGTAAATGTCAGAATTCTATGTATATTTAACGTGAACTGGTGAGGTTGACTAGACGTTGGATGTTGGTTGCTTGCTAACATAACTTAAAACCAATTAAATAACAACGTAAGCTTGACGTAATTTTATGTTGAAGTTACGTCAGCTTTAGACGTTATCTCAGCGTTCACTTTTGGTTGGTTAACGTTGCAACTCATATCCAACCAAGGACCAACGTTAATACAACGTCCTGTGTCAGCTGGGAAGGCATCTTGACAGCTTTGTTTCTTAAGGGAAGACCTATGCTATAGTGTCCATCAACCTTTGTCACTGTCTCATTAACAGAGTCCATAAACTCTATGTCTTCTTGTGACATTTAATGTTTTTCTTCACTGGCTTTCTCTGAAAAGTCATAGTTGAACTGTTGTACAAGCAAGTTCTCTACACTGGCAATGGAGATGTGATTGACAGAAACACTTTGTCCACTTTCAGATGGAGTAATTCAACCATTACCCCTGAAGGGGTCATTAATGACCCAACCGAGGATTGTTCGAACTTCATATGGACTGTCGTCCTCACTGTGGATGATTTCCCATGGTTCCATGGCCTTGTAAACATCACAGCCTATAAACAGCCCTATATCTGCCTTTATTCGTGGCAGCTCGATACCATGAAGGTTTGGCCACTTTTCCAAATCTTCCTGCACAGGAATGTTCTCTTTGGACACAGGAATGTCTTTATGAGTATACATCTCAGGTCAGTCAATGTAAATGTCTCTTTCAAACCCCAAATCTCTAGGCCTGAAAGATGGTAGCTTGGCTCCAACTTTTCCGGGCCCATTGTTCGAAGCAATATTTGAGTTTTTTTTGCCTTCAATGCCAAGCTGTCTCATTAACTTTTCAGTACAGAAAGTGGCTTGACTTCAATTATCCATGAATGCATAAGTATCTATCAACCTGTTGCTTTTCTTTACCTTGACACACAGGCACAATTGCCAAGACACAACTGTCTTTTCTGGCCCTGGTGGCACAAGAAGGTCCACTAAAGTTGTGTGTTGTTTCACAAGTTGTCATGTTTTCTGTGGTGCTTTTCTCACTGCTTTTAACAGCTTCATTATCATCTTCCCTTGTGACATGAAGCATACTTGGATGTTTCTTAGAACAGTGTTCACATGACGCTCTCCTTTTACAATCTTTGCTCAAATTACCTTGAGTCAAACATGAAAAACACAGTCCTTTTCCTTAAAGAAACTCTAGTCTTCCTTCGTAGGGCTGGTTTCTGATATTAAGACATTCTGCCAATGTATGTTGTTTTTCACAGAATATACATGGCTTCTGAAAGGCTATGGTATGAAAAAGTGTCGGAACAAGCTCTATGTTTCATTTAAAAAAAAAAAAAAAATGTTCTGATAAGTTTTGAGAATTGATCCAAAGCGATCCAAGAGGGACTGGATATGTAATAAACCAGGTGATGACTCCTTTAACTATCAGGCTCTGTAATAGACTTGTCAGTGGCGACTGTACCATAATAACATTTACACTGGATTTGATAGACCCATGGTTTTACACGTTTTGTGACGTGATAACTGTTCTCATATTAAGCCACTTGATTATCATACTGAAACCTAATTGAAGGAAGTCGTTTAGAAATTATGCGCAACTTAAGTACAACTTCCCTCAGCTCATGAGTTAGGTGTCGTCATTGCTGTGCTCGAGACAGTCACTGCGCCAAACTTATAAAGAGCGGTGACGCGCACGCTACGTTGCTTCTGAGGGGAACTATTTTCTACAGCGGTGACGTCGGGGGAGCTACTTTAGTGCGACACACAACAAATAGCCAGTTTAACATTAACGTTTGCTACCGTCATAATTTATCACTTTACAGCTACTACAATGTTTTGCTATAATTTATTGCAAGAGCACGACCATCGGGACAAACATTTGCCCGCCACATGGCATGTATCCCTCCAAAATTAAGTCGCCAGGGGAATATTTTAGTCGCATTTGGCGAGTGGCGACCGCTAGTTTACAGCCCTGATCTTGAAATATCTGGAATACAAATAAAATGGTCATGGAAACACAGTTAAGGGATCCAGAAGATTATTAGATGATAACTGCAGATAACTAGTAAGTTTCAGGTAAGTAGACCTACCACTGGGTCCTCTTGGACGAGCAAAAGCAGTGCTGGACAGAGCTGGCTCCTCGTCTGGCTCTTCTGACTCACCAACATCTTTGTCAGAATCAGAGGCCTCTGTGTCTTCCTTCGATGGAACTACATTGTATAAAAATATTAATATTAAAAATGCAACCACCATTGAAAAAACAACACACATCAGTAACCAACATTTCAAATATCTATTATTACTGAACTGAGCATGTGATTGTGACTGCTTCTGTAGATGCTCTGACCTGGTGATGATGGACTGTGTTGTGCCTCACATTCTCTCTCCTGACTAGTCCCAGAATGGGAGCTGCCAGGACTGCTGATGCCAGAGCTGAGTTCTGTCTGTCTGTCTGCCTTATCTTTGCCTGACTTGCTTCTAGTGTTGCACGGTAAACCGATACTAGAAAGGTAACGCGGTACCCAGCCGTTAAGAACAATACTTTTTCACGTTTTATTAGTATCGGTACTTTATGAACTAGGTGCGACAGCGGGGCAGCGTGTCTGTGTGCAGCTTCTCTGCTTCCTCACTGCCTGCAGACAGAGTGGGCGTGGTTTCACAGTGACAGACAGTCACAGAGCAGAGCGACACAGACGCGTTGGCTCCCTTGGTCATTACGGATTTAAAACATCGTTTGCAGACGAGCTTTGTGGTGTCCGTGGGCTTGCCCTTACTCTCGGCAAAGTAAGCGAAATATTTCCATATTTCGCTCCATGCGTCTGCTTTTTCAACAAGCCTAGTACGGTCGGCAGGAGCACTCATGCCACTTTCAGCTGACAGACATGCGGACTTGTTCAAAGAGCTGCAGGTTAGCGATAGATAGAAATAGAATTTTTTTCTACTACAAGCACTGAGCTTTTAACGGAAAATCAGGTTATTTAATAATCAATGAGAGCAAACAAGACAAATGAACAAAACAAGAAGACACTTGTCTTCTTGGATACAGAAGCTATAAAGCTCAGCAGCTTTTACAAAATTTATATTTTTATTTTGACTTTTGAAGTGTTTTAATTAATAAAAAAGAAATAAATCATTTTAAGTTCCACATTCTGTCATCTGATATTTTATTCCTTTACTTTTGATGATGATCTAGTTTTCCGCTGTGGTATCGTTTCAGTATCGATATAAAGATATTTTAGGCAGGTATTGCACCGAAGTCATAATTTTGGTATCGGGACTACACTACTTGCTTCTCTTTAAAAAGAAGTCATATATCTTGTCCCCCTGTCTTTTCATTCTCAACTGACCCTATGAAAAAATAGGAGTCGTGTTACTCCTAGCATCACTTATAATTGTGCGATGTTATTAAATCCCCACTTCAAGCCTAAAAAATGTCAGGAGAAATGGACCACTGTAGATGTAAGTTTAATATTCAAACTTTTCAGCTAGTTGACAGGCTGGCTACCATCTTCACGTTACATTTTTAATTTATTTTATTTTCAGTTATATATATGTAATGTATACAAACATATCAGTATACCAACCAGAGGAGGCTCGTCCATAGAGGTAGAGGAGGTTGGTCCTCCTCTATTTTTGAGAGGCAAGAGGAAGATCTTTTTTTTTTTTAAGAAAGAGTAACTGGTTGAAATAAATCATTACCAAATCTCAGTATCATTTATAAAATATTATATATATATCATATCATTAAAAAAAGTTTCTTCTTTGGAAGAAAATCCACTTAAAACGGTTGAACAGCGACAGCTGCAGACGGAGGAGACAGAGCAGTCTGTGAGAGGAGCAGGGAGCAGGAAGGTGGGGGCTAGAGGAGGACGGAGGGCTTCTGTCCTCCGTAAGAGGGATCTCCTTCCATTGACTCAATGCATTTAAGATTTTTTCATGCTGATCTATGATTGGCTAAGACACGTAATTTGACGCGCTAAGGGAGGACGTCCTCCCTTACCAATCAGCAACCAGAATACAAGATTGACAGCGGGTTGGTCCAATAACAGTTCCCCAATTTCATTCTCACATTTATACAACCGTAAACAAAAAATACTACCATGTATTTTACAGCTTTCACTGCCAGCCATGCTCGGACAAGAAATATGGAGTTTTCAGCGATATTGGAATCGGTTTCAAGGAAATATAAGCACATTTCTGAAAGAAAAAAAACTGTTAGGAGAAATCAGAGAGAAGTTTCGTTTCTTTCGTTCGTCCTGCTGGAGGACATAAAGTTAGCGGCACGACCGGGACAGCAACACAGTTACAGCGCACACAATACAGAGCAGCAGCAAAGCCACTGTCGTGTAGATCATCTGTTGAGTGCTGAGATAGCACAGGGGGTACCGCGGTTGCCTGCCATTTAGGTGATTGGGGTTTGAATCCCGAAAGAGATAGAAGTTTTTTCTTTTTTTTGTCTTGTATATTAGCTTTTTAATGAAATGTTTTTTAAAGAAGTCTTGTAAGTCATTGTTTTATTGCTTAATTTTCATTGAATATAAGAAAGTAGGGTTAATTAGTTGACTTGTATATAATAACATGACACCGTGGACTGGTTTTCCTCCTGTCCTCCCCAATTTTTTCAGTCACCAGCCGCCACTGATACCAACAGTATAGAGACATAACAAAGGGCAAGACGTGAAGGATAAACAGAGCATGAAACAGCTAGCCGACTGATTGTCTGCTAGTTTCATTCCTCTAAAATCATCGGAGAAACATGTAAATGCATCCTAAGCAGCAACTTGAATTGGGATTAGAGGAGTGGCCTTTTCTTGGCTCCAGACTTATTTGAAGAATAGATCTCAGTATGTCCACATCAATGGCACTGATTCCCAGTTGCTGACAGTGACCTGCGGCCTCCCACAGGGGTCAGTGTTGGGTCCCTTTCTGTTTCTTATGTATATTAATGACCTTTGCTTAGTTTCAAAAACATTAAACCTTATTTTATTCGCTGATGACACCAACATGCGCAGTTGTGGTAAAAATTTAGAAACATTAATTGATATAGTAGAAAAACAATTATTTTTGTTAAAGAAGTGGTTTGATTCAAATAAGTTAACCCTCAATTTAAACAAAACCAAATTTATAGTTTTTGGAAATCGTGCCATTGATGTTCATAGAAATTTAATAATTAATGACACTGAGATAGAACGAGTGAATGAAATAAAATTTCTTGGAGTACTTTTACAAAATAAGCTCAGCTGGAAGCCCCATATAAACCACATCAAGGCAAAACTATGTAAATCTCTTGCAATAATATCTAAAGTCAAAGAACTTTTAAATGAAAAAAATTTATATATTTTATACTGTTCCCTGGTCCTTCCTTACATGACCTATGGTCTAGAAGTTTGGGGAAACACTTATAAAACTAATCTTAATCCAATTACTATAATTCAAAAAAGAGCGATCCGCATTGTGAATGAAGTGGCTTACAGGGAACATACAAATGAGCTTTTCATTAAGCTAAAAGCTTAAAAGTTACCTGTGCATATTCAGGGATTATTCCAAAACGAGACTGTGGTTATAATTTCCGAAAGGAAGAAATGTTTAAAAAAACATATGTGAGAACAAGTGCAAAGCAGCATTGTGTTTCTTTTGTTGGGATTAATGTATGGAGTAAATTGGGCCAAGAGCAAAAAGACTGTAAAACTTGAATTCAATTTAAAACTCTTTTGAAGATATCATTTATGAAAAAATATGTTGAGAATGGATGCTAAGGATGCAAAAATTAAGAAGATTTTTTCTTTTCTTCTTTGGGACGATCTGAAAATAAAAAATGTATGAGTGCATGCATAAGACAAGGGCAGCTTATATTGTTTATGTTTGTAAATACACTGGGATAGGCGCAATAAGCTTAGCTTCTGCCTATTCCATTTCAGACTTGATGTTTACATGTCTTTATCTGTTAAATGTTTAAATGTCTGAATAAATAAAAATAAATCTGAATCTGAAATCTGAAAATTAAATGTAACGTTAGACGTTAATGTGGAGCGGCTGTTGGAAGCTGACTCTGGTCATCTGTAGACGCCATGAGATGTAACTTTATGTTGACGTTAGCTTTATACCCGTGGCTTCTAGCAAAACGATCTCCTATCTGAACACAGAAGTGATTTTAAACAGTGACTCATTAGGACACCACCGTAACACTTACTTTAGAATGAGGATTTCACTGTCCATGAAGGCTATTTATCCTTCTTCTCTTCTTCTTTTTCGTCTTGTTGTGTTGATCTCCCATAGACATATGTCTATGGCTACGTTCACACTGCAGTTACAAGTGACCTGAATCCGATTTTTTCGCTCATGTGACCCATATCTGATTTGCTTTTGACAGTGTGAACAGCACAAGTCGCATTGAATCTGACATTTTCTAATCAGATTCAGGCCACATTTAAATGTGGTACTGAATCGGATACGTATCGGATTTTTTTGAATGCGACCGCAATCTGAACAGCCAGGTCGCATTTAATGCGACTTTGACGTCATTCTGACCCGCGCTGCACTGTTTTGTAAATGAATGACAAATAAAGTTGATTGAAAAAAAGTGCTTTGCAGAAGTCAAGGACAATAGCGCAAACGGAGGACTTCGCAATGCCAAACAGGTTGGCCAAGGTGCGGTAACCCGCCCCCGTTGCTAACCAGTATAGCCCCACTCCGACTCGCTTTCTCAAGGAGATGGATCTCCTGAACGCCGTGTCTCATCTCGAAAGTCTCGGGGAGAGGCGCTGACAAATGTGGTGAAAGGTATTCCTCGACATTCTAAAGTTCTAGAAGAAATCCTGCTCGGTGTAACCAGCCACATCCCGATCCCACCACTCCCGGCTCCGACGCCGCATCCAAATACTCCTCTGTACGGATGTTGCCGCTATTGCTCCACATAGAGCCATCATTAAAATATGAATTTTCTTTCTCCTCTTCCTCCTTCGTGATATCACCCGCTCACAAATTTGCCGGCTGCCGCCACACACTGTTTTTAGCATTAAGCCATACAGTCCCACGTTACCGGTTGCCTTTGCCATGTTCGCTTCCGTAAACACCGCTGTGGCGTGATGTCATCAATGATCAACTGCGCATGCGGGTCACTTCAGGAGCGTGAGCTGTTCACACAGCAATCCGTAGACAGGCCGCATATAAAGAGGTAATGTGAACAGCCAAACAAAAAATCGTATTTGAGCAATAAATCGGAATTGTGCATTAAGACCTGCAGTGTGAACATAGCCTATGTTGATCTCCTGGCTATAGGCACTCCAGCAATGATAGTTCAAATCTTCCTCTTCTTCTGTGGCGATTCTTCTTCTTCTCCTAATAAATGTGGATTACAACTCTTTGTGGTACATAGCGCCAACTACTGTACAGGAGGGACTTAGCAGTCAATAGGCGTCACTGATTTCAAAATGCAACTGGCTCCTTTCAACAAGACGTGCGGTGCCATGATATGTCAATCATTTGGGGGGGCACCTGGGGGGTCCAATCAGATTTAAGGGGGGTCCAGTACTACCCCGGCCTCCCCTCTAGATCCGCCTCTGTGGCGGACGCACACACACACACACACACACACACACACACACACACACACACACATGCACACACAAACATTGTTACACCAGCACATCTGTCAAAACAGTACATTCAGAAATTATTCAGACCGCTTTAAGGTAAAGGAGTCTGAATACATTCTGAACACATTGTATATCCATTCTTAGATCAATAAAACTTAAATGATGTAATCACTATCAGCAGCAAATAACTTTAATCAGTGGTGGAAAATACTGGTGTCAGTCACTTGGACACTTACATTTTGGACACCACCTGTTCAAATCAGTATGCATCCTAAGAGCCAACTCAAAAGAACTCAACATAAATTAAGAAAAAAGTTGAGAAAAGGTCTTTCTGATAGGGGTTTAGTGTTTCCATGTGAATATGTGTGGATGCCACTTTGTCTCAAAAAGGTGATAAATGACCTGACCCCTTAAGATTTTCTAGGGCACTTATAGTGGTACTTGAATAGATGACACCTCCTTCATATCAAGTGCAGTAACTGGAGAAGTTCATTTTGTTCATTTTATTTTGGTCCTGATCTCAAAGGAGTTGCCAACTGTTCTCCTGTCCATTTAGGGAGTTATCCAACATATGATTGAAAAATGTGGATGGTACCTTATCTAAACATTTTTTCACAGGAATATGAGATGTGCCAGTCTCATGTAACTGTAAACTACACACATTTGGGGACATTTCATCTGACATGACTAACAAACAGTAATGCAATGTAAAATCTACAAATACTGTGCTCTGACTTTCATTTATAAGGTCAAATAGAGCACAACCACATCTATACATTTCATGGTAATGATATCAGTACAACCTCTATGTTTGTATTAAGGATGCATGTTATTTAGCCTTATTCACATGTAGTAAACATGTGTATACAACTACAACTCTCATATTAGTGTCATTTAGAGGTGAACTCAAATGTGCAAGTGTCCTGAAATTGAATACTAATGGATTTTGGAAGACTTTTCAAAACCAACCCCCAAAGCTGTCCATTCATTTAAATAGAAATGTTCAAAACAACTCCCAACTTCAGCATCTTCTTTAAAATAAAGGATTAAAATGATTGGAATCCTACACAAACCACATTCTACAATATGAAATGAATAATTGAATTAGGCCATCACTGCCATGTACTGCACATGAGGGGGTAATTGAACCAAAATTTGAAGCAGCAAGCCTGTAACTTACAAGTAAACTTAGAGCATAAATGCATAAGCACCTGCTTCTTTGTCTCTAAGTACTTTGACATCCATGCTTCCATAAGCCTTTTTGTTGACTGGAATATTTTTATGTGCTCACAGCAACTTTTGCAAGTGCAATTTCAGCAACTCTTTGCTCTGTGCTGCAGTTCCTATTTTGAGGAACTGAAGGGAGACTTGGGTCGTAGGTAACATGCCTTATGAAAGCATTTAATCATGATTTAAATTCAAACAGACACATTGTCCACATTACATCCAAGGTTACAATCAAATCAAACCAAATCAACCCAAATCAATTGGTATAACATCACAATGTATCCTGTAATTTTAAAGCTGTAGTTACAAAGAAATATGCAAGCCCTGTCCTTAAACATCACTGCCACAAATAAGCAACAGGATGAAAAGAGGCCATGACCAAACCAAGCAAGAGACTGCTGCTGACCAGGCAATCCCACCCTCTATATAAGAGGCAGCTCTGAGCTACTGCATTAACTGAACTTCCATCACAGGTGAGTGTTTTCACTTTGACCTCAGTTTTTACTGTTCTTTATTAGTCAGTGAAGTTAATGTGTTGCTAATTATTTTTGCATGTTGTCCAGAATTCTATGGCAGAGTTACCTGGGTGGTAGTCTTGACTAGACATTATTCTGAAACAATTTTCTTGATTTACTCCTATCACATTTAAGAAGTAGGTTCTTGCAAAATTAAAGAATCAGTTTGTTAGTTTGTATTTACATCTAATACACACTATGTTTCTTCACATACATACTGACTGATCATTAAGAGCAATACTATTTATCTGCCAATGAGGGCAGTTGAGTTGAGAGTTGAGAGAAACGCACGCACGCACGCACGCACACACACACACACACACACACACACACACAGACTTCCACAGTCTTTGTGCCTGCCATAGACTGAGAGACAGGAAGTGACAATCATTTTTTTTGTGTTTTTTTTTTGTTTGTTTGTTGTTTTCTTATTTTTGTTATTACAGTCCTGATGTGACTATGACTGTGATTGAGTCAATCATAAGTTATACATATTATACATACAGTATAACTCATTTATTGTAAATATTGTTCTCCTTTATTGTTATTATTATTTTGAATTCCAAATGCTTGCTTTGGCAATATGTACGGTGTTACCTCATGCCAATAAAGCTCTTTGAATTGAATTGAATTGAATTGAAAAGTATTTTAATGGTTTAATGATTGACTTTGACTTTAATGATTCAATTCATTACAATTTGAATATATTTTGTAAGTCTATAAACATTTTGCCATCTTTACCTCATCTGTTTCCCAATTGGCAAAATTTCCACAGAAAAAAATGTGAAATTAGAAAAACAATCAGAAACAAATTATTGTACTCATGTCTAATCATGTATTTACAGGATCTCCCAACTCCACCAGAGACGCCAACGCTCAGTTGTTTTCGGAACCAGCTGAGGTAAAAGATTTCACCATAAAAACTTTAAATCTCCACAATCAGCTGGGCAGAAGACCATAGCTATGTCATGTCGATATGTTGACACTATTGTGGACTTCATTTTTCAGTCTCCACTAAAGTGCCACCATGAGCACAGACGCAGAGATGGAGCAGTATGGCCCGGCGGCCATTTACCTCCGGAAGCCAGAGAGGGAGAGGCTTGAGGCACAAACCACTCCTTTTGATGCCAAAACTGCCTTTTTTGTGGCTGAGCCTGCGGAGATGTACCTCAAGGGTAAACTTGTAAAGAAAGAGGGTGGAAAAGCCACGGTGGAAACCGACTGTGGAAAAGTAAGTCATTCACTATTTTATTTTTTTCAACAAAACTACTTAATCGATTTCCATCTCAGACACCGTATATATACAAGGATAGGATTTACATTCATTTAAAACAATATCTTAGTAAAACATTCAGTTAACTTTTTTTTTCTCACTGTATTTTATGCTCAAACTAACTCTGTGAACAACAATATGTTCCACTTGATGAACTTTTCTGTTTGAAATTATTTCTTAGTTAAATACATTACACTGTATTTGCTGTTCAGTCCATCACAGTAAAAGAGGAGGACATCCATCCCAGGAACCCTCCCAAGTATGACAAAATTGAGGACATGGCCATGATGACCCACCTCAATGAGCCTTGCGTGTTGTATAACCTCAAAGAGCGTTATGCATCATGGATGATCTACGTGAGTTTCCACACTATGCTAATTTATTGTATATGTAAATATTTATTAAGTATGTGTACCGACATGGAAATCAAACAAAATCAAAATAAAATCACACTACGTTTATGCTTTTTACAATTTCAGACCTACTCTGGGTTGTTCTGCGTTGTCGTGAATCCCTATAAGTGGCTTCCTGTGTATGATACTACATGTGTAAAAGCATACAGAGGCAAGAAGAGGATTGAGGCTCCACCCCACATCTTCTCCATCTCTGACAATGGCTATCAGTTCATGCTCACTGGTAAGATAAAAATATCGGTGTTAGAATCTAAACACGCAGAGGTAAAATCTTCCATTGATATTTATTAAAAGAAAAGGAAAACTCATGTCAAGCATTTATGTTTGTGTTTCAGATCGTGAAAACCAGTCTGTCCTGATTACGTGAGTATAAAACACATATCGTGCTATAACTTTATTAACTTAATGATAATGAAGTAATATCTTGATAATATGTCTCGTGTACCCCAGTGGAGAATCCGGTGCTGGAAAGACTGTCAACACCAAGCGTGTCATCCAGTACTTTGCAACAATTGCAGCTATTGGAGCTAAGAAGTCTGATGCACCGCAACAACAAAGCAAAATTAAGGTGAATTTGGTTGTGTCGAATGAAAGTAGGGGCGGCTGTAGCTCAGTGGGTAGAGCTGGTGGACCATTGATTGAACTCGCTGGTTCGAATCCCCGGCTCCCCTGGGGTTGGACTGAGCTACATGCCGAAGTATCCTTGAGAAAGATACTGAACCCCAGAATTGCTCCTGATGTGCAGTTGGCACCCTGTGGGGCAGCCACTGCCATCAGTAAGGGTCCTGCAATGAGCTGGTGACTCATCCAGGGTGTACCCTGGCCTTCGCCCATGAGTAGAACTGGATTTGGCCCCAGTAAGCCCTGCAACCCTCAGGGGGATAAAAAGCGGCAACATCCCGCAACCCTCACGGAAAAAGCGGAAAAGAAAAGGAATGAACGAATGAAAGTGTTTGTCAGAGGAAAGTTAATTTGAATGTATAGCTCATGTAATTCAAATCTTCTCTTGCAGGGCTCTCTTGAGGACCAGATTGTTGCGGCCAACCCTCTGTTGGAGTCCTATGGTAATGCCAAGACTGTGAGGAATGACAACTCCTCTCGTTTTGTAAGTATTATAGGAAACATCTTGAGACCTTTTTCATTCCTACATTTAAGATACAAAAAACAAAGATAATATTAATGATCTGGCTGTCTAGGGTAAATTTATCAGGATCCACTTTGGCACTACTGGCAAGCTGTCTTCATGTGATATTGAAACATGTAAGTTTCAACCATGGTATTTGTTACTATCCATTTAAATTATGATTTAGGCTCTGATAAAGTTAGCAATTTAAATTTCTTCTACTTAGATCTGCTGGAGAAGTCTCGTGTCACCTTCCAGTTGTCTGCTGAGAGGAGCTACCATATCTTCTACCAGCTGATGACTGGCCACAAGCCTGAGCTCTTGGGTATGTTACTACACTAATTCTAAATAAGACTTTAAACAATATCAGAAAAAACGTCAAACACTACTATGTACTTCTACTGTCCTCCTCTAGAGGCTCTTCTGATCACCACCAACCCCTATGACTACCCAATGATCAGTCAGGGTGAAATCACTGTGAAAAGCATCGATGATGTGGAGGAGTTCATTGCAACAGATGTAAGACAACAATTTAGTTAAAGAGATAGTATACAGGGGAAAATGTTCAACATACCAATGACTTTGCTTAACTTACACTGCAGACTGCTATTGACATCTTGGGTTTCAACGCTGAGGAGAAATTGGGCATCTACAAGCTGACTGGAGCTGTGATTCATCATGGCGGCATGAAATTCAAGCAGAAGCAGCGTGAGGAGCAGGCTGAACCAGATGGCAATGAGGGTAATTTCTGAAATAATCCACTCTTATCATGTAAGCTTTCTGGTGTATAAGATACTACACAAGTCAGTGTGTATTTATAATTCCATGAGGGATGGGTCATGTTAATGACCAAACCCGAAAACAAAGTATTCCTTCATTTATTAATTCTCATAACTTGTTTTTTTTCACTCAATCAGAGGCTGATAAAATCGCCTACCTCCTGGGCCTGAACTCAGCTGATATGCTGAAAGCTCTGTGCTACCCAAGAGTCAAGGTCGGCAATGAGATGGTGACCAAAGGTCAGACCGTCCCACAGGTAAAAAGACGGAATTTGGGTGTTTGGAAAGGGAAATGTTTACATTTCCAAATAGAAAAATCACACTTATAAATCCCCACACTTAAATTCTTATATTTAGGTCAACAATTCTGTCAGCGCTCTGTGCAAATCCATCTACGAGAAAATGTTCTTGTGGATGGTGGTCCGTATCAATGAGATGCTGGACACAAAGCAGGCAAGACAGTTCTTCATTGGAGTGTTGGATATCGCTGGATTTGAGATCTTTGATGTAAGTTTTAGAAAATCAACCTTTCTGAGAGATTCAAAAGTTCAAACTTACTTTGGAATGAAACTAAATGCTTTTCTATAACTACAGTTCAACAGCTTGGAGCAACTCTGCATCAACTTCACCAATGAGAAACTGCAACAGTTCTTCAACCACACTATGTTTGTCCTGGAGCAAGAGGAGTACAAGAAGGAAGGTATTATTTGGGAGTTCATTGACTTCGGTATGGACTTGGCTGCCTGCATTGAGCTTATTGAGAAGGTAACATACCACTTTGTTAAACAAGTTAGATTTCTCCATTCAAATACAAATGTTTGCTTCTTCAGGTGATTTTTTTTTCTCACCATGAAATGTAAATTCTTCTCAGCCAATGGGCATCTTCTCCATCCTTGAAGAGGAGTGCATGTTCCCCAAGGCCTCTGACACAACTTTCAAGAACAAGCTGCATGATCAGCATCTTGGCAAGACCAAGGCCTTTGAGAAGCCAAAGCCTGGAAAGGGCAAGGCTGAAGCTCACTTCGCCCTGGTTCACTATGCTGGCACAGTGGAATACAATATCAATGGCTGGCTGGACAAGAACAAGGACCCCCTGAATGATTCAGTTGTTCAGCTTTACCAGAAATCTTCAAATAAACTGCTGGCGTTACTGTATGCAGCCATGCCTGGAGCTGACGGTAAGAAAGAAAAGTGAGCAGAGTATATAGAAACTCTGTGTACCCTGTACAGATGTGTTAACCTCCTATGTTCTACTGTTATAGTGAGCATTGATGCCATCTTTTTTCATAGCTAATGGCTTCTTACTGAAAATTGAGGTCTGGAAAGTTACAGGCAGTGCAGCGACTTTGTAGTGAAAAATCGGTGCGTCTGTTTCAATTGAGTCTGACCACCTGAGAAACTGGTAACTTCTCTTTGGTAATATATTCATTTCGGAAAATTTAAAAAGTGAAATCAACATTCCAGAGACAAAAGTTTACAACAGTTACTGCTGTGTAATCCAATGCCAGTAATAACATTCAGTATTTTGCAAAACAGGCTGCTGATTGAAATTGAAACTAAAAAATACACATTCAACATGGAAGAAAACATAAACCACTTACTGCAATGTATTATCATTATTATTATTATTATTCAGTACCTTTAATAAAAATGTCATGTTTTGCAAAATAGAGGCTTCTGGTGGCGGCAAGAAGGGAGGCAAGAAGAAGGGTGGTTCCTTCCAGACTGTGTCTGCTCTTTTCAGGGTATGTATTATTTCATATTTTTGGACAACAATTAACAATCTGATCTTAAAATATCGATGACCTATTATTTTGTAATGCTCATCCACAGGAGAACTTGGGCAAGCTGATGACCAACTTGAGGAGCACTCACCCTCACTTTGTCCGCTGTCTGATTCCCAATGAAACAAAGACCCCAGGTAAGAAGCACATAACCCAGATTTGTGCACTGTGTGTGACATGGTCATGTAAAGAAATGTTTTGATGCAATGAGTTTGCAATGTGCAGGTCTTATGGAGAACTTCTTGGTCATCCACCAGCTGAGGTGTAATGGTGTGCTGGAGGGCATCAGAATCTGCAGAAAGGGCTTCCCCAGCAGAATTCTCTATGGTGACTTCAAGCAGAGGTGACTGCAGTTTTCATTATAACCAAGTCAAGTTGATTTCTGTAGAGGTATTAGGATGATAAACACTGAGAAAAAGTGGGCAGAAGATAAAAGGAACAATGTTATTTTCTCTTGTAGATACAAAGTATTGAATGCCAGTGTCATCCCTGAGGGACAGTTCATTGACAACAAGAAAGCTTCAGAGAAGCTGCTGGGCTCCATTGATGTGGACCACACTCAGTACAAGTTTGGACACACAAAGGTTCATCCTCAATGACAGCACTAACGCATTTACTTGTGTGGTTGTCCTATTATATCCATATGCACTGAATACTAATTTGCCCCACTTGACAACATAGGTGTTCTTCAAAGCTGGTCTGCTGGGTACCCTGGAGGAGATGAGAGATGAGAAACTGGCTACGCTGGTGACCATGACTCAGGCTCTCTGCAGAGGATATGTCATGAGGAAGGAGTTTGTTAAGATGTGGGAGAGGAGGTAGGATTATTTGACTGGACCCTAAACTGTATTGTCCAATTATGTAGTAGATATATTTTTAAAATGGTAAGAACTAGAAGTTCAATAGAATAATGTTTCAGAAGAAATGACACTTTCTGCATGTGTCTCATTTTCCAGGGAAGCTATCTACTCTATCCAGTACAACATCCGTTCATTCATGAATGTTAAGAACTGGCCATGGATGAATCTCTACTTCAAGATCAAGCCTCTCCTGAAGAGTGCCGAGACTGAGAAGGAGCTGCAGCAGATGAAGGAGAACTATGATAAGATGAAAACAGACCTGGCTACTGCCCTTGCCAAGAAGAAGGAACTGGAGGAGAAGATGGTTTCCCTGGTACAGGAGAAGAATGACCTGCAACTCCAAGTGGCTTCAGTAAGTAGAAAACAAAGAAAGTACAATTTTATTTCATATACGCTTCACTAATTGTACCATGTTGCCTAAATTATCAGATATCTAGGTGTGATAAGAAGAGGCCACTGACTTCTGATACCAGAGAATATATCAATCTTTGTAAATGTATGGTGTGTTCATTGTGTACAATAGGAAGTGGATAACCTCTCTGATGCTGAGGAAAGATGTGAAGGGCTCATTAAGAGCAAGATCCAACTCGAGGCCAAACTCAAAGAGACAACCGAGAGACTGGAGGATGAAGAGGAAATCAATGCTGAGCTGACTGCCAAGAAGAGGAAGCTGGAGGACGAATGCTCTGAGCTGAAGAAAGACATTGATGACTTGGAGCTCACTTTGGCTAAAGTGGAGAAGGAGAAACATGCCACAGAAAACAAGGTTTGAATTATTTTAAACCCACATTAATTTAAAGACAGACCATATCAATATAATGTGATGGAAATACTGTATCTTTGAAATCTATTTAGGTGAAAAATCTGACAGAGGAGATGGCATCTCAAGATGAGTCTATTGCCAAGTTAACCAAGGAGAAGAAAGCCCTCCAAGAGGCCCACCAGCAAACACTTGATGATCTCCAAGCAGAGGAAGACAAAGTCAACACTCTGACCAAAGCCAAGACAAAGCTGGAACAGCAAGTGGACGATGTAAGAAAAAAATTGTTTCGATAGTGTGTTTCTCTTGTAAAGTACCTAGTGTTTTAATTGACATTCCATGAGAAATATTCAAAATAATGTATAATGTAAATCATATTTCTTTGTGATTACACACTATCATTTGAATACCTCAGATAATTTATCATTAACTGTCATGTGATAGCTCGAGGGGTCACTGGAGCAAGAGAAGAAGCTCCGCATGGACCTTGAGAGAGCCAAGAGGAAGCTTGAAGGAGATCTGAAACTAGCCCAGGAATCCATCATGGATCTGGAGAATGACAAACAGCAATCTGATGAGAAAATCAAGAAGTAAGGTTTTTGATTTAGGTTATTAATCACCTTTTCAGCATCTTAAACATTACACTCCAACAACAGTACAAACTATGACAGTGAAAGCTTTCTTTTTATCCTCATCAAGGAAAGAATTTGAAACCAGCCAGCTCCTCAGCAAGATTGAGGATGAACAGTCTCTTGGTGCTCAGCTTCAGAAGAAGATCAAGGAGCTCCAGGTGAGGAGCTATACAATGTTATATACATGCAAATCAAACTCAGTAAATCAAAAACACCACATTATATTCAAGTCAATAAACCTTCTTTCCTTAAATCTAGGCCCGTATTGAGGAGCTGGAGGAAGAGATTGAGGCTGAGAGGGCTGCTCGGGCTAAGGTTGAGAAGCAGAGGGCTGACCTCTCCAGGGAGCTTGAGGAGATCAGTGAGAGGCTCGAGGAGGCTGGTGGAGCAACAGCTGCTCAGATTGAGATGAGCAAGAAGCGTGAAGCTGAGTTCCAGAAGTTGCGCCGGGATCTTGAAGAGTCAACCCTGCAGCATGAAGCAACCGCATCAGCTCTCCGCAAGAAGCAGGCAGACAGTGTTGCAGAGCTGGGAGAGCAGATCGACAACCTCCAGCGTGTCAAGCAGAAGCTGGAGAAGGAGAAGAGCGAGTACAAGATGGAGATTGATGATCTCTCCAGCAACATGGAGGCTGTTGCTAAAGCTAAAGTGAGTCATTTGTTTAAAGATGAGGTATTTGCCTTTCGTTATGCTCAGAAACACGACCTCTAACCAATAAATATGGCAGTAGCAGTACATTTAGAAAAAAACTCAACGAACATCATGTTTTGTTGTTGACAGGGCAACTTAGAAAAAATGTGCAGAACTGTTGAGGACCAGTTGAGTGAGCTCAAAGCCAAAAATGATGAGAATGTTCGCCAGCTGAACGACATTAATGGACAAAAGGCAAGACTGCAGACAGAGAATGGTGAGTGTCCTGGAATAGAAAGTTCTCATGGAAGTTATTAATGAGAATATTAATAATAAAAGATCTCATTCATACATTGTCATTCAGGTGAGTTCTCCCGCCAGCTTGAAGAGAAGGAAGCTCTTGTTTCCCAGCTGACCAGAGGAAAACAGGCCTTCACTCAGCAGATTGAGGAGCTTAAGAGACACGTTGAGGAGGAAGTCAAGGTAAACAAGTTCACATGCGTTGTTATTACATGTCAACAGGGGGTATATTCTCTTTTTCAAATGTAGTCATTCATAATATGAACCATAATACTGTAGTAAGATTTAAAAGATCAAAGTATCAAGAATCTATTCCCACAGCAAAACATACAGGCATACTGCTATTATTGCTAAGTGAATCTTTTATGAATTACATTTATTGACAGATGATGAAAAGTTACATGATGATGAGTAGCAAATATGATAGATGCAGAAACAGTCTTGAGGATTCAAAACTAAATGGCTACATCAAAGTGATTAAACTTTTAAAAAAGTACTTCCACTTCATAGGTACGATACTAATGTTTTGTCATGTTCAACAGGCCAAGAATGCCCTGGCCCATGCAGTTCAGTCAGCTCGCCATGACTGTGATCTGCTCAGAGAGCAGTTTGAGGAGGAGCAGGAGGCCAAAGCTGAGCTACAGAGAGGAATGTCCAAGGCCAACAGTGAGGTGGCTCAGTGGAGAACCAAATATGAGACTGATGCTATCCAGCGCACTGAGGAGCTGGAGGAGTCCAAGTATATAATCCTTTCTACTGTTCCAAAGATAAATCCATTTTTTCTATCTTTGTTCACTAAAGCTCAAATAATTCCTCTTCACTACAGGAAAAAGCTTGCCCAGCGCTTGCAGGATGCTGAGGAATCCATTGAGGCTGTGAACTCCAAGTGTGCCTCTCTGGAGAAGACCAAGCAGAGGCTGCAGGGTGAGGTGGAGGACCTCATGATTGATGTTGAGAGAGCCAATGCTCTGGCTGCCAACCTTGACAAGAAGCAGAGGAACTTTGATAAGGTAAATGGTTAAACTAATAATCAACACCAGTTTTTTGGTGAGAAACAAGCACCTTAATTAATAAATAGTCACTGAATTAAGATATTATGACCTATACAATTCCAGGTCCTTGCAGAATGGAAACAGAAGTATGAGGAGGGCCAGGCAGAGCTGGAGGGAGCTCAGAAGGAGGCTCGTTCTCTCAGCACTGAACTGTTCAAGATGAAGAACTCTTATGAGGAGGCTCTGGATCATCTGGAGACAATGAAGAGAGAGAACAAGAACCTGCAGCGTATGCCAATCTTACTGTATTTAATGTAATGGTCATAGTAATTGCAAGGGTTCTTCTTTGCCCTCTAGTAGTGAAGTCTGTGAGCATTATTTGGTTGTAAAAGCACTGACACATTTTCCAGATGTAATCTGCACATACAGTTCTAACTACATTTGACTTTGGTTGTTCTACAGAGGAGATCTCAGACCTGACTGAACAGATTGGTGAGACTGGAAAGAGTATCCATGAGTTGGAGAAAGCCAAGAAGACTGTAGAGACTGAGAAGTCTGAAATTCAGTCAGCACTGGAGGAAGCTGAGGTAAAATCTTGATGACATTATTGAACCACTATGATAAAATACATGGTTAAAATGTAACCATGTATTCATTTTGAATTTATTCCTGCAAAAAAAATACCTTTTGTTGTTTTTTTGACTTTTTAAGGGCACACTGGAGCATGAGGAGGCCAAAATTCTCCGTGTCCAGCTTGAGCTCAACCAGATCAAAGGTGAGGTTGACAGGAAGCTGGCAGAGAAGGATGAGGAGATGGAGCAGATCAAGAGGAACAGCCAGAGGGTGATTGACTCCATGCAGAGCACTCTTGATTCTGAGGTCAGGAGCAGGAATGATGCCCTGAGAGTCAAGAAGAAGATGGAGGGAGACCTGAATGAGATGGAGATTCAGCTGAGCCATTCCAACAGGCAGGCTGCTGAGGCCCAGAAACAACTGAGGAATGTCCAGGGACAACTCAAGGTAAGATTTGTTTCATAACTAAATGTATTTTTTCCTCATAATCAAAGGGAAATTACATAAATTTTCTTTTTCTCTGTTCAATGTCAGGATGCCCAACTGCACCTTGATGATGCTGTCAGAGGACAGGAAGACATGAAGGAGCAGGTTGCCATGGTGGAGCGCAGAAATGGCCTGATGGTGGCTGAGATCGAGGAGCTGAGAGCAGCTCTGGATCAGACAGAGAGAGGACGCAAAGTGGCTGAGCAGGAGTTGGTTGATGCTAGTGAGCGTGTTGGACTGCTTCACTCTCAGGTGTGTTTTTGTTAATTCACGAAAATGTTATCCAATCAAAGATGTGAGACACATACCAATTAACACTGTCTATTCTTGGTGAAATTCAGAACACCAGTCTTATGAACACCAAGAAGAAGCTGGAGTCTGACCTCGTCCAGGTTCAAGGTGAAGTGGATGATGCTGTTCAGGAATCAAGAAATGCTGAAGAGAAAGCCAAGAAGGCTATTACTGATGTGAGTTATGTTTTTATGTTTTTTCTTCTTCAAGAAATATATTTTAACACTTCATTAATTATTATTAATAATTATTATAATTAAAATCAAGGCTAAAAATTATGTTTCTAAAATGTGCATTATTTCAGGCTGCCATGATGGCTGAGGAGCTGAAGAAGGAGCAGGACACCAGTTCTCACCTGGAGAGGATGAAGAAGAACCTGGAGGTCACAGTGAAGGACCTCCAGCACCGTCTGGATGAGGCTGAGAACCTCGCCATGAAGGGTGGCAAGAAGCAGCTCCAGAAACTGGAGTCCAGGGTATGCACTGTATATGCTTTACATGCTTATAATATTTGAGTTTCATGTAAACTGCACTTTTAATGCGTTAATAGATAAATAAATTCAGCTTTTCAGACATTTTCGATGATTTTTATCATCACATTACAGGTACGTGAGCTGGAGAGTGAAGTTGAGGCGGAGCAGAGACGTGGAGCTGATGCTATAAAAGGAGTTCGCAAATATGAGAGGAGAGTGAAGGAGCTGACATACCAGGTAAGCTGTACTGAAAATCTCCCCTAACCTTTAATTCATTCTCTAGTCTTCTTCACATACTGTATAAACTTGTATCTGTACAGACTGAGGAGGACAAGAAGAATGTGAACAGACTTCAGGATCTGGTGGACAAGCTGCAGCTTAAAGTGAAATCTTACAAGAGACAGGCTGAGGAGGCTGTAAGTCAAATACATAATGTGGCACATCATTGACAGCTGATTTAATAATAACATCACTATTAACTGTCTTGTAACTATGCCAACATACCTCTAAACACTTAACAGGAGGAGCAGGCCAACAGCCACATGTCCAGGCTCAGGAAGGTTCAGCATGAGTTTGAGGAAGCTCAGGAGCGTGCTGACATTGCTGAGTCCCAGGTCAACAAGCTGAGAGTCAAGAGCCGTGACACTGGAAAGGTATGTTTGTTTTTAAAAGAATTTGATGCTGTGAACGTTCACTGATGACACTGTGGATCAATATCACATCTTATATGATACCCAAATAATAATACTTGATTTTTATCCCTCTTTTTTTAGTCTGATTCTGCTGAGTAAGTGTCATCATCCTTTAGGCCTTTCAACAGAGTTCATAAAATATGAACCATGGTGGGGGTTTCTTTACAATAAAGACGATACCTTTCATCATTATCCTGAATCCTGTCACTTCCTTTCAGATGAATAATTTATTTTGTTGACCAGAGAAATCCGTCCGAAACGAAGTAGAGCAATTAGCCTTGTAATATCATATGGTAGAGTATTTGCAGCATGTTACTAAAAACCTCATGATATTTAGGAAGTTAAAATTCCTGTCGCCATCCACCGAAACACAGCTCCTTTCCTTTTCAAAGCGTTAAGAGGCTCTGCAATCCTTGAAAAGTTAGGGACGGGTTCCTCTACCCGGTAGTCATGAAGCGCCTCTGTCTTTGCCGGATATCCCCCATCTACATCCATACTCACTACATGACCCAGGAATTTAGGTTTGTGGCACTGATGTCTTTAGAATAGAATATAATATCTTTATTGTCACTTTAACAGATACAACGAAATTAAGTGCAGTCATTGTTCAGTGCAAAACATCTATTTGAGGTAGTATATGCATAAATAAATACATAAATTAAAACTACTGTATGCATATTATTGCTAAAAACACATAGGAGACCCACCCATACAGACATCCACCTTCCAAAATTGCACATAGCCCTATTGACAAAGATAAGTGGTGAGAACTATGCTTCAGTAGCACTATTAAATGCACTTATGGCTGTTGGATAAAAACTGTTTTGTAGTCTGTTTGTTGTAGTTTTCATGGACCTGTATGAGTTTGAACAGTGTATGACTGGGGTGTGATGAGTCCTGTACGATGGTTTTGGCCTTTTTGAGGCAGCGGGAACTGTGAAGTTTTTGAGAGGGGAGAGGGCAGCCGATGATTTTCTGTGCTGCCTTTGTGACCCCCTGGAACTTTTTCCTCTGTGCCACAGTGCAGCTTGAAAACCACACACAGAGACAGTATGACAGAATGCTCTCAATTGAGCAGCAGTAGAAGGACACCGGAAGATTTTGGGGGATGTTGTTCCTCCTGAGAACTCTCGGGAAGTAAAGTCTCTCCTGGGCCTTCTTCACTAGCTCAGTAGTGTGGACGCCCCATGTCAGGTCCTCCATGATGTTGACTCCCAGGAAGCAGAAGTCAGAGAACCTCTCCACACAGGTCCCGCCTACGAGCAGTGGCTGGATGTTGGTTTCTTCCTCCTGAAGTCCACGATGAGCTCCTAGAATAGATGACTATGTCATCCAGGCACACTATGCAGCAGTCTACGAGGCAGCTCCGCAGCACATGATTGAGCAGCCTTTTGAAGGTGGCTGGAGCAGAGTCTAGCAACACTTGCAGTATAGTATGAACATTTTCCTCAGACTTTTTCACTCCATGCACCCTGTAAGTAGGTGAAAATTGTCCAGAAGTCTCTACTCTGCAACTACCATTGGAGAAAATGACAAAAAACAATGGGGTGAAGCAATGACAGCCAAATGCAAGTGACAATGGGAGTGGAAGGAGATGAATCTACTGCTGTAATCTCCTAGACACACTCTTAGGACCATAGACCACTAAGCAGCCTGAAAGGTCATTCCACCATGATCAATTCTTCTTCTTCTTATTAATTATTATAAGGAAACATATGTTGTAATTCCAACATTTAAAAAAACAATGCTTAAGAAAAAGGCTCAAATTAAAACTTGACCTGGCATTTTCCATCTTGGGCCTCAGCAGATTTCATTTCATAGCAGAATCCAGAATGTACAACAAATGGGTCCAAATAAGTGATCATCTTTTCACACAAACAATATTAACATTTGTTGATCATCCAGGTTGTTTTATTACAAACATAACAAACTCCCTGGATGAACTCAAAATGTATTTACAGCAGACAAAGGCTTCTTGGTAGCTGGTAAATGCTAAAATCCCTCATTCCATAGCTGTCATATGTGTCTCTTACACACACATACAATCACACACACACACACACAGGCACATACAAACATTGTTACACCAGCACCCCTTTAAAGTAAAAGGGTCTGAATACATTCTGAACACACTGTATATTCATTCTTAGAATTGATAAAAATCTTACTTAAATGATGTAATCAATATCAGGAGTAAATAACTTTACTCAATGGTTGAAAATACTAGTGTCAGTCACATGGACACCACCTGCTCAAATCAGTATGGGGTAGGGGTTTAGTGTTTCAATGTGAATATGTGTGGATGCCACTTTGACTCAAAAAGGCCATAAATGACCTGACCCCTTAAGACTTTCTATGGCACTTATAGTGGTACTTTAATAGATGTCACCTCCTTCGTATCAAATGTAGTAACTGGAGAAGATACATTTATTTTGGTCCTGATCTCAAAGGAGTTGCCAACTGTTTTAATGTCCGTTTAGGGAGTTATCCAACAGATGATTGAATGATATGGATAGTACCTGTCTAAACTTTTATTACAGGAATATGAGATGTGCCAGTCCCCTGTAACTGTAAACTACAAACATTTGGGGACATTTCCAAAACTAAGGTTTTTGAATTTATCTGACATTGCTCACAAACAGTAATGCAATTTAAAATCCATAAATACTGTGCTCCAACTTTCATTTATAAGGTCAAAAAGAGCACATATCTATACATTTCATGGAAATGATATCAGTGCAACCTATGTGTTTGTATTAAGGATGCATTTTTTTATTTAATAAACATGTGTATACAACTACAACGCTTACATAAGTGTCATTTAGGGGTGAACTCAAGGGTCCTGAAACTGAACACCAATGGATTTTGGAAGACTTTTCAAAACCAACCTCCAAAGCTGTCCATTCATTTAAGGAAAGATGTTCAAAACAAATCCCAACGTCAGCCTTGCTTAAAATTCTGCACTATGAAATTAATAATTGAATTTGGCCATTACTGTCATGTCTTAGAGCAGAAATGCATAAGCACCTGCTTCTTTCTCGCTAAGTAATTTGACATTCATGCTTCCATGAGCCTTATTTTGTTGACTGGAATATTTTCATGTTCTCCCATAGCAATTTTTGAAAGTCCAATTTCAGCAACTCTTTGCTCTGTGCTGCAATTCCTATTTTGAGGAACTGAATGGAGACTTGGGTCATAGGTAACATGCCTTATGAAAGCATTTAATCATGATTTAAATTCAAACAGACACATTGTCCACATTACATCCAAGATTACAATCAAATCAAATCAAGTCAAATCAAATCAATTCAATTGGTACAACATCACAATGTATCCTGTATTTTCTAAGCTGTAGTTACAAAGAAATATGCAAACCCTGTCCTTAATCATCACTGGCACAGGCAATCCCACCCTCTATAAAAGAGGCAGCTCTGAGCTACTGCATTAAATGAACTTCCATCACAGGTGAGTGTTTTCACTTTGACCTCAGTTTTTACTGTTCTTTATTAGTCAGTGAAGTTAATGTGTTGCTAATTACTTTTGCTTATTGTCAAGAATTCTATGCAGAGTTACCTGGGTGGTAGTCTTGACTAGACATTATTCCAAAACAATTTTCTTCATAAACTCCTATCACATTTAAGAAGTAGGTTCTTAGAAAATTAACAGTTTGTTGGTTTGTATTTGCATCTAATACACACTATGTTTCATCTTATACATACTGACTGATCGTTAAGAGCAATACTATTTCTCTGTCAATGAGGGCAGTTGAGTTGAGAGTTGAAGGAAAAGAATTTTAATGGTTTAATGATTGACTTTGACTTTAATGATTCAATCCATTACAATTTGAATCTGTTTGGCAAATCTATAAACATTTTGCCATATTCACCCTCATCTGTTTCCTAATTGGCTACATTTACACATAAAAAAAATGTGAAATTAGAAAAACAATCCGAAACAAGTTATTGTACTAATGTCTAATCATGTATTTACAGGATCTCCCAACTCCACCAGAGACGCCAACGCTCAGTTGTTATTGGAACCAGCTGAGGTGAAATATTTTACCATAAAAAACTTTAAATCCCCGTAATCAGCTGGGCAGAAGACAACAGCTATGTCAGGTTGATATGTTAACACTATTGTGGATTTCATCTTTTCAGTCTCCACTGAAGTGCCACCATGAGCACAGACGCAGAGATGGAGCAGTATGGCCCGGCGGCCATTTACCTCCGGAAGCCAGAGAAGGAGAGGCTTGAGGCACAAACCACTCCTTTTGATGCCAAAACTGCCTATTTTGTGGCTGAGCCTACGGAGATTTACCTCAAGGGTAAACTTGTAAAGAAAGAGGGTGGAAAAGCCATGGTGGAAACCGACTGTGGAAAAGTAAGTCATTCACTGTTTTACTTTTTTCAACTAAAGTACTCAATCGATATCCATCTAAGACACCTTGTACATACAAGGATAGGATTTACATTAATTTAAAACAATATCTTAGTAAAATATTCAGTCAACTATTTGTTTCTCATTGTATTTTGGGCTCAAACTGAAACTGTGAACAACAACGTGATCCATGTGATGAACTTTTCTGTTTGAAATTATGTCTTGGTTAAATACATTACACTGTATTTGCTGTTCAGACGATCACAGTGAAAGAGGATGACATCCATCCCAGGAACCCTCCCAAGTATGACAAAATTGAGGACATGGCCATGATGACCCACCTCAATGAGCCTTGCGTGTTGTATAACCTCAAAGAGCGTTATGCATCATGGATGATCTACGTGAGTTTCTACACTATGCTAATCTAATGTATATGTAAATATGTATAGAGTATGTGTACCTACATGGAAAACAAACAAAATCTAAATCAAATCACACTATGTTTATACTTTTTACAATTTCAGACCTACTCTGGGCTGTTCTGTGTTGTCGTGAATCCCTATAAGTGGCTTCCCGTGTATGATTCTGTATGTGTAGCAGCATACAGAGGCAAGAAGAGGATTGAGGCTCCACCCCACATCTTCTCCATCTCTGACAATGGCTATCAGTTCATGCTCACTGGTAAGATAAAAATGTCGGTGTTGGAATCTAAACACACAGAGGTAAAATCTTCCATTGATATTTATAAAAAAGGAAAAGAAGACTCATGTCAAGCATTTATGTTTGTGTTTCAGATCATGAGAACCAGTCTATCCTGATTACGTGAGTATAAAACACACTATCTTGCTATAACTTTATTAACTTAATGATGATGAAGCAAAATCTTGATAATATGTCTTGTGTACCCCAGTGGAGAATCCGGTGCTGGAAAGACTGTCAACACCAAGCGTGTCATCCAGTACTTTGCAACAATTGCAGCTATTGGAGCAAAGAAGACTGAGCCAACACCTGGCAAAATGCAGGTAAAAATGGTTGTGTCAGATGAAAGTGTTTGTCAGAGGAAAGTGTATTTGAATGTGTAGCTCATGTAATTGAAATCCTCTCTTGCAGGGCTCTCTTGAGGACCAGATCGTTGCAGCCAACCCTCTGTTGGAGGCCTATGGTAATGCCAAGACTGTGAGGAATGACAACTCCTCTCGTTTTGTAAGTATTATAGGAAACATCTTGAGACCTTTTTCATTCCTACATTTAAAAAACAAAAAACAAAGATAATATTAATGATCTGGCTCTCTAGGGTAAATTTATCAGGATCCACTTTGGCACTTCTGGCAAACTGGCTTCAGCTGATATTGAAACATGTAAGTTTCAATTATGGTATTTGTCACCATCCATTAAAATTATTATCTAGGCTCTGATAAAGTTAGCAATTTAAATTTCTTCCTCTTAGATCTGCTGGAGAAGTCTCGTGTCACCTTCCAGTTGTCTGCTGAGAGGAGCTACCATATATTCTACCAGCTGATGACTGGCCACAGGCCTGAACTCTTGGGTATGTTACTACACTGATTCTAAATAAGACTTGAAACAATATCAGAAAAAAATCAAACAATAGTATGTAATTCTCCTGTCCTCCTCTAGAGGCTCTTCTGATCACCACCAACCCCTATGACTACCCAATGATCAGTCAGGGTGAAATCACTGTGAAAAGCATCAATGATGTGGAGGAGTTCGATGCAACAGATGTAAGACAACAATTTAGTTAAAGAGATGGTATACAGGGGAAAATGTTTAACATACAAATAACTTTGCTTAATTTACTCTGCAGACTGCTATTGACATCTTGGGCTTCACTCCTGAGGAGAAATTGGGCATCTACAAGCTGACTGGAGCTGTGATGCATCATGGCAACATGAAATTCAAGCAGAAGCAGCGTGAGGATCAGGCTGAACCAGATGGCACGGAGGGTAATTTCTAAAATAATACACTTTAATATTGCTTTATTTCTGGTCTGTAAGATACCACACAATTCATAGGGATGGGTCATGTTTATTACCAAACATGAAAACAAAATATTAATTCATTCATTCATATGACTTCTTGTTCCTCCCCATAAGTGGCTGATAAAATCGCCTACCTCCTGGGCCTGAACTCAGCTGATATGCTGAAAGCTCTGTGCTACCCAAGAGTCAAAGTCGGCAATGAGATGGTGACCAAAGGTCAGACCGTTCCACAGGTAAAAAGACGGAATTTGGGTGTTTGGAAAGGGAAATGTTTACATTTCAAATAGAAAAATCACACTCATAAATCCCCACACTTAAATTATTATATTTAGGTCAACAATTCTGTCAGCGCTCTGTGCAAATCCATCTATGAGAAAATGTTCTTGTGGATGGTCATCCGTATCAATGAGATGCTGGACACAAAGCAGGCAAGACAGTTCTTCATTGGTGTGTTGGATATCGCTGGATTTGAAATCTTTGATGTAAGTTTTAGAAAATCAACCCTTCTGGAAAATGCCTAAGTTCAAACTTATTTTGGTATGAAACTAAATGCTTTTCTATAACTACAGTTCAACAGCTTGGAGCAACTCTGCATCAACTTCACCAATGAGAAACTGCAACAGTTCTTCGACCACCACATGTTTGTCCTGGAGCAAGAGGAGTACAAGAAGGAAGGTATTATTTGGGAGTTCATTGACTTCGGTATGGATTTGGCTGCCTGCATTGAGCTTATCGAGAAGGTAACATACCACTTTGTTAAACAAGTTAGATTTCTCCATTCAAGTACAAATGTTAGCTTCCTCAGGTAATTTCTATTTCTTACCATGAAATGTAAATTCTTCTCAGCCAATGGGCATCTTCTCCATCCTTGAAGAGGAGTGCATGTTCCCCAAGGCCTCTGACACAACTTTCAAGAACAAGCTGCATGATCAGCATCTTGGCAAGACCAAGGCCTTTGAGAAGCCAAAGCCCGGAAAGGGCAAGGCTGAAGCTCACTTCGCCCTGGTTCACTATGCTGGCACAGTGGAATACAATATCAATAGCTGGCTGGACAAGAACAAGGACCCCCTGAATGATTCAGTTGTTCAGCTTTACCAGAAGTCTTCAAACAAACTGCTGGCGATGTTATATGCAGCCATGCCTGGAGCTGACGGTAAGAAAGAAAAGTGAGCAGAGTATATAGAAACTCTGTGTGCTCTGTACAGATGTGTTAACCTCCTATTTTCTACTGTTGAAGTTAGTGAGCATTGTTGCCATCTTTTTTCATAGCTATTGGCTGCTTACTGAAAATTGAGGTCTGGAAAGTTACAGGCAGTGCAGCGACTTTGTAGTGAAAAACGATGTGTCTGTTTCAACTGATTAAATAATTTTGCAAAATAGAGGCTGCTGGAGGTGGCGGCAAGAAGGGTGGCAAGAAGAAGGGTGGTTCCTTCCAGACTGTGTCTGCTCTTTTCAGGGTATGTATTGTTTCATATTTTTGGACAACAATGAACAATTTCATCTTAAAATATTGATGAGCTATTATTTTGTAATACTCATCCACAGGAGAACTTGGGCAAGCTGATGACCAACTTGAGGAGCACTCACCCTCACTTTGTCCGCTGTCTGATTCCTAATGAGACAAAGATGCCAGGTAAGAAGCACATAACCCAGATTTGGGCACTTTGTGTGACATGGTCATGTTAAGAAATGTTTTGATACAACGAGTTTGCAATGTGCAGGTCTTATGGAGAACTTCTTGGTCATCCACCAGCTGAGGTGTAATGGTGTGCTGGAGGGCATCAGAATCTGCAGAAAGGGCTTCCCCAGCAGAATCCTCTATGGTGACTTCAAGCAGAGGTGACTGCAGTTTTTATTACAAGCAAGTCAAGTTGATTTCCATAGAGGTATTAGGATGGTAAACACCAAGAAAAAGTGGGAGGAAGATAAAAGGAACCATATAATTTTCTCTTGTAGATACAAAGTATTGAATGCCAGTGTCATCCCTGAGGGACAGTTCATTGACAACAAGAAAGCTTCAGAGAAGCTGCTGGGCTCCATTGATGTAGACCACACTCAGTACAAGTTTGGACACACAAAGGTTCATCCTCAACGACAGTTCTATAAGATTTACTTGTGCGGTTGTTCTGTTGTACCCATATGCACTGAATACTAATGTGCCCCACTTGACAACATAGGTGTTCTTCAAAGCTGGTCTGCTGGGTACCCTGGAGGAGATGAGAGATGAGAAACTGGCTGAGCTGGTGACCATGACTCAGGCTCTCTGCAGAGGATATGTCATGAGGAAGGAGTTTGTTAAGATGATGGAGAGGAGGTAGGATTCTTTTACTGTACCCTAAACTGTACTGTCCAATTATGTAGTTGATAAATATGTTTTCATTGTTAGACTTAGAAGTTCTGTAAAATAATGTTTCAGAAGAAATGACACTTTGTACATTTATCTCATTTTCCAGGGAAGCTATCTATTCTATCCAGTACAACATCCGTTCATTCATGAATGTCAAGAACTGGCCATGGATGAATCTCTACTTCAAGATCAAGCCTCTCCTGAAGAGTGCTGAGACTGAGAAGGAGCTGCAGCAGATGAAGGAGAACTATGATAAGATGCAATCAGACCTGGCTACTGCCCTGGCAAAGAAGAAGGAACTGGAGGAGAAGATGGTTTCCCTGCTACAGGAGAAGTATGACCTCCAACTCCAAGTGGCTGCAGTGAGTAGGAAACAAAAGAAAGAAAAGGAAGCGTAAATCTATTACATATATACTTCAGTAACGGAATAATGTTGCTTACATTTTAAGATATATAGGTGAGAATAAAAAAGGCGAAACAACTTCACTTTCTCTGAAACTGGTGATTGTAAAAACGAAATAAACTGTATTTCCATTATATACAATAGGAAGTTGAGAACCTCTCTGATGCTGAGGAAAGATGTGAAGGGCTCATTAAGAGCAAGATCCAACTCGAGGCCAAACTCAAAGAGACAAACGAGAGACTGGAGGATGAAGAGGAAATCAATGCTGAGCTGACTGCCAAGAAGAGGAAGCAAACAAGGTTTGGATTATTTTAAACCCATTTAAAGACAGACCATATCAATATAATGTGATGGAAATAATGCACCTATCACATCATTTTAGGTGAAAAACCTGACAGAGGAGATGGCATCTCAAGATGAGTCTATTGCCAAGTTAACCAAGGAGAAGAAAGCCCTCCAAGAGAGCCACCAGCAAACACTCGATGATCTCCAGGCAGAGGAAGACAAAGTCAACACTCTGACCAAAGCCAAGACAAAGCTGGAACAGCAAGTGGATGATGTAAGAAAAAAATTTTTTCAATAGTGTGTTTCTCTTGTCAAGTAGCTGGTGTTTTAATTGACATTCCATGATACATATTCAAAATAATGTATAATGTAAATCATATTTCTTTGTGATTACACACTGTCATTTGAATACATCAAATAATTTTTCATTAACTGTCATGTGATAGCTCGAGGGGTCACTGGAGCAAGAGAAGAAGCTCCGCATGGACCTTGAGAGAGCCAAGAGGAAGCTTGAAGGAGATCTGAAACTAGCCCAGGAATCCATCATGGATCTGGAGAATGACAAACAGCAATCTGATGAGAAAATCAAGAAGTAAGGTTTTTGATTTAGGTTACTAATCTTCTTTTCAGCATCTCAAACATTACATTCCAATAACAGTACAAACTGTGACAGTGAAAGCTTTCTTTTTATCCTCATCAAGGAAAGAATTTGAAACCAGCCAGCTCCTCAGCAAGATTGAGGATGAACAGTCTCTTGGTGCTCAGCTTCAGAAGAAGATCAAGGAGCTCCAGGTGACATATTCAAAATACTGTACATACACTGTTATACGTTTGCAAATCAGACTCAGTAAATAACCAAACACTTCATATTCAGGTCAATAAAACTTCTTTCATCAAATCTAGGCTCGTATTGAGGAGCTGGAGGAAGAGATTGAGGCTGAGAGGGCTGCTCGGGCTAAGGTTGAGAAGCAGAGGGCTGACCTCTCCAGGGAGCTTGAGGAGATCAGTGAGAGGCTCGAGGAGGCTGGTGGAGCAACAGCTGCTCAGATTTAGATGAACAAGAAGCGTGAAGCTGAATTCCAGAAGTTGCGCAGGGATCTTGAAGAGTCAACGCTGCAACATGAAGCAACCGCATCAGCTCTCCGCAAGAAGCAGGCAGACAGTGTTGCAGAGCTGGGAGAGCAGATCGACAACCTCCAGCGTGTCAAGCAGAAGCTGGAGAAGGAGAAGAGCCGAGTACAAGATGGAGATTGATGACCTCTCCAGCAACATGGAGGCTGTTGCTAAAGCTAAGGTGAGTGGTTTGTTTAAAGATGAGGTATTTGCCTTTCGTTATGCTCAGAAACATGACCTCTAACCAATAAATATGGCAGTAGCATTACATTTAGAAACAAACTCAATGAACATCATGTTTTTTTGTTGACAGGGCAACTTGGAAAAAATGTGCAGAACTGTTGAGGACCAGTTGAGTGAGCTCAAAGCCAAAAATGATGAGAATGTTCGCCAGCTGAACGACGTTAATGGACAAAAGGCAAGACTGCAGACAGAGAATGGTGAGTGTCATGGAATAGAAACTACTGATGGAAGTTATCAATGAGAATTTTAATAATAAATATTTGGATTCACTCATTGTCATTCAGGTGAGTTCTCCCGCCAGCTTGAAGAGAAGGAAGCTCTTGTTTCCCAGCTGACCAGAGGAAAACAGGCCTTCACTCAGCAGATTGAGGAGCTCAAGAGACACATTGAGGAGGAAGTCAAGGTAAACAAGTTTACATGCGTTGTTATTAGATTTTAACAGCGGGTATATTCTCTTTTTCAAATGTAGTCAAAATATGTACCATAATACAATGATAAGATCTAAAAGATTAAAGCTCAGCTTTTGACAGATAATGAAAAGAAACATCAACATTACATGATGCTGAGTAGGAAATGATAGATGCAGAAGTAGTCTTGAGGATTCAAAACTAAATGGCCACGTCAAACTTCATAGCTCAGATACTAATGTTTTGTCATCATCAACAGGCCAAGAATGCCCTGGCCCATGCAGTTCAGTCTGCCCGCCATGACTGTGATCTGCTCAGAGAGCAGTTTGAGGAGGAGCAGGAGGCCAAAGCTGAGCTACAGAGAGGAATGTCCAAGGCCAACAGTGAGGTGGCTCAGTGGAGAACCAAATATGAGACTGATGCTATCCAGCGCACTGAGGAGCTAGAGGAGGCCAAGTATATAATCCTTTATACTATTTCAAAGATTAATCCCTTTTTGCTATCTTTGTTCACTTAAGCTCAAATAATTCCTCTTCACTACAGGAAAAAGCTTGCCCAGCGCTTGCAGGATGCTGAGGAATCCATTGAGGCTGTGAACTCCAAGTGTGCCTCTTTGGAGAAGACCAAGCGGAGGCTGCAGGGTGAGGTGGAGGACCTCATGATTGATGTTGAGAGAGCCAATTCTCTGGCTGCCAACCTTGACAAGAAGCAGAGGAACTTTGATAAGGTAAATGGTTAAACTAGTAATCAACACTAGTTTTGTAGCAAGAAACAAGTACCTTACTTAATGAATAGTCATTGAATTTATATATTTTGACCTATACAATTCCAGGTCCTTGCAGAATGGAAACAGAAGTATGAGGAGGGCCAGGCAGAGCTGGAGGGAGCTCAGAAGGAGGCTCGTTCTCTCAGCACTGAACTGTTCAAGATGAAGAACTCTTATGAGGAGGCTCTGGATCATCTGGAGACCATGAAGAGAGAGAACAAGAACCTGCAGCGTATGCCAATCTTACTGTATTTAATGTAATGGTCATAGTAATTGCAAGGGTTCTTCTTAGCCCTCTAGTAGTGAAGTCTGTGAGCGTTATTTGGTTGTAAAATCACTGACACATATTCCCAGATGTAATCTGAATATATAGTTCTAACTACATTTGACTTTGGTCGATCTACAGAGGAGATCTCAGACCTGACTGAACAGATTGGTGAGACTGGAAAGAGTATCCATGAGCTGGAGAAAGCCAAGAAGACTGTAGAGACTGAGAAGTCTGAAATTCAGTCAGCACTGGAGGAAGCTGAGGTAAAATCTTAATGACATTATTGAACCACTATGATAAAATACATGATTAAAATGTAACCATGTATTCATTTTGAATTTATTCCTGCAAAAAAAAATACCTTTTGTTGGTTTTTTGACTTTTTAAGGGCACACTGGAGCATGAGGAGGCCAAAATTCTCCGTGTCCAGCTTGAGCTCAACCAGATCAAAGGTGAGGTTGACAGGAAGCTGGCAGAGAAGGATGAGGAGATGGAGCAGATCAAGAGGAACAGCCAGAGGGTGATTGACTCCATGCAGAGCACTCTTGATTCTGAGGTCAGGAGCAGGAATGATGCCCTGAGAGTCAAGAAGAAGATGGAGGGAGACCTGAATGAGATGGAGATTCAGCTGAGCCATGCAAACAGGCAGGCTGGTGAGGCCCAGAAACAACTGAGGAATGTCCAGGGACAGCTCAAGGTAAGATTTGTTTCATAACCAAATGTATTTTTTTCTTTTAATCAAAGGGAAATTACATACACTTTCTTTTTCTCTGTGCAATGTCAGGATGCCCAACTGCACCTTGATGATGCTGTCAGAGGACAGGAAGACATGAAGGAGCAGGTTGCCATGGTGGAGCGTAGAAATGGCCTGATGGTGGCTGAGATCGAGGAGCTGAGAGCCGCTCTGGACCAGACAGAGAGAGGACGCAAAGTGGCTGAGCAGGAGTTGGTTGATGCTAGTGAGCGTGTTGGACTGCTTCACTCTCAGGTGTGTTTTCATTAAGAATTAAGAATTATTAAGAATTATTCTAATCAAAGATGTGAGACACATACCAATAAAAACTGTCTAATCTTGGTCAATATTCAGAACACCAGTCTTATGAACACCAAGAAGAAGCTGGAGTCTGACCTCGTCCAGGTTCAAGGTGAAGTGGATGATGCTGTTCAGGAATCAAGAAATGCTGAGGAGAAAGCCAAGAAGGCTATTACTGATGTGAGTTAAAACCTTCAAGAACTGGTCTGCTAGTACATGTTCAATAAATGGTGATTTTTTTTTTTGTCTGTACAAACTGCAATTAGAGACTTTTTATCCAGCTGTGTTGTCAGATTGTCTGCTAGTTCCTTAACTCGGTCTGCGATGGTGTTTCTTGACAAACTGATATTGTTAAAAGTCTGATTCTGGTCGGGGCACACCTGCTCACACACCTGCTCACACACCTGCACACACACCTGCACACACACCTTTAGCTTGCACCGCTTCACAAATGCGCCCTCCGAAAAACACCTGGACGCTCGGGTGATTTCTTCAGCCACAATAAAGCTAGCTTTCACTGCTGCATCACTTTTAGCGGTAGCTTTGGTGAACACATTCTGCTGCAGCTGCAGTCTGCCTTTTAATTTGTGGACAACTTCTCCATCACTTCTTAGAAATCCACTTTAGTCAAACGCTGATATGGAAACACTGGGATCTCGCGGCAGGATGCGGTATTTTCGCGGGTCACACAATGCACGTCGGGTTATCGGGTCATCAACATGCATTGTGGGAGATGTAGTTTATGGTCACTGTACACTGTAAAGCAGTGTAGACTTTTATTTTAAGACAATTGTATACCTTTTAAGCTCTCGCGGGCCACATAAAATGACGTGGCGGGCCGGATTTGGCCCGCGGGCCTTGAGTTTGACACATATGCTTTAGGCCTTTCAACAGAGTTCATAAAATATTAACCATGGTTGGGGTTTCTTACAATAAAGATGATACCTTTCATCATTATCCTGAATCCTGTCACTTCCTTTCTTTAACTATTTATTTGGTTGACCAGAGAAATCAGTCAAAAACTAAGTAGAGCAATTAGCCTTGTAACGTCATATGGTAGATCATTTGCACCATGGTACTGATCAACAAGCAAACACCGTTTTCAACATGGTAAAAGAATACTAGTTTCAGGGGTTTTAGTAATTATTATAGTTTTTCAAAAAAGGTCTTGCTTTTTAAAAAGTGTAGTTTCCATTGGTGGCATGGTTTGTGAAACACTGGTGAGGTTGTGGCGGTACTAGCAGTAAAATGCTTACAATCCAGCTGGGAGGGGAATGCCCCAAGCTGCTTCATTAATTAGAAGTCAGTCTCCTCACCCTGCGCACAAATAATCTGAATCTACTGCAATCAGTCCAGAGGATTTTGAAATTTAGTCCAAAACACAAAAAGATGCACAATGGGACTGCTACAGGTAGGTCACCTCAGTCAGGATGTTTGGTTAACCAGAGTCTGCTTCACCAGATGATGCGTCATCCATAAGCAGTGCCTCTTATACTTTTCTGGACTTCTGGATCATTCCTCTGAGCTTTTCAGATATCCTCATCTTGTCACATACCAGAGAAGGTGAATAACACTTCCAGGGAGGCCAGAAACGTGGCCTGCGTTTGAGAATCAGGTGCATTGTTAAATTTAGCCTCATGATACTTAGTGAGTAAAAATTCTTGCAGATACAGCACCCAGCGAATAAGCCTGGAGCTAGCTTTTGTGGTGTTTAAGACATATGGCAATATAGAGTACAGTGATTACCAATTTTCTCTCCAAATAATGTCTCCATTTATCTGAACTCCAGTCCTTGCCGGTAAGCAACGACCTGCTCTTGGAATGAAGTGTCAGATCTTTGTGCAAAGACACCTCCAACACTTGTAGAATTTACATTGGTGTAGACAACAAATGTGTTACACATATCGGGGTGACCAAGGACAGGAGGCGAGGTCAGATGGTCTTTGAGACACTGAAATGCCCTCTGACATTCATCTGTCCACCGAAACACAGCTCCTTTCCCTTTCAGAGTGTTAACCCTTTATCAGGCACTCAATGAAATACTTCAAAATGCAAAATTTCAACCCCAGAGTGTCATTATAGGACACAACATGACATTTCTACTTTTGTTACATTTTTTAAAATATTCAGTTTTTATGTTGAAAATCAAGATCAATGAAGTGACCATATATGGTTCCTCGCCTGTCTAGGGTAAAAAGGTGAATGTATAAAAAATATAAGAAAAACACATGTAAACTTTAAGGAACATTTATTTTTTAACATGTTTTATGGAACATTACAATTAAAGCTAAGGTCTACAATCCTGGAGAGCTAGCAAGAGAGCTAGCAAGATTTGAAAGTGGCACCTCCTCTAAGTTCCACCCCTCCATCCCGTCAGTGCTCCGTCCAAAGCCACTCCTCGACACACTTGAACGCGCATCTGTTAGTGGGACTCAGCAGGGAGAAGGAGATGCCGGAGCAAGACGCAGCAATTCAGCTGAATTTAGCATGGCGCAGACAGGAAGTCAAGCGATAAATTAACAAACTACATCCGGTTACTTTTCAAAATAAAACACGCCGTGTTGACACTAGCACACATCGTGAGGCCAGCTGTCTACATTACTGCGCCGTTGCGGACTCTAACCGCAACCGGTGGGGATTGCCGGACAGCGGACCAAAACCGGATCGGAGCCGCAACGCAGCAGACCCCTATCCAGTGGAAATTGGGCCGACTCATTAGCCATTCTCATGGCTAAAAACAACACAAAAAGAAGCTAACGTTAGCATTGTGCTAATACGAGCTACAAACGTAGCCAAGTTGGCAAACCTCACATATTTCATGAAAATAGCAATTCCCCATGAAACAAAACAAATAATTACCTGTCCAACAGAAAGAGAGCAACCTCTGCATCACTTTTCAAGCCCTTCACATGCCCCAGTTGTTTCCACCGCTCAAACGCCACACCGATGTTGACTCGGTCCGACTTCTTTCTTTATCCAGAGCCTTTTTCGTTGCAGCCTTTTCTGCCTCAGGCTTTCTTTTCCTTGCCTTTTTAGCAGGGTTAGCTGTTACAAGTAATGCTGGCTGCATTTTCTCTGCCATTGTAACCAAATGAACGTCTTCTCCTGCAACTCGTATTTCTGCAGAGGAGCCTGCTGAATATTTTCGGCATCAGTGAAACTTAACGTGAGCGCGCGGAGTAGGGAGGGACAGAGGACGAGACATGAAGGCATCTGACCAGTCTGTGCATATGACCAATCCGTGCTGTCCGGGCCAGACATAAGGGATTGGTCAGATTTTTCTCAGTCCTACAGCTGCCACAGAGGTCCGATTATTTTCGTTCCTTTTTCTGAATACATAATGTATTGACTACTCTCAGGATAGCAGGATCATTTCACCCAGTATAACAAAATGTGTTTCTGAACAACATTACAGACCCTAGCTTTAAAGCCTGACCGATAAAGGATTTTTAAGGCCGATATCGATATAAATATTTGGTGATTTAAAAATCCGATATTCCGATATATATATATATATATATATGTATATATATATATATATATATGTATATATATATATATATATATGTATATATATATATATATATGTATATATATATATATATATATATATATATCAGTGGCGGCTGGTCACTGAAAAAATTGGGGAGGACAGGAGGAAAACCAGTCCACGGTGTCATGTTATTATATACAAGTCAACTAATTAACCCTACTTTCTTATATTCAATGAAAATTAAGCAATAAAACAATGACTTACAAGACTTCTTTAAAAAACATTTCATTAAAAAGCTAATATACAAGACAAAAAAAAGAAAAAACTTCTATCTCTTTCGGGATTCGAACCCCAATCACCTAAATGGCAGGCAACCGCAGTACCCCCTGTGCTATCTCAGCACTCGACAGATGATCTACACGACAGTGGCTTTCCTGCTGCTCTGTATTGTGTGCGCTGTAACTGTGTTGCTGTCCCGGTCGTGCCGCTAACTTTATGTCCTCCAGCAGGACGAACGAAAGAAACGAAACTTCTCTCTGATTTCTCCTAACAGTTTTTTTTTCTTTCAGAAATGTGCTTATATTTCCTTGAAACCGATTCCAATATCGCTGAAAACTCCATATTTCTTGTCCGAGCATGGCTGGCAGTGAAAGCTGTAAAATACATGGTAGTATTTTTTGTTTACGGTTGTATAAATGTGAGAATGAAATTTGGGAACTGTTATTGGACCAACCTGCTGTCAATCTTGTATTCTGGTTGCTGATTGGTAAGGGAGGACGTCCTCCCTTAGCGCGTCAAATTACGTGTCTTAGCCAATCATAGATCAGCATGAAAAAATCTTAAATGCATTGAGTCAATGGAAGGAGATCCCTCTTACGGAGGACAGAAGCCCTCCGTCCTCCTCTAGCCCCCACCTTCCTGCTCCCTGCTCCTCTCACAGACTGCTCTGTCTCCTCCGTCTGCAGCTGTCGCTGTTCAACCGTTTTAAGTGGATTTTCTTCCAAAGAAGACACTTTTTTTAATGATATGATATATATATAATATTTTATAAATGATACTGAGATTTGGTAATGATTTATTTCAACCAGTTACTCTTTCTTAAAAAAAAAAAAGATCTTCCTCTTGCCTCTCAAAAATAGAGGAGGACCAACCTCCTCTGCCTCTATGGACGAGCCTCCTCTGATATATATATATATATATATAAACATATATATATATACACATATATATTTTTAAAAATCCAGAAACGCATAACAAAACAAATAGATTTCCGTAACATTAGTTATTTGTAGCTATTTATGAGTCCTCACTGAAATAATATGATAATGCAGTTTAAAAATAAACTTGATTGTTTTATTGTCACAACAGAACAGAGGAACATCAAATATATTATAGGGTTTGTGGCATTCCAAATGTGTTGACAACAGGGACATTGTAGAGCTAAAACACACACTGTTTTAGCTTGCGTCAAAATGACCAGGTCAAAATGATCTATCTACATAAAAAATACTAAACATCTATTTATCTATACATACACTGAGTATACTTTTTATAACACAATGCATAACTGATATATAGAGAGTAATGTAACCCTTGCTATTGCACATTAAGATTAACAGCAGTAATGCACATAGGTGACAAACAGCCATCAGTACTGCTCACAGTTTACACACCGGGAGCTGGTGGTTTTTTCCTTAAAGTTTTTGAATGACTGAAAAATGAACTCCCCGCATGCATTCTTTCATGGGCAGTAATTTTAATAGCTCCTCTTTTGCAGCCATATCTATAAACACCATCTGAATAAAAATGCATATCTGAGCTGTATTGCTGGTGTCTGTAGACTCGTCTAATTGCAGTGAGGAAACACTCGCATATATTCATACATCGGCCATTATAAATGCCAATACCGATAGTTTGGAAAATGCCTAATATCGGCCTGCCGATAAATCGGTCGAGCTCTAATTACTATACATACATATACACACATATACACACATATAAACACACACACACACACACACACACACATACATATACACACATATGCACTCATATGTGTGTATGTATATATATGTATGTGTATATATATGTAACCCTTGAAATCAGCTCCCTCTAGCACGTTGATGGTGGAAGACGGAGAGAAGACCCAGGCGAGAAAGCACAGGATCTGGGTTGAGCAGTCTTTATCTCAAAGCTTCACCTTTCAGAAAAGGACAAGAGGTTGTGACCTAAGATGGCCGCAACCAACAAAGAAGAACAGCCACAGACAGCACCAAAACAGACCAACACGGTGGCACCCTCTGGGGGCTCCTTCAATCATTGCTTAAAATAATGAGGAAACCTCTGTCGGCTCTTCACATTAGTTCACCTCCTTACACCCACCCCCTCTTTCTGTGATGGCGTCCCAGCCATTCCCCGTCCTCCAGTTCGCTTTGAACATCTTCCATAGCTTCCGTATCACTGCAATCAGTGCCTGCCTCAATGTCTGGGTCCCTCGTCATATACAACTCCTGCAGGGGCTCCCCTTGGAGGAACATGCATTGGGTAAGCAGATTTTGGTGGACCACTCTCTCTCTGTCTCCATCTTCAGTCCAGACCATGACACAGGTATGTCAGGCTGTTTCTTTATGACAATGTAGGGCTGGCGTTCCCGCCTATCTCCAAGCTTCTGCCTGCCTTCAACATGACAAACCTTAACAAGCACCCTGTCCCCAGGCTTGAATTCATGACCTTGCAGTCATATTGTTTTTTCTGCTGTTCTTTTGCATGCCTGGATCAGTTACAACCAGCACATTCTCAGTCCCACCTCTGGACCTCTCCAATGTCAGAAAGTCTATACAGGGGGCCTCTAAGACCTACTGTGGGAGTCTTCCTGAAACAGCCCCTCTCACACTGTTCACCCCATGCTTTGATATCATGGAACATCTTGGGATGGTGCAGAACTGGTCCAACCACAGGGTCATCTGTTTGGCCAGTCCTCACCTGCTGCCTCCTCCTCTGACTCAGTGTTATCCTCTGCCTCATTCAAACTCGGAGACTTCCTCTTGCTGCTCCCAGACATAACTCGCTGTGGGCAAGTCTGCAGGGCTTGTGCGACTTCCTGACTGGATAATAACAATAATAACAAATGTTCGTGTAGACAAGTTCATCACTCGGACAGGAACATACTGCTTTGTCACATTAGCCAGGACTCTGCCAACAGCAAGACCCACTGGAAACGTCAGAGAGGGCTTGGCTTCAAAAAGGGCAGTATATGATGTTTTCTTTTTCTCGTATTACATTTGTCCCCACCAGTAAAGGAACCATGGACCTGTACTCGGTTTCAGGAACAACAAAGGCTGGTACACGGGCATATTCCTTGCCCAGAACCTTCAGTCTGACAAGTAGCACACCATGGTGAGGGACGTCCTGGCCACCCACCCCTTCTACTGGAATATTGGACGGCTGAAGCTTCTGCTGGCACAATTCAGATTGCTTACACCAAAACTCATAGGTAATGCTGGTTATTTTTGAGCCGGAGTCAATCAAAGCCCTGCACATTTCCCCATTGACCTCAACATCCCCCTCATTTCTGGGGCCCACCAGGGGGTTCCACTTGGGGACTTAATTGGTTGCCCATGGTTGCCCCCTCTACCATAGGCCTCAAGAATTTAAAGAATGTCCAGTCTGTGCTGCACTCGCCTCCTCAGAAACTGCATGGGGATGCTGGGGGTTTGTGTTCGTGTTGTCGGGCATTACAGTTCTACATACTCTGGCCACATGTCCGGCCCTCCCACACCGATAGCACACGTGGCAGCTTCACTGTCACTCCTCACTACTGACGGCAGCCTGGTTGGTGCAGGGGTTTGTAAGGAAACTTCCTTACAATCAAAGTTTTGATTCCAGCTGTGCAAGCCTTTTGACCTGCTCCTTTTGATTCAGGGCTAGCTTCTGTATCAGGGTGGTCAACACAGACAGCTCAGAGGAGGGCTTCGCCGCATCAGTCATCTCCTTGCTGAGCTCTGGCAGCTACATGAACCTGGGTGAATGGTTTCTTTATTTTCTGTTGAGGCTGAAACCTCTTCGCCTCCCTTGCTAGATTTCTTAGTTCCTCTTGAAGTTCACGAAAAGTCAGGAGCCAAGGTTTCAAGGGGGCAATCCTAAGGTACACCCCTTCATCATTTAACCCCCTCAGGAGCTGACGAGTTAATTTGGCATCCCAGTCTGGGAATGGTTGGCCTCCGCGTTGGGACTCCTCAACTGAACGGAGGGTGGCCTCTAGTGCGACAGCATAGGAACAAGCTGTTTCATCAGGCCGCTGGCTCCTCTCACAAAAGTCAGCCAATGTATTCCAGCGACCTTTGCAGGTGTCCATATTCAGCTCTCAGTTCATCAAAAGCTTTCTCAGGATGCTGTTCCTGGAGGGGGAGATTTAGAACCAGCCTTCTGGCTTCACCACTCAGATGAAGCACAATCGTTGCAAAACAGAGATGTGCAGGCAGCACTCCAGCCGTCTGTCAGCACAACTGACATGAGGCGTGCATTCCATCAGGGAGGTGATGAGTCTGGAGTGGTGGAACATACCTGGCACTCTGTGCTAGTGGTATGGGTGTTGGCGCATGAATAATGGCCATATGATCTGGTGTTGTATTTGTGGGGCCTTGAATGAGGAGTGAGAATGTGTGACTGTGGTAGATGTAGCACTGGAATATGGACAGTAATTTTTTTTTTTTTTTTACAGTTCAACAATAAGCAACTGAGTCCCCATATGTCAGTAAATACATGAGTAGGTAACAGACACTCCCCATAAAACTACCAAAACTCAAAGGATATGTTTACAGACACAGTAATGTTTTCTTTCTTTCCCTTCCTAACTCCTTTTCCTGATCTTGCGTGGAATCTGCAGATCCAGGACACGGCACCAGTTGTAACCCATGAATTCAGCTCCCTCTAGCACAGGTAGGTCTAGGCCAGGGGTGCCCAACCTTTTTTGACCCAAGATCTACTTTTCAAGTAGCCAGCCTCCCGAGATCTACCAGTCCAGTGTCAACATCGCAAACCCACACACATCGTTACCAGCCTGCAGTAACTAACCTCACAACACTTTTTCTTGTTGTCACACAACCACTAGACATCACATCACAAACCCTCCCTCTCTCAAACACACACAGACAAATTCCTCTCACACAATTGCCAGTTTGCATAGTGCGCTGAAGCACCTTGAATGTGAACTTACTCAAGTTTTACGTCTGATTTCAGGCAAATGGAGAAAACTTGGCTTGATGTCACAGAAAACAAAAATGACTCAAATAATTGAAGTTCTCTATTCAAACCGTCCACATTCCAAAGTGTACACAGCGGTGCGTTCAGTTGAGCCGGAAACCAGCCCATCAACTAAACTCATGTGGATGTATGCACTTAAACACAAAAAAGCGTTAACAAACACCAAGATGAATTAAACTTGTTAGCAAAAGGCTTCATTTACCTGGTTAAGAAATGGAGCCGGGCAGGTGGTTCTGAGACCACGGTGAAGAGGCTGAATACTTCCCAAAAGTCTCGCCGTAAGTTTGCCCACCATCCGCAACGACGCTATCTTCAGCCGTTTAACCGTTGTTAGCTTCTCCTCTGCCGGGGCATGCCGGGGGGGAAACACTCACGGCAGAGTCCTGCACGGGTTCGGGTACCCACGGATACCCGACGGGTGACCCGCACAATTTGAATGAAACAGGTGAAAAATAATCGGATCGGGTCGGACGCCTGGAGAGCACGGGTTAGGTTTTGCGATTGCCATTTTCAAAGCGTCATGTGCAAAAAAAAAGTCATTATTAGTGACACATCTACAAAAATGTGCCTGCATTTCAAAATGATGAGCATTTATATTTCATATGAGCGTATTCATGCGTGCTCACGCCCTCCCAGAACTCCCACTCCCCACGCTAGCTTACTTTCATTTTTAAAAATTGCGTCCGTCCAATTTTCCTTCGGGTGCGGGTCGGGCATTGGTATCAATTTATAGCGGGTCGGCTTGGGTGCGGAATGTAATTTGTGCTACTGTCGGAAAACGGGTCGGATGCATTTTTTATGTATGTGGGTACGGGCAGGTGCGGGTGTGCAAAATAAGAACCGTGCAGGATTCTGACTCACGGTTCAAAAATGAGCTGTTTGTTTTGTCTAATAACAATAAATGGGTTCAGTTGGTGGCTACGGGACAAGAGGGATGCACTGCCCGCCTGAGCTGCATACCATTTCCTCCTGACAACAAACGCGCCCCTTGCCAGACTCCACTTCCTTTTCCACCTCTTTTATTTTTTTTCCTTCACCCCTCGCTGTTGACTTGGGATCAGTCCGTAGACCGCGATCGACTGGTTGGGCACTCCTGGTCTAGGCCCTCAGTCCCCCTATAAAGTCTCTGCGTTGTGTATTTTGTTCTGTTTGTACGGTGGAGACGGGGAGAAGAACCAGGCGAGGAAGCTCAGGATCTGGGTTGAGCAGTCTTTATCTCAAAGCTTCACCTTTCAGAAAAGGGGAAGAGGTTGTGACCTAAGATGGCCACAACCATATATATATATATATATATATATATATATATATATATATACACATATATATATATATATATACATATATATATATACATATACATATATATGTATATATATATATATATATATATATATATATAACTTAAATAACAAATATAACATAGATCAAAGTGCCGTCCAGTCATTTATGCAGCTGACTAAAGGTAGTCAATAAAGCAGTTGTTTTTGGTGGGCCTCTGGACTTGTGGCGCTGGCTGTTCGTTGTTGTCCGCCTCCTCTTCGAGCACCTACACTAAAGGCCACACGCACATCCTCCTCTTGGTAGAGGGGCCAGTGTCACTCTGGCCTGGAAAGTCCAGGTTGTGGGTGGGACAAAGTCCAGGTCTACCACATCGTCATCTTCCTCCTCAGAGTCCTCACCATCACTGATGGTGGGACAGCTGGCACAACAATCTCCCTCTTTCCATAAAAGACCCAAGCTGACAGCCGCTAAAGAAAAGAGAGTTTCCACTTTAAGTTATTTGTGAAGTAAAACAATAACAGTGAAGTGTATATCTACTTAAAACAATGTTGACATATAGATTGTAAATATAATATAATAAGTGAAAAATAGCATTATAAATAATGTAATCTTTTTTATATAATTCAATCAGAAAAACAAAATAAATCACAAATATTGAACTACTAAATCAATTTTGGCAGTAATAAGGCTTACAGTAAAAAATAAACACCAAGTATCATAAAAAAACTGTTACAAGGTCACAACACTGACCAAAATCACATACATTTCACTATTTATAGCTAAGATTTCCATAAATGGATACAATTTTCTCATTGCATCACTGTATAATGTTATACAAACCTGTGGCAACATCCAATACACGATTGAGTACTATTGTCCCACATTATAATGCATGATTAGTAAAAAAAAAAAAAAACCTAATATGGCTTACCACATGCATCGGGCGTATGTCTAAAGATAGACATTTTGTCACTTGCACTAGTTTTACCATATCTCTCCATTTATCATGCCAAAAAATTTAACTAATTTCATTAATCCTAAACAAACAACACCTACATAAACATTTAGCTCAGCTATTCAAACGTATAATGTGTGAGTTTCATCAACTTACCATGGTTAGGTTTGATGATACGACTGTCGGTCTGGGAGTTGGGGGAAAAAGCTGTACCTCGCGCGTTCCGGTGAAAGAGGGAAGATAGAAATGCTCATGGCTGCTGCTGATGGGTCCGATAGCGTGATGTCACTATCAGTGATGTAGCCTAATCTTTGCTGATTGGCTGAGATAGGTCACGTGGTTCTCTGACCTCACTAGGCTGCATAACGGCGCCATTTTGGAGTTCCTTGCCCAATAAAGGGAGGCTCTGCAAAACTTAGGGATGGGTTCCTTTGCACCTGGTAGTCATGCAGTGTTTCCATCTTTGCTGGATCTCCACTATCTACATCCATACTAACCAAGGAATTGAAGTTTGGGGCAGGGATGTCTTTAGAATAGATGACTGTGATGTCATCCAGGTAAACTATGCAGTAGTCTCCAAGGCTGCTACGCAGCACATGATTTAGCAGCCTCAGGAAGGTGGCTGGAGCGCCCTTCAAACAAAAAGGCATGACCCTAAAAAGGGAACAACCCAAAAGATGTGACAAACCCCATCAGGGGTTGACTTTCAGGGTCCATTTCCACCTGCCAATAACCACTGTTAAAACCTAGGATGGTAAAAACAGTTGAGCATGCCAGTGACTCAAGGATCTCAGAAATGGCTGGCATAGTATCAGAATCTCACTCACTCTGTTCATTAATACACCAGAAATCTACACAAAACCAGGGGATAGGCATCAATACAAGTAGGAAAGCACATGGTGGACAGGAAGGCACAATGATACCATGTTTAAACATGTCTTCAATCTGCTCCTTAAAAATCTTCCACTTTTGAAGGGGCGGTCTATAGGTGCAACGGACTGCACAATGAGCCTGCTGCAAGGTCTGACGTTCAACAAACCTTGCAGTATAGTATGAACATTTTGACTTCCTCAGACTTTTTCCCTCCATGCACCGTGTAAGTAGGTGACGTTGGGCCAGAAATCTCTTCTCTGCCCCTACCATTTGAGAAAATATAAAAAAAACCAAAAAACAAAACAATGGGGTAAAGCAAGGACAGCCAAATGCAAGTGACAATGGGAGTGGAAGCAGATGACTCTACTGCTGTACTCTCCTAGACACACTCTTAAGACCATAGACCACTACGCAGCCTGAAAGTGAAAATAAGTGATCACCTTTTTACACAAACAATATTAAGATTTGATAATCACCCAGGTTGTCTTATTACAAACATAACAAACTCCCTGGATGAACGACAAATGTATTCTTTACAGCAGACACACACACACACACACACACACACATTGTTGCACCAGCACATATGTCAAAACATACAGTGCATTCAAAAAGTCGCTGTATATCCATTCTTAGATCGATAAAAATCTAACTTAAATGATGTAATCAATATCAGCAGCAAATAAATGTAATCAGTGGTGGAAAATACTAGTGTCAGTCACTTGGACACTTTTGTTATGGACACCACCTGCTCAAATCAGTATGTGTCCTAAGAGCCAACTCAAAAGAACTCAACATAAATTAAGAAGAAAGTTGAATGGTTCGCCCTCTTTCTGATAGGGGTTTAGTGTTTCCATGTGTATATGTGTAGATGCCACTTTGACTCAAAAAGGCGTTAAATGACATGACCCCTTAAGATTTTCTAGGGCACTACTTGAAGAGATGACACCTTCTTCGTATCAAATTCAGTAACTGGAGAAGTTCATTTTATCCAATTTATTTTGGTCCTGATCTCAAAGGAGTTGCCAACTGTTTTCGTATCCATTTAGGGAGTTATCCAAAAGATTCCTGTTTTTAATAGAGGAATATGAGATGTGCCAGTCCGCTGTAATCTTAAACTAGAAACATTTGGGGACATTTCCAAACCTAAGGTCTTTGCATTCATCTGACATGACTCACAAACAGTAATGCAATTAGAATCCTACTACTGTGCTCTGACTTTCATTTCTAAGATCAAATAGAGCACAACCACATCAAAACATTTCATGTTACTTATATCAGTACAACCTCTATGTTTGTATTAAGGATGTACTTTATTATTTGATAAACATGCGTATACAACTACAACACACATTTAAGTGTCATTTATGGGTGAACTCAAATGTCCTGAAATTGAATACTAATGGATTTTGGCAGACTTTTCAAAACCAACCCCCAATGCTGTCCATTCATTTAAGGAACGATGTTCAAAACAAATCCCAACGTCAGCGTTGCTTAAATCAAGGGTTATAATGATTGGAATCATACACAAACCACATTCTGCACTATGAAATGAATAATTGAATTTGGCCATCACTGCCATGTGTGCACATGAAGGAGGAAGTAAACCAACATTTGAAGCAGCAAGTCTGTAACTTACAAGAACGCTCAGAACAGAAATGCATAAGCAACTGCTTCTTTCTCTCTATGTAATTTGACATTCATGCTTCCATAAACCTTATTTTGTGGATGTTCTCACATAGCAACTTTTACAAGTGCAATTTCAACAATTCTGTGTGGTAATTCCTATTTTGAGGAACTGAAGGGAGTCATAGGTAATATGCCTTATGAAAGCATTTAATCATGATTTAAATTCAAACAGACACATTGTCCACATTACATCCAAGGTTACAATCAAATCAAATCAAATCAAATCAATTGGTACAACATTACAATGTTTTCTGAAATTCTAAGCTGTAGTTACAAAGAAAAGTGCAAACCCTGTCCTTATACATGACTGCCAGAAATAAGCTACAGGATGAAAAGAAGCCATGACCAAACCAAGCAAGAGACTGCTGCTGACCAGGCAATCCCACCCTCTATATAAGCGGCAGCTCTGAGCTACTGCATTAACTGAAGCTCCGTCACAGGTGAGTGTTTTCACTTTGACCTCAAGTTTGACCCATTTACCTGTATTGTAGTCTTGAATAGACATTATTCCAAAACAATTTTCCTCATATACTCCTATCACATTTAAGAAGTAGGTTCCTGCAAGAGAAAAGAAAAACAGAAGACACAATTTTTTAGTTTGTACTTGCATCTAATACACACTACGTTTTGTCACATACACACTGACTAATCATGAAGAGCAATACTATTTGTCTGCTAGTGAGGGCAGTTGAGGGGATGGAAGAGTATTTTAGTGACTCTAATGATTCAATTCATTACAGTTTAAATATATTTTATAAGTCTATAAACATTTTGCCATCTTTACCCTCATCTGTTTTATAATTGGCTACATTTACACAGAAAAAATGTGAAATTATAAAAACAATCTAAAGCACGTTATCGTACTCATGTCTAATCATGTGTTTACAGGATCTCCCAACTCCACCAGAGACGCCAACGTTCAGTTGATTTCGGAACCAGCTGAGGTAAAAGATTTCGCCATAAAAAACTTTAAATCTCCATAATCAGCAGGGCAGAAGACCATAGCTATGTCTTGTCGACATGTTGACACTATTGTGGACTTCATCTTTTCAGTCTCCACTGAAGTGCCACCATGAGCACAGACGCAGAGATGGAGCAGTATGGCCCGGCGGCGGTCTACCTCCGGAAGCCAGAGAAGGAGAGGCTTGAGGCACAAACCTTACCTTTTGATGCCAAAACCGCCTTTTTTGTGGCTGAGCCTACGGAGATGTACCTCAAGGGTAAACTTGTAAAGAAAGAGGGTGGAAAAGCCACGGTGGAAACCGACTGTGGAAAGGTAAGTCATTCATTATTTTACTTTTTTCAACAAAACTACTCAATCGATTTCCATCTAAGACACCTTGTACATACAAGGATAGGGTTGAAATGTGTTTAAAACAATATCTTAGTAAAACATTAACTATTTTTTTCTCATTCTATTTTAGGCTCAAACTGACACTGTGAACAACAATGTGATCCATTTGATGAACTTTTCTGTTTGATTTCTTAGTTATATACGTTATACTGTGTTTGCTGTTCAGACGATCACAGTAAAAGAGGATGACATCCATCCCAGGAACCCTCCCAAGTATGACAAAATTGAGGACATGGCCATGATGACCCACCTCAATGAGCCTTGCGTGTTGTATAACCTCAAAGAGCGTTATGCTTCATGGATGATCTACGTGAGTTTCCACACTATGTTAATCTAATGTATATGTTACTATATAGAGAGTATGTGTACCTACATGGAAATCAAACAAAATCTAAATAAAATCACACTATGTTTATGCTCTTTACAATTTCAGACCTACTCTGGGTTGTTCTGCGTTGTCGTGAATCCCTATAAGTGGCTTCCTGTGTATGATACTACATGTGTACAAGCATACAGAGGCAAGAAGAGGATTGAGGCTCCACCCCACATCTTCTCCATCTCTGACAATGGCTATCAGTTCATGCTCACAGGTAAGATAAAAATATCGGTGTTGGAATCGAAACACACAGAGGTAAAATCTTCCATTGATATTTATTAAAAGAAAAAGAAAACTCATGTCAAGCATTTATGTTTGTGTTTCAGACCGTGAGAATCAGTCTGTCCTGATTACGTGAGAATAAAACACACTATCTTGCTATAACTTTATTAACTTAATGATGATGAAGCAAAATCTTGATAATATGTCTCGTGTACCCCAGTGGAGAATCCGGTGCTGGAAAGACTGTCAACACCAAGCGTGTCATCCAGTACTTTGCAACAATTGCAGCTATTGGAGCTAAGAAGTCTGACGCACCGCAACAGCAAAGCAAAATCAAGGTAAAATTGGTTGTGTAAGATTAAAGTGTTTGTCAGAGTTCATTGGAATGTGTAGCTCATGCAATTCAAATCTTCTCTTGCAGGGCTCTCTTGAGGACCAAATTGTTGCGGCCAACCCTCTGTTGGAGGCCTATGGTAATGCCAAGACTGTGAGGAATGACAACTCCTCTCGTTTTGTAAGTACTGTTGGAAATATCTTGAGACTTTTTTCGTTCCTACATTTAAAAAAACTGATGATATTAATGATCTGGTTGTCTAGGGTAAATTTATCAGGATCCACTTTGGCACTAGTGGCAAGCTGGCTTCAGCTGATATTGAAACATGTAAGTTTCAATTATGGTATTCGTCACTATCCATTTAAATTATGATCTAGGCTCTGATAAAGTTATCAATTTAAATTTCCTCTTCTTAGATCTGCTGGAGAAGTCTCGTGTCACCTTCCAGTTGTCTGCTGAGAGGAGCTACCATATCTTCTACCAGCTGATGACTGGCCACAAGCCTGAACTCTTGGGTATGTTACTCCACCAATTTTAAATGAGACTTTAATAAACATCAGAAAAAACATCAAACAATACTATGTACTTCTACTGTCCTCCTCTAGAGGCTCTTCTGATCACCACCAACCCCTATGACTACCCAATGATCAGTCAGGGTGAAATCACTGTGAAAAGCATCGATGATGTGGAGGAGTTCATTGCAACGGATGTAAGACAACAATTTAGTTACAGAGATAGTATACAGGGGAAAATGTTTAACATGCCACTAATGTTGCTTATTTATTCTGCAGACTGCTATTGACATCTTGGGTTTCAATGCTGAGGAGAAATTGGGCATCTACAAGCTCACTGGAGCTGTGATTCATCATGGAGGCATGAAATTCAAGCAGAAGCAGCGTGAGGAGCAGGCTGAACCAGATGGCACTGAGGGTAATTTCTAAAATAATCCACTCTTATCATGTACGCCTTCTGGTGTGTAAGATACTACACAAGTCAGTGTGTATTTATAATTCCACGAGGGATGGGTCATGTTAATGACCAAACATGAAAACAAAGTATTCCCTCATTCATTTGTTCTTATAACTTTTTTTTTTTCTCTCAATCAGAGGCTGATAAAATTTCCTACCTCCTGGGCCTGAACTCAGCTGATATGCTGAAAGCTCTGTGCTACCCAAGAGTCAAGGTCGGCAATGAGATGGTGACCAAAGGTCAGACCGTCCCACAGGTAAAAAGATGGAATTTCGGTGTTTGGAAAGGGAAATGTTTACACAAAAAAATCACACTCATAAATCCCCACACTTAAATTCTTATATTTAGGTCAACAATTCTGTCAGCGCTCTGTGCAAATCCATCTATGAGAAAATGTTCTTGTGGATGGTCATCCGTATCAATGAGATGCTGGACACAAAGCAGGCAAGACAGTTCTTCATTGGAGTGTTGGATATCGCTGGATTTGAGATCTTTGATGTAAGTTTTAGAAAATCAACCTTTCTGAGAGATTCAAAAGTTCAAACTTATTTTGGAATGAAAATAAATGCTTTTATATACTACAGTTCAACAGCTTGGAGCAACTCTGCATCAACTTCACCAATGAAAAACTGCAACAGTTCTTCAACCACACTATGTTTGTCCTGGAGCAAGAGGAGTACAAAAAGGAAGGTATTATTTGGGAGTTCATTGACTTCGGTATGGATTTGGCTGCCTGCATCGAGCTTATTGAGAAGGTAACATACCACTTTGTTAAATTAGATTCTCCATTCAAATACAAATGTTTGCTTCCTCAGGTCATTTTTCTTTCTTACCATGAAATGTAAATTCTTCTCAGCCAATGGGCATCTTCTCCATCCTTGAAGAGGAGTGCATGTTCCCCAAGGCCTCTGACACAACTTTCAAGAACAAGCTGCATGATCAGCATCTTGGCAAGACCAAGGCCTTTGAGAAGCCAAAGCCTGGAAAGGGCAAGGCTGAAGCTCACTTCGCCCTGGTTCACTATGCTGGCACAGTGGAATACAATATCAATGGCTGGCTGGACAAGAACAAGGACCCCCTGAACGATTCAGTTGTTCAGCTCTACCAGAAAGCTTCAAACAAACTGCTGGCGTTACTGTATGCAGCCATGCCTGGAGCTGACGGTAAGAAAGAAAAGTGAGCAGAGTATATAGAAACTCTGTGAACCCTGTACAGATACGTTAACCTCCTATTTTCTACTGTTATAGTGAGCATTGATGCCATCTTTTTTCATAGCTATTGGCTGCTTACTGAAAACTGAGGTCTGGAAAGTTACAGGCAGTGCAGCGACTTTGTAGTGAAAAAACAGTGTGTCTGTTTCAATTGATTAATCAATTTAGCAAAACAGAGGCTGCTGGTTGAAATTGAAATTGACACATGCACATGCAACATAGAACAAAACTCAAACCACTCACTGCAGTGTATAATTGTTATTAATATTTGGTACCTTTAATAACAATGTCATGTTTTGCAAAATAGAGGCTGCTGGAGGTGGCGGCAAGAAGGGTGGCAAGAAGAAGGGTGGTTCCTTCCAGACTGTGTCTGCTCTTTTCAGGGTATGTATTGTTTCATATTTTTGGACAACAAATAACAATCTCATCTTAAAATATTGATGAGTTATTATTTTGTAATGCTCATCCACAGGAGAACTTGGGCAAGCTGATGACCAACTTGAGGAGCACTCACCCTCACTTTGTCCGCTGTCTGATTCCCAATGAAACAAAGACCCCAGGTAAGAAGCACATAACCCAGATTTGTGCACTGTGTGTGACATGGTCATGTAAAGAAATGTTTTGATGCAATGAGTTTGCAATGTGCAGGTCTTATGGAGAACTTTTTGGTCATCCACCAGCTGAGGTGTAATGGTGTGCTGGAGGGCATCAGAATCTGCAGAAAGGGCTTCCCCAGCAGAATACTCTACGGTGACTTCAAGCAGAGGTGACTGCAGTTTTCATCATAAGCAAATCAAGTGGATTTCTGTAGAGGTATTAGGATGATAAACACTGAGAAAAAGTGGGAGGAAGATAAAAGGAACCACGTAATTTTCTCTTGTAGATACAAAGTATTGAATGCCAGTGTCATCCCTGATGGACAGTTCATTGACAACAAGAAAGCTTCAGAGAAGCTGCTGGGCTCCATTGATGTGGACCACACACAGTACAAGTTTGGACATACAAAGGTTCATCCTCAACGACAGTACTAACACATTTACTTGTGCCGTTGTCCAATTATATCCATATGCACTGAGTACTAATTTGCCCCACTTGACAACATAGGTGTTCTTCAAAGCTGGTCTGCTGGGTACCCTGGAGGAGATGAGAGATGAGAAACTGGCTACGCTGGTGACCATGACTCAGGCTCTCTGCAGAGGATATGTCATGAGGAAGGAGTTTGTTAAGATGATGGAGAGGAGGTAGGATTATTTGACTGGACCCTAAACTGTACTGTCCAATTATGTAGTAGATATATTTTTTAAATGGTAAGAACTAGAAGTTCAATAGAATAATGTTTCAGAAGAAATGACACTTTCTGCATGTATCTCATTTTCCAGGGAAGCTATCTACTCTATCCAGTACAACATCCGTTCATTCATGAATGTTAAGAACTGGCCATGGATGAATCTCTACTTCAAGATCAAGCCTCTCCTGAAGAGTGCTGAGACTGAGAAGGAGCTGCAGCAGATGAAGGAGAACTATGATAAGATGAAAACAGACCTGGCTACTGCCCTGGCTAAGAAGAAGGAACTGGAGGAGAAGATGGTTTCTCTGGTACAGGAGAAGAATGACCTGCAACTCCAAGTGGCTGCAGTAAGTAGGAAACAAAGGAAGTATAATTTGGTTACATATACGCTTCACCAATTTTACCATGTTGTTTAAATTATCAGATATTTAGGTGACATAAGAAGAGGCCACTGACTTCTATTACCGGAGAATATATGAATCTTTTCAAACTTTTCAATGTATCGTATGTTCATTGTGTACAATAGGAAGTCGATAACCTCTCTGATGCTGAGGAAAGATGTGAAGGGCTCATTAAGAGCAAGATCCAACTCGAGGCCAAACTCAAAGAGACAACAGAAAGACTGGAGGATGAAGAGGAAATCAATGCTGAGCTGACTGCCAAGAAGAGGAAGCTGGAGGACGAATGCTCTGAACTGAAGAAAGACATTGATGACTTGGAGCTCACTTTGGCTAAAGTGGAGAAGGAGAAACATGCCACAGAAAACAAGGTTTGGATTATTTTAAACCCACATTAATTTAAAGACAGACCATATCAATATAGTGTGATGTAAATAATGCACCTTTGAAATCTATTTAGGTGAAAAACCTGACAGAGGAGATGGCATCTCAAGATGAGTCTATTGCCAAGTTAACCAAGGAGAAGAAAGCCCTCCAAGAGAGCCACCAGCAAACACTTGATGATCTCCAAGCAGAGGAAGACAAAGTCAACACTCTGACCAAAGCCAAGACAAAGCTGGAACAGCAAGTGGACGATGTATGAAAACAATTGTTTCGATAGTGTGTGTTTTAATTGACATTCCATGATACATATTCAAAATAATGTATAATGTAAATCAAGTTTCTTTGTATTGACACACTGTCATTTGAATACCTCAAATAATTTATCATTAACTGTCATGTGATAGCTCGAGGGGTCACTGGAGCAAGAGAAGAAGCTCCGCATGGACCTTGAGAGAGCCAAGAGGAAGCTTGAAGGAGATCTGAAACTAGCCCAGGAATCCATCATGGATCTGGAGAATGACAAACAGCAATCTGATGAGAAAATCAAGAAGTAAGGTTTTTGATTCATGTTGTTAATTCTCTGTTCAGCATCTCAAACATTACACTCCAACAACAGTACAAACTGTGACAGTGAAAGTTTCTTTTTTTTTCATCAAGGAAAGAATTTGAAACCAGCCAGCTCCTCAGCAAGATTGAGGATGAACAGTCTCTCGGTGCTCAGCTTCAGAAGAAGATCAAGGAGCTCCAGGTGAGGAGCTATACAATGTTATATACATGCAAATCAAACTCAGTAAATTAAAAACACCACATCATATTCAAGTCAATGAACCTTCATTCCTTAAATCTAGGCCCGTATTGAGGAGCTGGAGGAAGAGATTGAGGCTGAGAGGGCTGCTCGGGCTAAGGTTGAGAAGCAGAGGGCTGACCTCTCCAGGGAGCTTGAGGAGATCAGTGAGAGGCTCGAGGAGGCTGGTGGAGCAACAGCTGCTCAGATTGAGATGAGCAAGAAGCGTGAAGCTGAGTTCCAGAAGTTGCGCCGGGATCTTGAAGAGTCAACCCTGCAACATGAAGCAACTGCATCAGCTCTCCGCAAGAAGCAGGCAGACAGTGTTGCAGAGCTGGGAGAGCAGATCGACAACCTCCAGCGTGTCAAGCAGAAGCTGGAGAAGGAGAAGAGCGAGTACAAGATGGAGATTGATGACCTGTCCAGCAACATGGAGGCTGTTGCTAAAGCTAAGGTGAGTCATTTGTTTAAAGATGAGGTATTTGCCTTTTGTTATGCTCAGAAACACGACCTCTAACCAATAAATATGGCAGTAGCATTACATTTTAAAAAAAACTCAACGAACATCATGTTTTGTTGTTGACAGGGCAACTTAGAAAAAATGTGCAGAACTGTTGAGGACCAGTTGAGTGAGCTCAAAGCCAAAAATGATGAGAATGTTCGCCAGCTGAACGACGTTAATGGACAAAAGGCAAGACTGCAGACAGAGAATGGTGAGTGTCCTGGAATAGAAACTTCTCATGGAAGTTATTAATGAGAATATTAATAATAAAAGATCTCATTCATACATTGTCATTCAGGTGAGTTCTCCCGCCAGCTTGAAGAGAAGGAAGCTCTTGTTTCCCAGCTGACCAGAGGAAAACAGGCCTTTACTCAGCAGATTGAGGAGCTTAAGAGACACGTCGAGGAGGAAGTCAAGGTAAACAAGTCCACATGCCTTCTTATTACATGTCAACAGGGAGTATGTTCTCTTTTTCAAATGTAGTCATTCATAATATGAACCATAATACTGTAGTAAGATTTAAAAGATCAAAGCATCAAGAATCTATTCCCACAGCAAAACATACAGGCATACTGCTATTATTGCTAAGTGAACCTTTTATGAATTACATTTATTGACAGATGATGAAAAGTTACATGATACTGAGTAGCAAATATGATAGATGCAGAAGTAGTCCTGGGGATCCAAAACTAAATGGCTACATCAAAATGATTAAACTTTAAAAAAAAGTACTTCCTCTTCATAGGTATGATACTAATGTTTTGTCATGTTCAACAGGCCAAGAATGCCCTGGCCCATGCAGTTCAGTCAGCCCGCCATGACTGTGATCTGCTCAGAGAGCAGTTTGAGGAGGAGCAGGAGGCCAAAGCTGAGCTACAGAGAGGAATGTCCAAGGCCAACAGTGAGGTGGCTCAGTGGAGAACCAAATATGAGACTGATGCTATCCAGCGCACTGAGGAGCTAGAGGAGTCCAAGTATATAATCCTTTATACTATTTCAAAGATAAATCCCTTTTTGCTATCTTTGTTCACTTAAGCTCAAATAATTCCTCTTCACTACAGGAAAAAGCTTGCCCAGCGCTTGCAGGATGCTGAGGAATCCATTGAGGCTGTGAACTCCAAGTGTGCCTCTTTGGAGAAGACCAAACAGAGGCTGCAGGGTGAGGTGGAGGACCTCATGATTGATGTTGAGAGAGCCAATGCTCTGGCTGCCAACCTCGACAAGAAGCAGAGGAACTTTGATAAGGTAAATGGTTAAACTAATAATCAACACCAGTTTTTGGTGAGAAACAAGCACCTTAATTAATAAATAGTCATTGAATTATATATTTTGACCTATACAATTCTAGGTCCTTGCAGAATGGAAACAGAAGTATGAGGAGGGCCAGGCAGAGCTGGAGGGAGCTCAGAAGGAGGCTCGTTCTCTCAGCACTGAACTGTTCAAGATGAAGAACTCTTATGAGGAGGCTCTGGATCATCTGGAGACCATGAAGAGAGAGAACAAGAACCTGCAGCGTATGCCAGTCTTACTGTATTTAATGTAATGGTCATAGTAATTGCAAGGGTTCTTCTTAGCCCTCTGGCAGTGAAGTCTGTGAGCATTATTTGGTTGTAAAAGCACTGACATTTTCCAGATCTAACCTGCACATACAGTTCTAACTACATTTGACTTTGGTTGTTCCACAGAGGAGATCTCAGACCTGACTGAACAGATTGGTGAGACTGGAAAGAGTATTCATGAGTTGGAGAAAGCCAAGAAGACTGTAGAGACTGAGAAGTCTGAAATTCAGTCAGCACTGGAGGAAGCTGAGGTAAAATCTTGATGACATTATTGAACCACTATAATAAAATACATGATTAAAATGTAACTATGTATTCATTTTGAATTTATTCCTGCAAAATCAATGCATACCTTTTGTTGTGTTTGTGACTTTTTAAGGGCACACTGGAGCATGAGGAGGCCAAAATTCTCCGTGTCCAGCTTGAGCTCAACCAGATCAAAGGTGAGGTTGACAGGAAGCTGGCAGAGAAGGATGAGGAGATGGAGCAGATCAAGAGGAACAGCCAGAGGGTGATTGACTCCATGCAGAGCACTCTTGATTCTGAGGTCAGGAGCAGGAATGATGCCCTGAGAGTCAAGAAGAAGATGGAGGGAGACCTGAATGAGATGGAGATTCAGCTGAGCCATGCTAACAGGCAGGCTGCTGAGTCCCAGAAACAACTGAGGAATGTCCAGGGACAACTCAAAGTAAGATTTGTTTAATAACTAAATGTATTTTTTTCTTTTAATCAAAGGGAAACTACATACATTTTCTTTCTCTCTGTTCAATGTCAGGATGCCCAACTGCACCTTGATGATGCTGTCAGAGGACAGGAAGACATGAAGGAGCAGGTTGCCATGGTGGAGCGCAGAAATGGCCTGATGGTGGCTGAAATCGAGGAGCTGAGAGCCGCTCTGGACCAGACAGAGAGAGGACGCAAAGTGGCTGAGCAGGAGTTGGTTGACGCTAGTGAGCGTGTTGGACTGCTTCACTCTCAGGTGTGTTTTCATTAATTCGCAAGAATTTTATCTAATCAAAAGATGTGAGACACATACCAGTAAACACTGCCTATTCTTGTACAATATTCAGAACACCAGTCTTATGAACACCAAGAAGAAGCTGGAGTCTGACCTCGTCCAGGTTCAAGGTGAAGTTGATGATGCTGTTCAGGAATCAAGAAATGCTGAGGAGAAAGCGAAGAAGGCTATTACTGACGTGAGTCATGTTTTTATGTAAACACTGCTTCAAGAAATACTTGCTTACACTTCATTAATTAATATTAATAATTATTATAATTAATATCAAGGCTAAAAATTATGTTTCTAAAATGTGCATCATTTCAGGCTGCCATGATGGCTGAGGAGCTGAAAAAGGAGCAGGACACCAGTTCTCACCTGGAGAGGATGAAGAAGAACCTGGAGGTCACAGTCAAGGACCTCCAGCACCGTCTGGATGAGGCTGAGAACCTCGCCATGAAGGGTGGCAAGAAGCAGCTCCAGAGACTAGAGTCCAGGGTATGAATTCAAATTCATAAAAGGTCGTTTTTTGGAGGCACATCACTTTTATTTTGCCTTTTATTATTTCAACTGAAATCTTTGCGTGGAAGACTGATATATTATTTATCATCACATTACAGGTACGTGAGCTGGAGAGTGAAGTTGAGGCCGAGCAGAGACGTGGAGCTGATGCTGTAAAAGGAGTTCGCAAATATGAGAGGAGAGTGAAGGAGCTGACATACCAGGTAAGCCGTACTGAAAATCTCCCCTAACCTCTAATTCATTCTTTAGTCTTCTTCACATACTGTATAATCTTGTATCTGTACAGACTGAGGAGGACAAGAAAAATGTGAACAGACTTCAGGATCTGGTGGACAAGCTGCAGCTTAAAGTGAAATCTTACAAGAGACAGGCCGAGGAGGCTGTAAGTCAAATACATAATGTGGCACATCATTGACAACTGATTTAATAATAACATCACTATTTACTGTCTTGTAACTACGCCAACATACCTCTAAACCACTTAACAGGAGGAGCAGGCCAACACCCACATGTCCAGGCTCAGGAAGGTTCAGCATGAGTTTGAGGAAGCTCAGGAGCGTGCTGACATTGCTGAGTCCCAGGTCAACAAGTTGAGAGTCAAGAGCCGTGACGCTGGAAAGGTATGTTTGTTTTTAAAATAATTTGATGCTGTGAACTTTCACTGTTGAAAGTGTGAATCAATATCACTTTTTAAATGAGGTAATAATAGATAATAATAATAGATTTTCATCCCTCTTTTTTTAGTCTGATTCTGCTGAGTAAGTGTCATCATCCCTTAGGCCTTCAACAGAGTTCATAAAATATGAACCATGGTTGGGGTTTCTTTACAATAAAGACGATACCTTTCATCATTATCCTGAATCCTGTCACTTCCTTTCTTTAACTATTTATTTATTTATTTTAATGTCATATGGTAGAGCATTTGCAGCATGGTACTGATCAACAAACAGTGGTTTCAATATGGTAAAAGAATAACTTTTTCAAGGTTTTTAGCAATTATTATAGTCAAATATGTTTCGCTTTAAAAACATTTGGCGCTTTTTAAAAAGCGTGGTTCTTCCATTGGTGGCATGGTTTGTGAAACACTGGTGAGGTTGTGGCGGTACTAGCAGTAAAATGCTTACAAACCACCCCCAACCTACATAAAAATATAAACAAAAATATGTATATGTACAGGGAATGCCAAGTGTCAAGTACTTCTGTAATAAACAAATACCTCTTCAGGGGACAATCAAAAAATGCCTCTTCAGGAAATAAACAAACTGAAACGTGCTTTCAAGCTCTCAAGTTCCCAATGACATAACATGTGAAAAACTGAAATGTGCAATCTGCAGTGTGTCATGGACAGATTCAGAATGAGAGTGAGTCCAACCTGGGTGTCATTCCCCACCTCTCTTTAGCCATCACAAAGGGGCATCATCACACTGTGATCGGCTGGGAGGGGAATGCCCCAAGCTGCTTCATTAATGAGCAGTCAGTCTCCTCACCCTGCGTTCAAGTTATCTGAATCCACTGCAATCAGTCCAGAGGATTTTGAAATTTAGCCCAAAACACAACAAGATGCACAATGGGACTGCTACAGGTAGGTCACCCCAGTCAGAATGTTTGGTTAACCAGATGCGTCATCCATAAGCAGTGCCTCACACACTTTTCTAGACTTCTGGATCATTCCTCTGAGCTTTCCAGATATCCTCATCTTGTCACATACCAGAGAAGGTGAATAACAATGCCAGGGAGGCCAGAAATGTCGCCTGCGTTAGAGAATCAGGTGCATTGTTAAACTTACCCTTATGATACTTTGTAAGCGAAAATTCTTGCAGATACAGCACCCAATGAATAAGCCTGGAGCTAGCCTACGTGGTGTTAAAGACCCATGGCAATATTGAGTAGAGTGATGACCACTAAAGGTTTTCCCTCCAAATAATGTCTCCATTTATCTAAACTCCAGCCCTTGTCAGACACTCACTTTCAGTGTCATTTTGCTCTGTGCTGGACAGAGAGCAGTTTCCACAAGCAATGACATGCTCTTGGGAGGAAGCGTCAAATCTTTGTGCAAAGACAGCTCCAACACCTGTAGAACTTCCATCAGTGTAGACAACAAATGTGTTACACATATCGGGGTGACCAAGGACAGGAGGCGAGGTCAGATGGTCTTTGAGACACTGAAATGCCCTCTGACACTCATCTGTCCACCTAATCACAGCTCCTTTCCTTTTCAGAGAGTTAAGAGGCTCTGCAATTGTTGAAAACTTAGGGATGGGTTCCTTAGTCATGTAGCGCAGTCTTTGCCGGATTTCCACGATCTACATCCATACTAACTACATGACCTTGGAATTTAAGTTTGGGGCATGGATGTCTTTAGAATAGATGACTATGTCATCCAGGTACACTATCCAGCAGTCTCCAAGGCAGCTACGCAGCACATGATTTAGCAGACTCAGGAAGGTGGCTGGAGTGCCCTTCAAAAAAAAAGGCGTGACCCGAAAAAGAGAACAACCCAAGAGATGTGGCAAACCCTGTCAGGGGCTGGCTTTCAGGGTCCATTTCCACCTGCCAATAACCACAGTCAAAATCTAGGATGGTGGAAACAGTTGAGCATGCCAGTGACTCAAGGATCTCAGAAATGGCTGGCAGAGGACAGGAATCTCCCTCACTCTGTTCATTAATACGACAGAAATCTACACAAAACCGGGGGAGCATCAATACAATCGGGAAAGCCCATGATGAACAGCAACACTTGCAGTATAGTATGAACATTTTGATCTCCTCAGACCTTTTCACTCCATGCACCCTGTAAGTAGGTGAGATTGGGCCAGAAATCTCTTCTCTGCTCCTACCATTTGAGAAAATGTAAAAAAAATAAAATAAAAAGAAAAACAATGGGGTGAAGCAAGGAAAGGCAAATGCAAAAGACAATGGGTGTGGAAGCAGATGACTCTACTGCTGTACTCTCCTAGACACACTCTTAAGACCATAGACCACTAAGCAGCCTGAAAGGTCATTCCCCCACAATAAATGACTATAATAAAAAAATACATTATAATTCCAAAATTTAAAAAATTTACCAGTGCCATTACTACTATTTTGAAATATTATATAAGTCCACAGCAACATAAGGTCATAGCAAAGACTACTGAATAATGGAGAGGCCTTTTTTCTGGGTTCCTGGCTCGTTGCGCTCGATACTGTAGCGGAATTACAATGTCCCAAAGACTGAAACCATCCAGCGCCCAGTGAAGGAAAAGAAGGAAAGAAGAGAAGAAAAACGTGAAGAAGATACAGGTACAGTAACGTCAAAGTTATGAAACGAAAGGAAATTAATTTATTTTTAATACCTCAATTGTTGGAGCAGAGTGGTAGCTTGCTAGCTTACCTCGGACGATTGCAGCATTGTTTGATAATCAATAAATAGCTGAGTTGACGTGTGTTAATGTTACTCCATCTTAAATTCATCAGGGACATTTGAAAAGTTAACATTAGGCCTGTTCAGGTGTTATTTTACAGGTGTTAAGGTATCTGGACGGCAACACATTCTGGCCCTTAAAGCTAGGGTCTGTAATGTTGTTCAGAAACACATTTTGTTATACTGGGTGAAATGATCTTGCTATCCTGAGAGTAGTCAATACATTATGTATTCAGAAAAAGGAATGAAAATAATCGGACCTCTGTTGCAGCTGCAGGACTGAGAAAAAGCTGACCAATCCGTGCCATCCGGCCCGGATAGCACGGACTGGTCAGATGCACGGATTGGTCAGATGCCTTCATGTCTCGTTCTGTCCCTCCCTCCTCCGCGCGTGCACACGTTACGTTTCACTGTTGCCAGAAATATTCAGCACACTCCTCTGCAGAAATACGGAGTTGCAGGAGAAGACGTTCATTTGGTTACAATGGCAGAGAAAATGCAGCCAGCGTTACTTGTAACAGCTCACCCCGCTAAAAAGGCAAGGAAAAGAAAGCCTGACGCAGAAAAGGCTGCGATGAAAAAGGTTCTGGATAAAGAAGTCGGACCGAGTCAACATCGGTGCGGTGTTTGAGCGGTGGAGACAACTGGGGCATGTGAAGGGCTTGAAAAGTGATGCAGAGGTAATTATTTGTTTTGTTTCAGGGGGATTTGTTATTTTCATGAAATATGTGAGGTTTGCCAACTTGGCTACGTTTGTAGCTCGTATTAGCCCAATGCTAACGAGTCGGCCCAATTTCCACTGAATACGGGTCCGCTGCGTTGCGGCTCCGATCCGCCTGACTTCCTGTCTGCTCTGTGCTAAATTCAGCTGAATTGCTGCGTCTTGCTCCGGCATCTCCTTCTCCCTGCTGAGTCCCACTGCCAGATGCGCGTGGGGGAGTGGCTTTGGACGGAGCACTGACGGGATGGGGGGGGGGTGGAACTTAGAGGAGGTGCCACTTTCAAATCTTGCTAGCTCTCTTGCTAGCTCTCCAGGATTGTAGACCCTAGCATTAATTCAACTCAGTTTAAATTTAAGCTGTTCCTCCTTGTGTAAGTTAAGGAATGTAGACAATACGGGGCTCACAGCTCCAAGGGACCTTGGAGGCAGCATTCAGCTGTGTGTGGGTCAAAGTCTAGCAGGAGACAAGGCCACTATAGGGACTAAAACGGAGCCTGACTCCTATGTCAGATGGAGGAAGATATCTAAACGTGTACATCTCCAGAAAAGGATAGAGAGATCATTTAGGTAATTTTGGAGTACAAGACCCAAGGAGGGACAGTAACAGATTTGGCCATTTATGGGAGGTGAGCAGGGAGATAGAACACCTCCTTTTCTTGTCCATTGGATAGATGGACCCTCAACCCACCACAGTGACCAATTAGGAGTAGGCAGGTACAGCCCAAGGGACTTTAAGAAGGCTCCTACGAGTAGAGACGGAGGGTGGCACTTGGTAAACCTCCTAAGAGCAAAGGCTGAGGTTTTGATGGAGCAGAGGGCAAAGCATTTTGGCATTGTTTTGTCCACAGATTTGATAATATCAGAACGCGGCTCCGGGCTCCGGACTCAAGGCTCTAGGTTCTGTTTTAATAAAGATTGCTCTATTATTCCACCCAGCCTTGCCTCCGCAGAATTCTTTTGTCATCAAACTACACGCCGACACCTTTGAGGAGGGAAGCCCAGAAACTACAGTGTCTTTCCTGATTGTATGTCAGTTAAAATGCTATTAGTTTTCCATCCCCTTTGTAATAGGGTCGTTGTAAGCCTTTAGTTTATTCTGTCACAGTTTACGTTCGTTAAAGTTTACATCAGTGTTAAAGTGCAGTTAAAGTGTATTACTGTTGATACTCCATGAGGTATCTGCACAGTTACACATTCAAATTTAAGGTTTAACTGCAACAGTTTGTTTTTCCTTATGGAGAGGTAAGAAATGTGGCCGTGTGTTTATTACATGTTCAGGGGCCTTGTAGCAATTAGTCAGCTCTGTGTTTGCGTTAGGAGGTGAGCGAGGGTATGAGGCTGACTAGAGAGCCCTAAGGCTGAATTTATCTCTCACGCCAGTTGTTAGACTTAGACTTCTCTTTATTGATCCTTTTGGGATGACTCCCGCAAGGAAATTGGATTTCCAGCAGCTTACAAATAGAAAAAGAGGTATAAAACTAAATATAGAAAGTAAACCATAAACAGTAAACAGTAAACAATAAACTCTTAGCTATATATATATATATATATATATATATATATATATATATATATATATATATATATATATAAATAAAGTAGAGATAAGAATAAAAGTAAGATAAAATAGAATTCACGGAAAATAAAATCAAATAAGATAAATGTAGAGAACTATATAGAGCAGGGGTACTCAAATACAAATCTTAAGGGGCCATTTTTTTCAATGACTTAAAGGTCCATGTATTGATGTCGGTCAAGCCAATAATACTGTATATATATATATATATATGATATGACGATTTCAGTGCATTAATTTTTCTTGTTCTTACCTCTGAATTTTGAGGAAATGTTTCTTCAAAATTCTTATGCTTCGTCTCATAATGCCGTTTCAAATTGGAAATCTTCATCACAGCTTTAGTCTCCTGGCATATTAAGCACATGGGTCGTGTGCTGGTTGGAGGGAGAATGAATGCACATTTTTCAGAACTTGAAAAAACTTGGAACACACCATTTTCGTGCCATCTTGGCTCCTACAGCCGGCAAAATGCGAACTGCTCCAAAAAGGAAAATGAAAGTTAAAAATTGCGCTCGCAGCAGTGAGTGACCCAGCTGTCTGTGTATCGCTGGCATGGAGACAAGTCCCGGTATACACGTGCCGACCCAACCAAACATATGGTGAAGGAATAATAGTTCGGGGGCCACAAATAGGCGGCCTGCAGGCCGGATGCGGCCCGGGGGCCACCTTAGAGGACCACTGGTGAATATGGATAAATAAAGATAAATATATAGGACTGTATATGGCATTGTGTTTTTATACAGTGGATAAATGACATTAGCAGAAATTAGCAGTTAAATTAAATGAAATTACTGCACTTAAGTGGTGGATCAAGTTATTGCACAGGTATGTATGAGTAGATTATAAATTGCACAGTACTACCACTCCTTCCCTTCTGTCCTCTTTACCCTATTTCCTACATTTCCTTTATTTCCTCCTCCCCTGAGTGAGGAGTTGTAGAGTATGATGGCATGAGGGACAATGGAGTTCTTGAGTCTGCTGGTCCTACACTTGGGAAGGAGCAGCCTTCCAATGAACAGGCTCCTCTGGTTGCTGATGACGGTGTGCAGGGGGTGGCTGGCATTGTCAATAATGTCCAGCAATAGTTTGTCCAGTGTCCTCCTCTCTGCCACCTTCACCAGTGAGTCCAGCTTCATGCCGACCACAGAGCTGGCCCGTCTGATCAGTTTATCCAGTTTGGAGGTGTCCTTCTTGGATATGCTTTAAAAAAGGCCCACAGAAGCGGAGAAGGGGTGGTGGTCACTTGTAGATTTCCGAAGATCGAATGCTCGATAGGATTTGAGAACACCAGGGAGCGGCCGCCCTGGTTCGGACGCAGGCTTGAGATCTGTTTCAATAAAGATTGCTCTATCATTCCACCCAGTCTTGCCTCCGCAGATTCTTTTATTAAAATACTAAACACCAACACCTCTGATGAAGACAGCCTAGAAACTACATCCACACCTTAGCTTTCTCATATCATTCATAGGCGAAACATATATATCAGAGGAGGCTCGTCCATAGAGGCAGAGGAGGTTGGTCCTCCTCTATTTTTGAGAGGCAAGAGGAAGACCAATTTTTTTTTTAAGAAACTGGTTGATTACCAAATCTCAGTATCATTTATAAAATACTATATATATATTATATCATAAAAAAAAGTTTCTTCTTTGGAAGAAAATCCACTTAAAACGGTTCAACAACGACAGCTGCAGACGGAGGAGACAGAGCAGTCTGTGAGAGGAGCAGGGAGCAGGAAGGTGGGGGCTAGAGAAGGACTGAGGGCTTCTGTCCTCCGTGGGAGGGATCTCCTTCCATTCACTCAATGCATTTTTTCATGCTGATCTATGATTGGCTAAGACACGTAAAATGACGCGCTAAGGGAGGACGTCCTCCCTTACCAATCAGCAACCAGAATACAAGATTGACAGCAGGTTGGTCCAATAACAGTTCCTAAATTTCATTCTCACATTTATACAAACGTAAACAAAAATACTTCTATGTATTTTACAGCTTTCACTGCCAGCCATGCTCGGACAAGAAATATGGAGTTTTCAGCTATATTGGAATTGGTTTCAAAGGAAATATAAGCACATTTCTGAAAGAAAAAAAACTGTTCGGAGAAATCAGAGAGAGGCAGTCAGAAAGATAATTCATAGTTTTCGTCTCGTTCGTCCTGCTGGAGGACATAATGTTAGCGGCACGACCGGGACACAATACAGAGCAGCAACACAGTTGTTTTGGGCGACTGTAATGAGTGATGTCGTGTGCTGTCGTGAAGTATGTACATTGACTGCTGCGGTAGAGCAGTTGCCACACAGGTGACTGGGGATTGAATCCCGGAAGGGGTACACATTGGTATTTTTTTTGTCCTGTATATTAGCCCATTGTACATTATTAGCCGGCCGGGGACACACTGGCCCATGTTAACCGACTGTGTCGTTCACACACCAACAGCCAACATCTGACAGGCACGTTTGAGGAGCGGTTCACCATTACTCTCCTGCCTGTCAGGTCGCACTCGAGGATCAACACTTTTTGTCTGGCATGACGGCGACGCGCAGGAGCGCAGCAGCTAACGTGAGTAGTTCAAAAACCTTCTTTTTCATAAACTCTGTGTACACAAACAATGTTCTCAATGCTCTTGTTCATGAGTAGAGACCCTGGTGATACTACGAGCAAAGTTTCATGTTGTGTCGAGCCTTCTTAGTGTTCTAAAAATAGCGATTTTGATGCTAGCATGTCTTGCCCCATGCACTCCCGTTCAAAATTAACGTGCCCAAAACCGAAACTACGGTAAATCTTAAAAGTGCCTCTTTCGTCGTAATTATGCTTTCACACGAAGGTTTGACTCATATTCAATCCCAAATAAAGCCTTGGTTGCTTTTTGGCAAGAGTTTCGCTTTAAATGATGTAATCAATATAAGCAGCAAATAACTTTAATCAGTGGTGGAAAATACTAGTGTCAGTCATTTGGACACTTTTATTATGGACACCACCTGCTCAAATCAGTATGCATCCTAAGAGCCAACTCAAAAGGACTCGACATAAATTAAGAAAAAATTTGAACAGTTCACCCTCTTTCTGATAGGGGTTTAGTGTTTCCATGTGAATATGTGTGGATGCCACTTTGACTCAAAAAGGCAATAAATGACCTGACCCCTTAAGATTGTCTAGGGCACTGGTACTTGAATAAATGTCACCTTCTTCATATCAAATGCAGTAACTGGAGAAGTTCATTTTGTTCAACTTATTTTGGTCCTGATCTCAAAGGAGTTGCCAACTGTTTTCGTATCCATTTAGGGAGTTATCCAAAAGATTCCTGTTTTTAATAGAGGCATATGAGATGTGCCAGTCCGCTGTAATCGTAAACTAGAAACATTTGGGGACATTTCCAAAACTAAGGTCTTTGCATTCATCTGACATAACTCACAAACAGTGATGCAATTTAAAATCCACCAGTGCTGTGCTCTGACTTTCATTTATAAAGTCAAATAGAGCAAAACCGCATCTATACATTCCACGGTAATAATATAAGTACAACCTCTATGTTTGTACTAAAGATGTACTTTATTATTCAATAAACATGTGTATACAACTACAACGCTCATATCAGTGTCATTTATGGGTGAACTCAAGTGTCTTGAAATTGAACACTAATGGATTTTGGAAGACTTTTCAAAACCAACCCAGCTGTCCATTCATTTAAGGAAAGATGTTCAAAACAAATACCAACGCCAGTGTCGCTTAAATCAAGGATTATACTGATTGAAATTCTACACAAACCACATTCTGCACGATGACATGAATAATTGAATTTGGCCATTACTGCCATGTCTGCACATGAGGGGGGAGGTGAACCAACATTTGAAGCAGCAAGCCTGTAACTTACAAGAAAGCTCAGAACAGAAATGCATAAGCAACTGCTTCTTTCTCGATAAGTAATTTGACATTCATGCTTCCATAAGCCTTATTTTGTTGACTGGAATATTTTCATGTTCTCACATAGCAACTTTTGCAAGTGCAATTTCAGCAACTCTTTGCTCTGTGCTGCAATTCCTATTTTGAGGAACTGAAGGGAGACTTGGGTCATAGGTAACATGCCTTATGAAAGCATTTAATCATGATTTAAATTTAAACAGACACATTGTCCACATTACATTCAAGGTTAAAATCAAATCAAATCAAATCAAATCAATTGGTAAAACAACACAATGTATCATGTATTTTCTAAGCTGTAGTTGCAAAGAAATATGCAAACCCTGTAATTAAATGTCACTGCCACAAATAAGCAACAGGATGAAAAGAGGCCATGACCAAACCGAGCGAGAGACTGCTGCTGACCAGGCAATCTCACCCTCTATAAAAGAGGCAGCTCTGAGCTACTGCATTAACTGAAGCTCCATCACAGGTCAGTGTTTTCACTCTGACCTCAGTTTTTACTGTTCTTTATTAGTCAGTGAAGTTAATGTGTTGCTAATTACTTTTGCTTATTGTCAAGAATTATATGGCCACACAGTTACCTGGGTGGTAGTCTTGAATAGACATTATTCCAAAACAATTTTCTTGATATACCCCTATCACATTTAAGAAGTAGGTTCCTGCAAAAGAAAAGAAAAACACAAAACACAATTTTTTAGTTTGTACTTGCATCTAATAAACACTACGTTTCGTCACATACATACTGACTAATCATTAAGAGCAATACTATTTATCTGCCAATGAGGGCAGTTGAGCGGATGGAAGAGTATTTTACTGGTTTCATGATTGACTTTGACTTTAATGATTCAATTCATTACAGTTTGAATATATTTTATAAGTCTATAAACATTTTGCCATCTTTACCTTCATCTGTTTTCTAATTGGCAACATTTCCACAGAAAAAGTGTGAAATTAGAAAAACAATCTGAAACAAGTTATTGTACTCATGTCTAATCATGTGTTTACAGGATCTCCCAACTCCACCAGAGACGCCAACGTTCAGTTGATTTCGGAACCAGCTGAGGTAAAAGATTTCACCATAATAAACTTTAAATCTCCATAATCAGCTGGGCAGAAGACCATAGCTATGTCATGTCAATATGTTAACACTATTGTGGACTTCATCTTTTCAGTCGCCACTAAAGTGCCACCATGAGCACAGACACAAAGATGGAGCAGTATGGCCCGGCGGCAATCTTCCTCCGGAAGTCAGAGAAGGAGAGGCTTGAGGCACAAACCACTCGTTTTGATGCCAAAACTGCCTTTTTTGTGGCTGAGCCTACGGAGATGTACCTCAAGGGTAAACTTGTAAAGAAAGAGGGTAGAAAAGCCACGGTGGAAACCGACTGTGGAAAGGTAAGTCATTCACTATTTTACTTTTTTCAACAAAACAACTCAATTTCCATCTAAGACACCATGTGTATACAAGGATATCATGTACATTTATTTAAAACAATATCTTAGTAAAACATTCAGTTAACTATTTGTTGATCATTGTATTTTAGGCTCAGACAGACACTGTGAACAACAATGTGATCCATGTGATTAACTTTTCTGTTTGAAATGATTTCTTAGTTGAATACATTATACTGTATTTGCTGTTCAGATGATCACAGTAAAAGAGGATGAAATTCATCCCAGGAACCCTCCCAAGTATGACAAAATAGAGGACATGGCCATCATGACCCACCTCAATGAGCCTTGCGTGTTGTATAACCTCAAAGAGCGTTATGCATCATGGATGATCTACGTGAGTTTCCACACTATGCTAAGTTATTGTACATGTAAATATGTATAGAGTATGTGTACCTACATGGAAATCAAACAAAATAAAAATAAAATCACACTATGTTTATACTTTTTACTATTTCAGACCTACTATGGACTGTTTTGCGTTGTCGTGAATCCCTATAAGTGGCTTCCTGTATATGATACTACATGTGTACAAGCATACAGAGGCAAGAAGAGGATTGAGGCTCCACCCCACATCTTCTCCATCTCTGACAATTGCTATCAGTTCATGCTCACAGGTAAGATAAAAATATCGGTGTTGGAAGTTAAACACACAGAGGTAAAATCTTCCATTGATATTTATTGAAAGAAAAAGAAGACTCATGTCAAGCATTTATGTTTGTGTTTCAGATCGTGAGAACCAGTCTGTCCTGTCCTGTCCTGCTATAACTTTATTGACTTAATGATGATGAAGCAAAATCTTGATAATATGTCTTGTGTACCCCAGTGGAGAATCCGGTGCTGGAAAGACTGTCAACACCAAGCGTGTAATCCAGTACTTTGCAACAATTGCAGCTATTGGAGGTAAAAAGGCTGAGGCACAAACTAGCAAAATTAAGGTGAAATTGGTTGTGTAAGATGAAAGTGTTTGTCAGGGGGAAAGTTAAATTGAATGTGTAGCTCATGTAATTCAAATCTTCTCTTGCAGGGCTCAAATTGTTGTAGCCAACCCTCTGTTGGAGGCCTATGGTAATGCCAAGACTGTGAGGAACGACAAATCCTCTGGTTTTGTAAGTACTGTAAGAAATATCTTGAGAATTTTTTCGTTCCTATATTTAAAAAAACTGATGATATTAATGATCTGGCTGTCAGGGTACATTTGCAAACTGGCAAACTGGCTTCAGCTGATATTGAAACATAAGTTTCAATTATGGTATTCATCACTATCCATTTAAATCATGATCTAGGCTTTGATAAAGTTAGCAATTTAAATGTCTTCTTAGATCTAATGGAGAAGTCTCGTGTCACCTTCCAGTTGTCTGCTGAGAGGAGCTACCATATCTCCTACCAGCTGATGACTGGCCACAAGCCTGAACTCTTGGGTACGTTACTACACCAATTTTAAACGAGACAATATATAAACAATATAAAAAAAACATCAAACAATACTATATACTTCTACTGTCCTCCTCTATAGCCTCTTCTGATCACCACCAACACCTATGACTACCCAATGATCAGTCAGGGTGAAATCACTGTGAAAAGCATCGATGATGTGGAGGAGTTCATTGCAACAGATGTAAGAAAACAATTTAGTTAAAGAGATAGTATACAGGGGAAAATGTTTAACATTTAACTTTGCTTAATCTACTCTGCAGACTGCTATTGACATCTTGGGTTTCAACGCTGAGGAGAAATTGGGCATCTACAAGCGGACCGGAGCTGTGATTCATCATGGTGGCATGAAATTCAAGCACAAGCAACGTGAGGAGCAGGCTGAACCAGATGGCACTGAGGGTAATTTCTAAAATAATACACTCTCATTATGCAAGCCTTCTGGTGTGTAAGATACTACACAAGTCAGTGTGTATTTATAATTCCATGATGGATGGGTCATGTTAATGACCAAACACAAAAACAAAGTATTCCTTCATTCATTCGTTTCTTATAACTTTTTTATTTCTCTCAATCAGAGGCTGATAAAATCGCCTACCTCCTGGGCCTGAACTCAGCTGATATGCTGAAAGCTCTGCTACCCAAGAGTCAAGGTCGGCAATGAAATGGTGACCAAAGGTCAGACCGTCCCACAGGTAAAAAGAGTGGGTGTTTGAAAGGGAAATGTTTACATTTTCAAATAGAAAAATCACACTCATAAATCCCCACACTTGAACTCTTATATTTAGGTCAACAATTCTGTCAGCGCTCTGTGCAAATCCATCTATGAGAAAATGTTCTTGTGGATGGTCATCCATATCAATGAGATGCTGGACACAAAGCAGGCAAGACAGTTCTTTATTGGAGTGCTGGATATCGCTGGATTTGAGATCTTTGATGTAAGTTTTAGAAAATCAACCTTTCTGAGAGATTCAAAAGTTCAAACTTATTTGGAATGAAACTAAATGCTTTTCTATAACTACAGTTCAAGAGCTTGGAGCAACTCTGCATCAACTTCACCAATGAGAAACTGCAACAGTTCTTCAACCACACAATGTTTGTCCTGGAGCAAGAGGAGTACAAGAAGGAAGGTATTGTTTGGGAGTTCATTGACTTCGGTATGGACTTGGCTGCCTGCATCGAGCTTATCGTGAAGGTAACATACCACTTTGTTAAATTAGATAGATTTCTCCATTCAAGTACAAATGTTTGTTTCCTCAGGTGATTTTTTTTTCTTACCATGAAATATAAATTCTTCTCAGCCAATGGGGATCTTCTCCATCCTTGAAAAGGAGTGCATGTTCCCCAAGGCCTCTGGCACAACTTTCAAGAACAAGCTACATGATCAGCATCTTGGCAAGACCAAGGCCTTTGAGAAGCCAAAGCCTGGAAAGGGCAAAGCTGAAGCTCACTTCGTTCTGTTTAACTATGCTGGCACGGTGGAATACAATATCAATGGCTGGCTGGACAAGAACAAGGACCCCTGAGCAATTCAGTTGTTCAGCTTTACCAGAAATCTTCACATAAGCTGCTGGCGTTACTGTATGCAGCCATGCCTGGAGCTGACGGTAAGAAAGAAAAGTGAGCAGAGTATATACAAACTCTGTATACCCTGTAAAGATGTTTCAACCTCCTATTTTCTACTGTTGAAGATAGTGAGCATTGGAAAGTTACAGGCAGTGCAGTGACTTTGTAGTGAAAAATCGGTGTGTCTGTTTCAATTGAGTTGGACCACCTGAGAAACTGGTAACTTCTCTGTGGTAAAATATTCATTTCGGAATTTTTTAAAAAGTGAAATCAACATTCCAGAGACAAAAGGTTATAACAGTTACTGCTGTGTAATCCAATGCCAGTAATAACATTCAGTATTTTGCAAAACACTGGCTGCTGGTTGAAATTGAAATAAAAAAATACACATTCAACATGGAAGAAAACTTGAACCACTTACTGCAGTGTATTATTATTATTATTATTGTTGTTGTTGTTGTTGTTGTTGTTGTTGTCATTATCATTATTATTATCATTATTATTGTTCGGTACCATTAATAAAAATGTCATGTTTTGCAAAATAGAGGCTGCTGGTGGTGGTGGCAGCAAGAAGGGAGGCAAGAAGAAGGGTGGTTCCTTCTAGACTGTGTCTGCTCTTTTCAGGGTATGTATTGTTTCATATTTTTGGACAACAAATAACAATCTCATCTTGAAATATTGATGAGCTATTATTTTGTGATACTCATCCACAGGAGAACTTGGGCAAGCTGATGACCAACTTGAGGAGCACTCACCCTCACTTTGTCCGCTGTCTGATTCCCAATGAAACAAAGACCCCAGGTAAGAAGCACATAACCCAGAATTGTGCACTGTCTGTCACATGGTCGTGTAAAGAAGCGTTTTGATACAATGAATTTGCAATGTGCAGGTCTTATGGAGAACTTTTTGGTCATCCACCAGCTGAGGTGTAATGGTGTGCTGGGGGGCATCAGAATCTGCTGAAAGGGCTTCCCCAGCAGAATCCTCTACGGTGACTTCAAGCAGAGATGACTGCAGTTTTCATTATAGGCAAGCCAGGTTGATTTCCGTAGAGGTATTAAGAGGGTAAACACCAAGAAAAAGTGGGAGGAAGATGAAAGGAAGTATTGAATGCCAGTGTCATCCCTGAGGGACAGTTGTCCCGGTTGTCCTAATATATCCATCATGCACTGAATACTAATTTGCCCCACTTGATAACATAGGTGTTCTTCAAAGCTGGTCTGCTGGGTACCTTGGAGGAGATGAGAGATGAGAAACTGGCTGAGCTGGTGACCATGACTCAGGCTCTGTGCAGAGGATATGTCATGAGGAAAGAGTTTGTTGAAATGATGGAGAGGAGGTAGGATCATTTTACTGTACCCTAAGCTGTACTGTCCAATTACGTAGTTGATATATATTTTAAATTGTTAGACCTAGAAGTTCTACAAAATAATGTTTCTAAAGAATTGACATTTTCTACATCCATCTCATTTTTCCAGGAAGCTATCTACTCTATCCAGTACAACATCCATCCATTCATTCATGAATGTTAAGAACTGGCCATGGATGAATCTCTACTTCAAGATCAAGCCTCTCCTGAAGAGTGCCGAGACTGAGAAGGAGCTGCAGCAGATGAAGGAGAACTATGATAAGATGAAAACAGACCTGGCTACTGCCCTGGCCAAGAAGAAGGAACTGGAGGAGAAGATGGTTTCCCTGCTGCAGGAGTAGAATGACCTGCAATTCCAAGTGGCTTCAGTAAGTAGGAAAGAAAGGAAGTATAATGCTATCACATATATGCTTCACTAGTTGTACCATGTGGCTTAAATTATCAGATATCTAGGTGAGATAAGAAGAGGCCACTGACTTCTATTACCAGAGGAAATATCAATCTTTTCAAACTTTTAAATGTATCATATGTAACGCCCGCCAATGTAATAATGTCTGCAAACATAATAAATCCACAAACGTAATACAAATCTGCAGCATTTAATGTTATAAACCCACAAATGTAATAAATTTTTCCACAAACGTAATAGCCGCAGCCTACTACAAACGTAACACGGAATTTCCCACAAATGTAATAACTATGACGTTTGCAGGGATTTATTACGTTTGTGGGGAAGTGAAAATCTTTAATGTAATAACGTCGCACAAATGTAATAATACAATGAATAATGGTTGTTGTTTGTTTGTTTGCCTATACACCTACTAATACTACTGACTGAGGGTGCAAAATCCAGCTGCTGACTCTCCGCAATCACACAACGGATAGTAACGTGAGGTTGGAGGGTTTTCCCCCAAACACCTGTTAATTGACAGCGCTGAATAGAGTTTACTGACAGAGGAGACAGATTGTGGTTGACAGAGGGAGATAGCTAGCTTGAAAAAAAAAAAATTCTGTGGAAAACATCGCCTGACATTTAAATTTAAATTCCCATTGGCAATAGAAATCTGAAAAAATCTGGATTCATTGCTCATTTGTGAACACAACACATATCAGTCTATAGGCAAGAATCTAAAGGTTTATTAATTCAATTCAGATTCGCTTTATTGGCATGAATGCCACAACAACAATATTGCTAAAGCACCGAGAACCACGAAAGAGTAGTAGTAGTTATATTTGCTGTGTGTGTGTGTAATAATAATAACAAAATTCAATCATTAAAGACACCTTCTAGACATGTTTCAAGGTGTAGCCTATAAATACTTTTCTTTGAATAATAATGTGACTGATATAGTTTTTCACACACAAAAAGTTAAAGTAGGCCCTTATCTTGTTAATATGTCATCCCAAAAGCTTGAAACTCAAACATTAAAGTGTAGAAACAATATGAAAAACACATTTTTGAGTGGGGAAAATCAATAGACTTGGCAGGTAGTGATGCGTCAGGACTTCTTTGGTTCAGCACCACGGACAGCGGTGAGAGAGAGAGAGATGATCCTCACTAGAACGGCCAAGACAGTCATTTTGACTGTTTTCAAATTTATATGTGCAATAACTTTGTTGAATATAAAAATGCAATACTGCTGTTACATGACTATTCCTGAAAGTGTCTGTATTTTAATTAAGGTGTATAGGTGCCCATTTCCGCCTACCATTTCTCCCGCACGTTCGCAAAAAGTTACACACATAACATCTGTGGACTCTCCTTACAAAAAGTTATTAAAAGAGTTTTGATATTCCAAACAATACTCAAGTTATGAAATAACAACTTCCTGTACATTTTGCTCAAAACACGAAGTGTTGCATATCTCCACAATGGTCTGTCTCAATGACATGAAACTCAGGTAACTACTTCCCTATGAGCCACTAAGGCTCTGTGCAAATTTTTGGCTGATGACCACTAGGTGGCGCTCTTTAAATTGAAGTATTTTATATCTCAACATCGTTTGGTTGGATTAAGACAAGACTTGGTACAATTTAATTTTTGCCAATGCCCTCCTGAGGACAGCTGACAAACTGTCACCAATCCACCACTAGGTGGCGCTCTGGTGGCATCAAATATTTGTCACTGTACCCACGCCATAACTATTATGTCAATGAAATTCATAGGCGTGGTATAGACTGGCCCCTGCAACTCACACACCAAAAATGACCAGCAGGTGGTGCCAAATAACTCCTACATAATATGGCCCACATTTTAAAACCTTATATCTAAGTGCTCCTGAAATTTAGCTGAATTGTGTGATGTAGGCCACGCCAACTTTCGTGGTAAATTTCCATTCGCAAAATCTCCAAAAATCAAAAACATACTTTTTCGATTTCACCCATTTGCACCAATCTTTGCATGAAGCATCTCTGGATCCTCTTAACAAAAAATTATCAAAACAATTTAGATAGTCCAAAAAAATGCCCAAAATATAAAACAACAAATTCCCGCACATTATGTTCATAACAGACAGTCTTGCATATCTTCATCAAATACAGTCTGATTACCACAACACTTTTGTCAATTGTGTTCCATGGCCCGATGAGGCTTTGCACATAATTCTGTGCAAATTTCCCAATACATGGCACTTTTATGACTAAATGACGAAAGAACTGCCCGAATGCTTTCACTTTTGAGTGGACAGGCTTTCTCCACCAGAGGGCAGTGCTGCCTTGCTAATGGATACAAACCTCTGTTTAACAGTCTGTAGGGTCACACAGTGTACTCCTCTCATTATTTGTTCTGTATGTACATTGCAGGGAGTTCTTCTGACTTCAGCGTACATTAGTTAATACTGGCAGGAGCAGGCAACCAAATTATAAAGGAACGATTTCCTCGACGTAATGTGTTGCGGGAACAAGCCCCAACGGCAGCATGCCCCGACACGCGTGGACCGGAAGGGTCCGTTCATCGCTTCTTGCAGCTTTTTATTTAGAATATCTTTTTATATAAATTACACAAAAGACAAAGAAAATATTATATGTTTTACCTATTCCTGCCATAAGCGATCATATTGACCGCATATCATTTCGCAGGGTTTCATTGTTAAATTTTTTGGGCAGTTTACTGCTTTCATTGGTCTCCAGCTGTGCGTCTTTACAAATTTACTTGTAAGTTCATTATTATATAGTTGTATTATTTAGCCTGGTTGGCACCATGGGCAAACAAAAATGGGAGTTGCCCCCTCTGTGAAACAGCAAGCGGAGCTGTTCAACATGAAGCTGCTGACTTCAGGTGACTCTGACTGTGTACCAGGGAAAGCCGAGGAAGAATGTCTGCATTCTGAGCACCGTGCACACAGCTGTGGGCACCTTTAATGGGGCGAAGGCAAAGCCAGAGTGTATTATGTACTATAACAACACGGAGTATGGCATGGACGTCCCAGACCAGATGGCGAGGGCGTACTCCGTCAAAGGCGGTATGCGAGGATGGCCAGTGGCGGTCTCCCCGACCTGGCTGGGATCAATGGTCGCATCTTATTCAAGGAGCGCACCAGCAGCAGGAGAGCCCGTAGGAAGTTCCTGCAGCAACTGGCAGCGGAGCTGAGGGCAGAATACATGGAGGGGAAAGGGGCCGCGCGACAGTTGGCACAAGGGGGGCAGCAGCGGAAACAACCACCGCAGCAGCAGCAGACACAGACACGGAGGCAATGCTGGTCCGAAAGAGCTGCAAACAGAACAAAACATCGGACACTTGAAATGCCACAAGCCTGTGTGTGGAAATTGTGTGAGGAGAGCGGCGGTAATCTGTGTAGATGTGTGACCATCGATCGCAACGGCTCTTTTTTGTTTTTGTTTTAGATCAGCTCGTTTCCAGCTTTTCCGATTATTTTTTTAAAATTATTATTATATGTTATTAAGTGTTAAAATAAAATGTTTCATAATCAAATTAGTCACTTTTAATTGTTAATTTCCGTGTTCTGAGTTTTCTCTATTAAAATCTTGTGTAAATATATGCAATAATTACGGTTTACTATGTGTGATGCTATGAATATTGATAAATGTAAAATTAAACTTGTTAGAATGTACATTTTGGTGTTATTTATTTATTTATTTTTTAAATATCATGACACTATGAATGTATTCATCACTCAATTGGGTATTTACACTGAACAAAAAAATAAATGCTTTTGTTTTTGCTCCCATTTTTCATGAGCTGAACCACTAGCGGAACAAATCAGAGCCGGGGTGGGGCAATTGACAGGGCCCTTTAAACCCAAATAATAAAGCTCATGATAACATCATTTTACGACATACACATGCCCGCAACAGCGGGGCTTACAAGCTCCGGCACCACGGAGAGCAACTATGTCATTTGGAAGTCCATCAAGCAGACGTGAAGTATAACAAACCAAGAGAACAGCAAAATCATTAGGCTACATGAATATTTCAAAGCAGTTCAGCACCACGGATAGCGACCGCATCATTTTGACACCCGCTTTAACTATTTCAACTCAGAGCCTGTATCAGTAGCTATAAAGTTTAGTAAAACTGGCACAGCGGCCCACATGTTCACAAACACAATTTCAATATGAAGTAGCCTACTATAGGCCTACTCACCACTATTTGAAGGGCATACGACGAGCCTTGCGCTCCGCGAACTTATCCACGATGCTCTGTATGTCCATTTTTTCTTTGCTCTCTCATTCTCTATGGACAACATGGCAAGTCCACTCAGTCTCTCCTGTCCCACTGTGCTCCTCAAGTGGTTTTTAATGAGTTTTAACTTGGAGAATGAGTGCTCAGAGGTTGCAACAGTGACGGGAAGAGTCAAAAATAAAAGGAGGGCGGTGCAAACATCACTGAATGTAGAAGTTACTGCTGGGTGGTTGACAAGGAGCATTTTTGCCAGATCCGCAACAGACTTTTGCTTTGTCATCTGGTCCCTGAAAGAGCTTTGCCGCTCCACTTTTATGTTTATATGAAGTGCCACTCATGTTAACTTAGTCCGTAAAAATCTGTTGACAAGTGACTGATGATGACGTTGGTGGACGGTTGGTGAAGAGTTTTACCCAAAATACACTTGAAGACAATATCGGTGATCCACTTGTAAATTTGCGCGTCATAGAGTTAAATGTGAGAGTGACAATAAAGCCAGTCATGCAGCACAACATTTTATTCAATATTTTACACCTACTACATCACTAAAGTCAGTCGGTCTTGTAAAGTTTTTAGCAACCATGACTCAGTCCTGACTGGGGCAACCTATATAACCCCTGTATGAATCTGCATGACAGATGATATTAAGCAGGCTGTGCCCATACTCCGGGCTCCTCTGGGCACAAGTCATGGGTTAGCCCGCCTTCTCCAGCTCTCTTGAGCCGTGGTAGAGGCCAGCTTCCTCAAGTCCTACCTCCTATCTGGGCCCCTCTGGGGCCAGGGGCGTGGATTATCTCGGCAAAGGAGAAGTGCTCACTAACACAGATTTAGACAGAATTGTTAACGATATTTGAGAGAAATGGATCTATTGTGTATATAGAAAAAATTTTAGATCTTTGAGTTCAGCTCATGAAAAATGGGAGCAAAAACAAAAGTGTTGCGTTTATATTTTTGTTCAGTGTACATGAAAGATTATAGCATTAAAAATCTAGTAATCTCGCTTACAGCCGTTCTAGTGGTGTTGGAATTCCGGCCCTTCTAGTGTTAACAAGAAGCATTTTGCTTATGCAAAGAAATAAATCTGTTTAAACTAGATATTTATATGCCACAAAACAATTTTAAAAAGCGGGGGGGGGGGGTCCGTTGTGTGATAGCGGACAGTCAGCAGCTGGATTTTGCACCCTCGGTCAGTAGTATTAGTAGATGTAAAGGCAAACAAACAAACAACAACCATAATGACCATTATTCATTGTATTATTACATTTGTGGGAAGTTATTACAATAAAGATTTTCACTTCCCTATAAATGTAATAAATCCCTGCAAACATAATAGTTATTACATTTGTGGGAAATCGTGTGTTACGTTTGTAGTAGGCAGTGGCTATTACGTTTGTGGAAAATGTATTACATTTGTGGGTTTATTACATTAAATGCTGCAGATTTTTATTACGTTTGTGGTTTATTACCTTTGCGGACATTATTACATTGGCGGGCGTTACAATCTTATGTTCATTATGTACAATAGGAAGTCGATAACCTCTCTGATGCTGAGGAAAAATGTGAAGGGCTCATTAAGAGCAAGATCCAACTCAAGGCCAAACTCAAAGAGACAAATGAGAGACTGGAGGATGAAGAGGAAATCAATGCTGAGCTGACTGCCAAGAAGAGGAAGCTGGAGGACGAATGCTTTGAGCTGAAGAAAGACATTGATGACTTGGAGCTCACTTTGGCTAAAGTGGAGAAGGAAAAACATGCCACAGAAAACAAGGTTTGAATTGTTTTAAATCCACATTCATTTAAACACAGACCATGTCAATATAATGTGATGGAAATTATGTACTTCTCACATCATTTTAGGTGAAAAACCTGACACAGGAGATGGCATCTCAAGATGAGTCTGGTATACATCTGGTACTGATCTAGTGCTTCGTTTGAGGAAGTACTGGGGGGGGGGGGGGGTTTAATCTCCCACACGTGTGTTTTTTGTTTTTTTTGTTTCTTGATTGTTTGATCTCGAGCACTTTTTTCAGATTGACATTGGGGGTTAAACATATTTCTGTGACTATCTCAGGCATGCATTTGTCTATTTGAAATTTGCTCAATTATGGTTGATAACTCAACAATTAAACTCTGCTCATGGAATGTACACAGGATCCAGAGCCCTGTTAAATGGAAGAAAGTTCTTAACTTTCTAAAGAGGGAAAAGTTACAGGTTTCATCCAGGAGTAATGAAGAACACCAAAAATTAAAGAGAGATTGGGTTGGCCAGATATTTTATTCCTCCTTTACATCGAGGGGTATAGGGGTTGCAATTATGATCCATAAAGCCCTGTCTCTTACTGCAGTGAAGGTCAAGAGTGATAAACTTGGACGTTATATGGCAGGGGTACTCAAATACAAATCTTAAAGGGCCACAAAGATTTTTTTTCAATGACTCAAAGGTCCATGTATTGAGGTCGGTCAGGCCACATGCAATAATACTGTAATATTCAAAACAAAATGTCCTTTTCATTCAAAACAACAAGAAAAATACGAACTAAAATAAAATGTAATTTCCATTTTAACATAAATTAAAGTACATAGTTGAATATTTCCTCTTTTTGTTTGCCTTCAAACATTGTGTCCATCACTTCAGTCATGCATTCTTTTATTATTTCTGCATATGAGAATGACTTCTTGTGCTTACCCAAAATCCACACCACTCTAAGTGAGCACTCTGCTGCTTTTTGTTGTTGTGTCATAGATGTGAAAAGAATCCTGCTTGCAGCTTGATATGACGATTTCAGTGCATTTATTTGTGTTGTTCTTACCTCTGAATTTTGAGGAAATGTCTCTTCAAAATTCCTATGCTTCGTCTCATAATGCCGTTTCAAATTGGACATCTTCATCACAGCTTCACCTGGCATATTGTAACGCCCCTTGTGGACTGTGGCGCAATGAGTCTTGGGTATTCTGTTGGTGTTGGTGTAATTATGGTGCGTAAATGTGTTTGTGAATAAGATGATATGTAAGATGGTTGTGGGTTAATTCACGTCGTTTGTTCTATGGTTAAATGGTGCTGAGTTTTAACAAGGATGATAAAAGTTTTAGCACCGTGAGTGAACGGGTGTATGCCGGGAGAGAGTCCCCATCTGTTAAGCTATTAGTATGCTCAAAGATTTGTGATGAGTCTTTGGCTAGGACTTGTTAAACTACATTCAGCCAACTCCTTATTATCGCTGCAGTGTTAGGTTAGGTACGTGGGTCTTGTCCTGGTTGGAGGAAGAAAGAAGGCAAATTTAAAGTCCCTACTTCTATGTCCCGGTATACACGTGCTGACCAAATCTAAACACATAGTGAAGGAATAACATTACAGAAGTCTCTCCTAATGTGCTTTGGGAGACTGCTAAAGCTGTGTCTAGGGGCATTACAATATCTTTTTCTGCTCATCTCAAACACAAGAAGGAGGCAGAACAGCAGAATTTGAAATCCCTGTTTTTTGCTAAACACAGAATGTGTTAGTTTGGGAATAAGTCCAGTAAATACTTGGCAAATTTAGTTAGGACTAGGTCTGACTCACAGGCTATTATAGCAATAAAAGATGAGACAGGTAAAGTTGTCCATTATAGTAAGGATATCAACAGATGCTTTCAGGTGTTTTATGAATCTTTATATAAATCTGAAACTGAGCCTCAGTCTTAGGCCCTGATGCAAAACTTTCTGTCAGCCCTCAATCGACCTCAGGCTTCTCAGACCAAGAAAGATCTGTTAACCAGTCCCGTCTCACAAGAGGAAGTCATTGCTGCTATTAATGAACTGCAAAATAACAAGGCCCCGGGGCCCAATGGTCTGACTCCTGAGTTTTTAAAATCTTTTCAGAGCCTTCTAGTTGACCCTCTGCTTAAAATGTTATCCCACTCATTTAATCCTAGCCACCTCCCAAGTATTATGATGGATACCAGCATTTTGTTGATTCTGAAGAAGGGCAGACCATCAGAGGTTGCTCCTCATACAGACCAATCGCTTTGCTTGATGTAGATAGAGAACTTATTGCAAAAATTTTAGCTTGAAGATTAGAGCATGTCCTTCCAGACCTTATTTTGATGGACCAGACTGGTTTTATTTTTGGATGTAATTCCTGTAATAATATTAGGAGACTGCTGAATATTATTCAATGTGGCACAAATTTGAAAGCCAAAGCTGTCGTAGTCTCTCTCGATGCCGAGAAGGCTTTCGACAGAGTCGAGTGGCCATATAAACTGAATGTCCTCTCTAAATTTAATTTAGGAGATAGCTCCATTAAATGGATTTCTCTCTTATATGATTCCCCTCGTGCATCTGTCATTTCAAATGGTTCGAAATCTCCCACATTTTCAGTTATGCGTGGCACTCGCCTGGGCTGCCCAATCTCTCCTCTTCTGTTTGTGCTGAGGTATCTGGAAGGCAACACAATCTGATTTTTGAATTTACTTAGTGTAGATTTAGGGCTGGGCGATATATCAATATAAAACTTATATCGATATATTTTTGAAATGTGATGTGGAATTAGACCATATCGCATACATCGATATAGTTCAAATTTGCGCTGTGATCCTTGCTCCGGGCAAACCGCTACACTGCTCCCCCCGCCCCTCCTCCTTCATGCACAGAGAGGGGAGGGGCTGGAACAGACACTCCGGCACTCTTCAACAAACACTTTGGTGGCTGCCGTTGCCCCGCACTTTGGCCTTGATACCCCGTGAAAAAATATCATCGCACGGCCACCGGTCAGCGTAGCGGGCTTGCCCTGAATTACAGCCACCTGAGTGCACAGTAGTCACTCACAGTAACTTCAGTGAGTCCGCGGTTCGCGCAGGTGGAGTCTCATCATCACGATGATCTCACGTGAAAGCCTCTCAAACAGCAGCAGCGTCTCAAAACAGAAGTACGAAACTTACAGCACAGCGAGCGAGCTCAGCCGGTTTTGACATGATACGTAACTGACGTATGTGGTAGGATTTAGTCCGGTAAAGTTGGAAATATATTCACAGATTCGAACTTCCCGGATCAATAACTCATAAGTGAAACCTTGTTAAAACACAACTGACGGCTCTTTCCTACCGTAGTACGGTAGACAACGAGCTACAACCGTATGTTAATCAAAACGAGCGTCTGGACATTATCTCTGGTCTGTATGGTCAGCCAGCTGTGAGACGAGGGCGCAGGGACCGTCTACAAAGTGCAACACTGAAAAGAGAAACTACAAAAAATATCCAATAACTTCACTATTATTCAGAGTGTAGTGCCACCAAAATCATTCCACACATCAGTGGTCTCCTGCTGGTTATTCTACAATTTTTTTGTTTGGAAAAAATGTGCTTTGCCATAATTTTGGGGAATTTCTATTTGGGAGAAATATTCAATAACACTAATATTCAGTAAGGTGTCACAAAACTCACCTCACTCTAACCCTACTTAAAAAAACTGTTTTGTAATGTAACATTAACTTGATATTGGTATTTAAAAAATGTTTTAATACATAATCCATGTCTTATTATAAATTAGTATGTTATGGTATCAGTCTGAAAGGTAAATCAACAAATTTTACTCAGTGGCCTTTGTGCCCCTGACAAAAAAAAAGTGAAGGCCAAATGGACTTGCCCCTAAAATGACGAAATTCCCACCCACATGTCATATTTGGCTTTGATTTTGACTTAACATTTGCTCTCACTTTGGATATATATCGTATATCGATATTCAGCCTAAATATATCGGGATATGACTATTAGTCCATATCGCCCAGCCCTATGTAGATTGAATGATGACTAATTGTTTCTCCTCATGTGAGTTAAGGAGTGCAGACAGAGTGAGGCTCACAGCTCCAGGGGTCCTAAAGTAGTTTTTCAACTAGTGAGGGCTAAAGGTTAGCAGACGGCAGGCCATCATAAAGTACTAAAACCTGAGGTTGGCCCCCGCCAAATGGTGGGAGATGCCCAAACGTTTATGTTCCTGTAGAGGGATGGGGAACCCCTTTGGATCATTTTGGGGACAAGACCTACAGTTGACCGCAACCAGGTCAGATGAGTTAGGGGAGAAGAGTAGGGTAACAGGTCAACTCCTCTTTTAGTCTATTGGATAATATGCCAAAAGGACCAATTAGAACAAGTGGGTGTTTACTGGAAAAGGGGCTCTAAAGGCCGGTGCAGGGAAAGAGAAGGGGGGTGGCACTTGGAAAACCTCCTAAGAGCAAAGGCTGAGGTTTTGAGGGAGCAGAGGGCAAGCATTTTGGCATTGTTTTGTCCACAGATTTGATAATATCAGAACGCGGCCGCTTCTGACCCGAACTCAAGGCGCTAGATTCTGTTTTAATAAAGATTGCTTCTTCACTCCATCCAGCCTTGACTCCGCAGACTCCTTTTATGATCAAACTACAAGCCGACACCTTAAGGAAGAGAAGCCCAGAAACCACAGTGCTCACTGTAAATGACCTTTAATGTGATAATTGTTTCTAAGATAATGTTGTTTTCATTTAGTTTACTGATATTCTTTGAAGCCAGGTTATTATTTCATTAATTATATCAGACGCTAAATGCGGGACTTTTATTTTGAAAGCGTCTCACTGTGAACCGAAAGCATCCGTGTTCTTGTGTCTCATGTGTGTCTGCATGTTGGAAGTGTGCCCGCATGGTGTTTGCGGAACATGATGAAAATGATGATTCTGTTTACTTAGCACCTGGCTGATAAAGGGCACAAGGTTTGTTGTCATATCGCTTCATTACATGTTTAATGTTTAGTTCATATCACGGTAACTTTTACGGTTTGATCTAATGTGTTTAAGCTAACAGGATCGCTAATTAGCATTAGCTCAGCTATCCTGTCGGTACAGAGGAATGGAGATGAGGATGGTCATTTCATTTGTATGCTTATTAATATAAAGACACGCATTTTGTGTTTTGTATTGGCTTTAATATATAAAGTTCAAGGTTCATAGTTAATACAAATACTGGTTAAAAGTTGTATTTTAAGTTTAAACAATACATACACCTCTCTAATAGAGGTTGTCATTTGAGTTAAAGCAGATTAAAATGTGATTTTTCCGTGAATGTAACAGTGATTGAAGCAGCTAAAAGAAGAACGAATGGTTTTATTTTGAGTGAATTTATGATACAATAAGGTCATGGAGGAAAATAATTACATTTATTTTTATACCTTTTTTCATAGCTTGTACGAAGGTGTGTTCGAGTGTACAAGGTTCTCGCAATAAACGCTTTGGACCATCAGTTAGAGAGTCTTACCATTATTCAGCCTGGGGTTGCTACACTCGCCATTGAGCCCTTGGCAGAGGCGATAAGGAGCGGTCCTCAGGTGGCTGGCATTACTATAAATCCCCAAAAGCACACCACTTCCCTTTATATGGAAGACGTGTTGCTCTTTCTAAGTAACCCTGAGAACTCTATTGTCAGAATTGTTGAAATTATTAAAATCTTCGGCCAGTTTTCGGGCTACAAGATTAATTGTTCAAAGTCAGAGGCTATTCCCCCAACCCTTCATACCCCCGGGACCTCTTCTAGTGCTGCCCCTTTTAAATTGTCACCTTTAGGGATCGTCTGTCTTGCTATACATATAACTCCCTCCCTCTCTGGTCTTTATAAAGACAATTTTAAACCTTTATTCCGTAAAATTAAAGAGGATCTGGCATGCTGGACCAGTCTTTCATTATCTCTTATAGGTAGGGTAAACCTTTTTAAGATGAACATACTTCTTCTGACTAGAAAGTCACTCTCCATCCTACATAGTTCATTATCTACCTTTTTGTGGAGGAACAAAACGGCCAGATTGAAATTACAAAAGTTACAACTTCGCCTAGGAGAGGGAGGGTTGTCACTGCTAAAAATATTATCAATTGGCTTGCCTCGGCCGCTATCTCTGGGAATGGTTTAGAAATTATCCAATTGGCTTAGCATTGAGGCCACCCCTTTGGATCCAATTCCTCTTTGTAATATTTTGTATGTTTCTAAAAAACTGGTATCGAACAAAGTAAGGGGCAATTTTTTTGTTTCAAATGAATCCCTTACAATAGTTACTTGTCACCCAGTTTTAAGGTAACCACTGTACATTTCCCCAAACCCATCCCACCCCATGGTCCCAAAGTCCCACAATAAAAAAAGAAAAGAAAAACACAAGACAAAAAACAAAAACAAAAACAGATACACAAACAAAAGTAGAATTAGACAAGCCTACAGATGTATATACACATAAAAATATATACATATATATTCACACATAAAGGCCTATATTTGGTTCAGGGAATTTCTCAGGGCTCAGGGAATATCTGTATCCTCTTCCGTCTCACATCAAACAGTTTAGATAAATTCCTAATCCTGTGATTTATTATTTCCATTTTATATATTTAATTAAGTCCTTCCATTTGCTTAGTTGAGGTGCTGCTGGTTTCAGACAGTTTTTTGTTATCTGCTTAAGTGCAGCTAGTCGTAAAATTCCAAAGAGATACTTATCAGCTTGCTGAGAGAGAGGCTGTGGTGTTCTACCAAGTAATAGTTGCTCAGGCCCCAGAAAGAGTTGGCATTGAAATATGGAGTCCATAGCTTCACATACTTCAATCTAATATTGCTGCAAAACTGGACAGGAGAAGAATTTATGGGTGTGGTTGGCTTCTATCTCACCACATTTTCGCCAACAACTTGGTGTTACCTCCTTAGAGTACTTTGCTTGAATAACAGGTGTTATAAAGGAGCGTAGTTGGATTTTTCAAGAGTGCTCTCTCCAAATGGTTCAGCTTGTGGTTTTTTCCATGTATTATTACTTATCTCCTTCCATATTTCTGGTGATATAGTTAAGTTCAGTTCCTTCTCCCAGCTGGTAATTACTTCGCAATCTCTCCCATAAATATTAGGTCCTTTTGAATATCCTTTGGTTTTGTAACTTTTACCCAGGTCATTATTGTATTTCTTATACATGTGTTCTCAATGTTTTGGGTGTCATTGATAGTTATTTTAGCAGATATATTCTTATTCCAATATTTACCCATTTGTTGAATTTAAATTTCTCTCCACTTTGCTACTGAGAAGTTACAAAGCCAGACGGTGACAGGTTTGACTAGAGCAGCATAGTAATAATTAATTACATTTGGGAGAGCTAGTCCCCCGTGTAGTTTGGCTGTTTTGAGCATCTTAAGTTTTATACAAGGTTTTCTTTCTCCCCAAGTAAATGTAATAATAATTTGATCCTGTTGAATAAAGTTCTTTTTTGGTATATAAATTCGCACATTTTGAAAGAATAATACAAATCTTGGTCAAATGTTTGTTTTCATAATCTCAATTCTCTCTGTTATTGTCAGTGGGATCAGTTTCCATTTTTGTAAGTCTTGTTTAATTTGACTCTCAATTATATTGATAAAGCTTCTTAAAGTCTTGGCAAATGGTCACCCCTAAGTATCTCAGTTTATTTTGTTGCCATTTTAGGTTATATTTAGATCTGATCGTATGTGATATTGGCTGCCCAACTATCACTGCTTCTTATTTATCCATATTTAGTTTATAGTCAGACATTGCACTGTATTGTTATATTTCCTCCATAACTACCTCCAGGGATTGTGATATATTAGGTAGAGGATCAAATCGTCCGCATATATTGCTAAATTGTGCTCAGTTTTTACAGTTTTGTCTTATTCTCTCTGCAAATGGTTCCATGGCCAAAATAAAAATTAGGGGGGAGAGAGGGTCTCCTGGCCTTGTTCCCCGAAAAAGATTGAAAGAATCTGATATTATACCATTTACTCGTATTCTTGCCTTAGGTGTATTATATATCATTCTTAACCAGCTGATAAATGTATCATTAAATTAAAATGTTTGATACACCTCAAATATAAAAGACCAGGAGACCCTATCAAACGCTTTTGCATCTAGCTTGAAATACTTTATAGAACACATTTGTGAATCCATCACTTCCTGGACATTTCTAATTTTTTGTCTTTTTTATAATATCATACAATTCTGTATCCGTTATTGACTTAATTCAATTATTATTTTGATCTTCCTTTACTTCTGGCAGAGTAATATATTCCGAATACTTTTGAATTTTTTTCATCTGATTTTCCTGTGTTTCCGGAGTATACAATTTTTTCTTTTGCTGTTTCTGATCCTTTTATTAACATATTACCAGTTATATCTTTAATTATTAAATTATACTAGCTTTATTATTCTGTTTTCGTAGCCTCCATGCTAAAAGTTTCTGGGCCCTTGGTCCACTGTCATAATATTTTTGCTTGGCAAAGGTAAGTGCCCTTTCTACTTGTTCCATATCGAGGTAATCTATTCTTTTTTTAATTTGATCTATTTCATCAAGTATTTGTTTGTCTGATCTCTATTTATGTTTTTCGTGAATTATTGTCAGTTTACTTACCAAGTTATTTCTTTCCTTTTCTCTTTGCTTTCTCTTAAGTGAAGAAAAAGCTATTATCTCCCCTTTAATGACTGCTTTAGTTTCCTCCCAAACCATTAGGGGGGAGACTTCTCCATTATCATTAATCTTGATATATTGTTGTTGCTATTCTATTTTTAAATTTGATATAATTTGAAAGAGAATTGTTTAATCTCCAATTTGATACCTTTTTCTATTGCCAGTGTTAGCTCCATAGATATTGTGGCATGATCTGATATATCTATTTTGCCAATAGAGCTTTGTTTTACTTTTTCTAAATCTGATTTAAACATAAAGAAGCAAACTAGTCTTGAATATTTATTATGGGCTTTTGAGTAATAAGTATAGTCTCTTTCATTAGGGTGTAGTTTTCTCCAAACATCTATGATACCAATTTCTGCTTCTGCCCTCTTTAACAGTGCTGATGTTTTCTCTGCTTTATGTTTTATGTTATATTGGCAGTCTAGCTTTGGATCCATAATCAAGTTTAAATCTCCACCCATTATTGTTGTCCCCTTTGCCTCTGAAATATTTAATGATATCATTTTGGCCATTAACTCCGGTCCTTGCTCTGGTGGATTATATATGTTTAACAGTGTTACTTGTATCTCCTTCAACCTTCAACTAATATATATCTCCCATCCTTGTCTGCAAGAATTTTTCCAACCTGGAATGGGATATTCCTTCGAACTAGTATTGCAACTCCTCGTTTTGCAGAGCAATGAGATGAGGAAAAGACTACAGCTTCAGCAGTTCCCTCTAGTTTTACATGTTCCTCTTTTGATAAATGGGTTTCTTGAAGGAATATTATATCCCCCCCTCCCTTTTTAATTTTAACAGTATTTATTTTTAAGGGGACATAACTTTTTTATCATCTAGTTTCTTCCCCCTATACAGGGTCCCCACCCTTCCCTTCCAAACCAGACAACTTAATACAACTAATTACCTTAGATTTCCTTTCCTGCTGATCATCTGACTGAGCCAAATCCCATAATCCCCTCTTGTACGAACCACCTGAACAAGCAAAAACAAATAAATGAATAAAGATAATTGTAAAAGAAAATGTAACCTGACCTCCATTTATGCTACCACCTCCCATGGGTAGCTTTGCGTTTTCCATGTGTACATCACATGGATACTAGGGTCCTTACAAAATTGGAACCCTTCCCTTGGAAAAAAAGACAAAAAAACATTTGCAGCACATGGCTGATGAGCATGTCAAATGAGCCTACTTTGGCCCTTCCCCTCGGCTAGGGTTTAAGATGATGTTGGTCCACCCAATCGTTTACACTTTGTTGTAATACCACTGACAGTTGACTGTGGAATATTTAGGAGTGAGGAAATTTCATGACTGGACTTGTTGAACAGCTGGCATCCTATCACAGTACGAAGCTGGAATTCACTGAGCTCCTGAGAGCGACCCATTCTTTCACAAATGTTTGTAGAAACAGAGTGCATGCCTAGGTGCTTGCTTTTATACACCTGTGGCCATGGAAGTGATTGGAATACCTGATTTCAATTATTTGGATGGGTGAGTGAATACTTTTGGCAATATAGTGTATATACATATATACATACATACTGTATACATACACATATATATTTAAAAAGAAAAGAAGCTTCAATAAATAAATATATATGTTCTTTAATGTTGTCAATAAAACAGGTCTGTTAAACTGGTCATTTACACTAAACATATTATTTTTATCCCCTATTTTGCTAAAAGTACCTTTCTCTACCCCCCATACCCTCCAGACATAAATCCCCTTAGACGCTAAACAGAGTTAACACAAATAAATAAATAAATACCTCACAGGGGGGAGAGAGAGAAAGAAGAATAAATAATGATAATTATTATAACAATTGTAATACCACTACTAATAATAAAATAGGAAGAAATAAAATAAAATACATAGACATAAGTAAATAAATAAATAAGTAAAGACAAAGACAGACAAAGAATGGAATAAAGAAGAAAAGAGTAGTGGGTCAAAACCATTTTATCATCTACTCCAAATTACTGATTCAGCTCCGATTAATACCTCAGCTATATTTGTTTGGTTCTCTCACTCTTCTATAGAAGAAGTACTGCAATACCCTGAGCCCCGAAAACTGATAACCAGGTTCTAAAATGCTCTGTCTACTCCAGCAGAGGGCACTGGTCATCTTAAATTGCTGGGGGGGTGGGGGGTGTAAACAAACTCAGATAGTGAATGGAGTGAGGTGTGGCTGAGCTCATCTGGCTGTTTGTCCACCAACAAAGTTAAGGAATCTCAATTCAAAATGACTCTACTGCTGTACTCTCCTAGACACACTCTTAAGGTTGTCTGATTACAAACATAACAAACTCCCTGGATGAACTCCAAATGCATTCTTTACAGTACACACACACACACACACACACACACATGCACGCACATACACACACACTGACACTGACACACACACACATGCACACACAAACATTATTACACCAGCACATATGTCAAAACATACAGTGCATTCAGAAAGTATTCAGACCCCTTTAAGGTAAAGGGATCTGAATACATTCTGAACACATTGTATATCCGTTCTTAGATCAATAAAAAGCTAAATTAAATGATGTAATCACTATCAGCTGTAAATAACTTTAATCAGTGGTGGAAAATACTGGTGTCAGTCACTTGGACACCACCTGTTTAAATCAGTCTGTGTCCTAAGAGCTAACTCAAAAGAACTCAACATAAAGGAAGAAAAAAGTTGAGAAAAGATAGATTTCTAATAGGGGTTTAGTGTATCAATGTGAATATGTGTGGATGCCACTTGCAGTTCTTGCAGTCCACATATTGCTTGTTAAAACCAGACTGCTTGCTGACTGTATGGAGTCTTTCACTATTTTTTGTGCTTCCTCATACAGTTTTGGAATTTCACCTGTGATCATGGATTTCCGACTAGGGATCTGGTATTGGGGATCCACCACCTTCACAAAATGACGGAAACCTTGATCGTCTACCATTGAAATGGGTTGCAAGTCTTTCACAATCATTTGGGCTAGGCTCCTTGTGATCTCTCTGGCTCTTTGAGACTCATCTGAAAAGGATAAAGTTTTCACATCACAATAGGGAAGATTAAACGTATTTGCTATATAGAATATTAAGGATTTGATTAGATATTAGGGCTTTACAATAAACTGTCAAATAATCATTAATAATAATAATATAGAACCATAATAAAATAAGGATTTATACCTGGCTTAATCAAGTGTTCAGACTTATGAAAATATATGCATGTTCACACATAGGCTATACATTTTGCATAATTACTTAATGTACAACTGTTTACTGTATATAATTATCCTCTTCACCTGAAGTGTGTTCCGTAAAAATTAGATTGTGATCATAATATTTAAGGATTTGCTAACAGACAACACAAGCATTGTCTTTATCACTACGCTGGCAAAGGTAACAGTGCTGTATGTACCTGGATACACTTTGCCTTTTTGCAAACTCTCTCGCAGGGTCTTTTGCCGGAGAGCGAGTGGTGCAGGAGACTGGACATTCTCTGCAGCTTGTCTTTTCTCAAGCTCACTGTGGCTCTCAGGATGTGTGGTCTTCAAATGTTTGAACAAGTTAGTAGTATTGCTGCTGTGTGCAACTTTTTTGTCACACACTAGGCACCTTGCCGTAACTTTGTCAACTGCCTAAAAATAACACCACACCGCGCTTCGTTTTCTGTCTGCCATAGCCGACTCTTCCCTCTTTGTTTCCCCGAGTCCCGTATTCGTGCTGGCTGACGGCTGTGTGACAAACAAAGTGTGTGTGCGCCGTCGGCCAGGCCGGCTGAGTCGCACGTTTGACGCTTGTTTCCTTGTCATCATGTGACACGGGCCAGCTCAATACACCGCCAGGTACGGGGGTTACCCCGTACATAGTAATTGAAGTAAGCTATCCAAAACAGTTGAAATTGATGCATGCACCCCCAATTCTTATTTGTTATTTGATATCGATATTTGTTTAAGAAGATCGATGCCAAATGAGTAGCGTGTGAGTATCAATATATCGATACCACAGGATCGATACGCCTGGCTAGGCCAGGCTGCCTGCTGGAGGGAGGAAGAAGGCGAGCGAGGAGCCTGAGATAAACATGCGGGAATTAGTTATCAGCAAACGGGCACGCCACGAGAGAGTGTCCCGCAAAATGATCAGGGCGATGGAGAAACAAATGTACGCCACCGTGAGTGACAGCAGAGATGAGGAGTTATCTGTGAGTGCTGGTTGGCTGAATCGTTTCACATGCAGAAGACAACTATTGCCCAGCAGGATGCCGGAGAATTCACCGAGAAGCTGGCGAAGTTTGTGACATTTTCATCACGGATTTTTGAGAGGAAGGAATTAAACGCCTGTCCCAAATTGCCGCCTGTCCCAAATAAACGCCTGGTCTGTTAAGTGATTGAAACAAATAAACGCCCCGACTATTATTTATTTTCCCTTCAGTGTGAGAGACACTATTGTGACCGCGGTGAAAACATTTTATAAAAAATATAAAAGAAAAAAAATTAACATCTTTGTTATAACTTAGGCGATAAAAATAAGCATCTTCTGTTTATCTGTGCAGTGTTGATTTAGTTCGGGAAATTCCGAGACCGCAATAAAACATTACCGTCAGCTCAGAGTTCATCATCTGGGACTAGAAAATCCTTTCTGTTGCTAGGTCGTTACCAAGGGTTGGATTATTTGCTGGAGTGGTAAACTGCGTTCCATTACACATATGAGTCTACTGACGTGACTGATTTTGTTTCAGTTATTAGTCAGACCCCATGTGTTTCCATGGAAACGCGACGCACACTCGCAAAAACCTTTGAAATTTGAGAGCAAATGTCCATCAACATGGATATATTTTGATTATACATTTTTGTTGGTATTTGTTGTATAATCGCAATATTACCCTTGAGGGTGTGCTTAATATTGCTTAAATAAACACTGCCTATTCTTGTACAATATTCAGAACACCAGTCTTATGAACACCAAGAAGAAACTGGAGGCTGACCTCGTCCAGGTTCAAGGTGAAGTTGATGATGCTGTTCAGGAATCAAGAAATGCTGAGGAGAAAGCCAAGAAGGCTATTACTGACGTGAGTTAACACCTTCAAGAACCGGTCTGCTTGTACGTGTTCAATAAATGGTGATTTCTTTTTTGTGAACAAACTGTATTTAGAGACTTTTTATCATTTAAGGCTGCCATGATGGCTGAGGAGCTGAAGAAGGAGCAGGACACCAGTTCTCACCTGGAGAGGATGAAGAAGAACCTGGAGGTCACAGTCAAGGACCTCCAACACCGTCTGGATGAGGCTGAGAACCTCGCCATGAAGGGTGGCAAGAAGCAGCTCCAGAAACTGGAGTCCAGGGTATGAACTGTATATAAAAATTCATAATAGGTAGTTTTTGGAGGCACATCACTTTTATTATGCCTTTTATTATTTCAACTAAAATCTTTGCCTGGAAGACTGATATATTATTTATCATCACATTACAGGTACGTGAGCTGGAAAGTGAAGTTGAAGCTGAGCAGAGACGTGGAGCTGATGCTGTAAAAGGGATTCGCAAATATGAGAGGAGAGTGAAGGAGCTGACATACCAGGTAAGCCGTACTGAAAATCTCCCCTAACCTTTAATTAATTCTCTAGTCTTCTTCACATACTGTATAATCTTGTATCTGTACAGACTGAGGAGGACAAGAAGAATGTGAAAAGACTTCAGGATCTGGTGGACAAGCTGCAGCTTAAAGTGAAGGCTTACAAGAGACAGGCTGAGGAGGCTGTAAGTCAAATACATAATGTGGCACATCACTGACAGCTGATTTAATAATAACATCACTATTAACTGTCTTGTAAGTACGCCAACATACCTGTAAACACTTAACAGGAGGAGCAGGCCAACACCCACATGTCCAGGCTCAGGAAGGTTCAGCATGAGTTTGAGGAAGCTCAGGAACGCGCTGACATTGCTGAGTCCCAGGTCAACAAGCTGAGAGCCAAGAGCCGTGACGCTGGAAAGGTATGTTTGTTTTTAAATTAATTTGATGCTGTGAACTTTCACTGATGACAGTGTGAATCAATATCACATCTTAAATGATACCCAAATAATAATAATAGATTTTCATCCCTCTTTTTTTTGTCTGATTCTGCTGAGTAAGTGTCATCATCCTTTAGGCCTTTCAACAGAGTTCATAAAATATGAACCATGGTTGGGGTTTCTATACAATAAAGACGATACCTTTCATCATTATCCTGAATCCTGTCACTTCCTTTCTTTAGTAATTTATTTGGTTGACCAGAGGAATCAGTCCAAAACCAAGTAAAGCAATTGGCCTCATAATGTCATATGGTAGATCATTTGCAACATGGTACTGGTCAACAACTGCAAACCATTTTCGATTTGGCAAAAGAATAATATTTCAGGGGTTTTAGTAATTAATATAGTAATTTTTTTTAAATATGTTTTGCTTTAAAGACATTTGCCGCTTTTTAAAAAGCGTGGTTCTTCCATTGATGGCATGGTTTGTGAAACACTGGTGAGGTTGTGGCAGTACTGGCAGTAAAATGCTTACAAACCAGCCCCAAGCTACATAAAAATATAAATAGAAATATGTATATCTACAGGGAATGCCAAGTGTCAACTACTTCTGTAATAAACAAACAATGATGATGGATTAGATTTGTATGGCGTTTTTCAAGACACCCAAGCGCCGGACAGGGTTCCAGGCTCCATTCATTCACACACAGTCATGGTGGTGGTAAACTACGATAGTAGCCACAGCTGCCCTGGGACAGACTGACGGAAGCGTGGCTGCCATTCAGTGGCTACGGCCCCTCAGACCACCACCTCAAACATACAGCAGTCAGAAACATTCACACAAGGCAAGGTGGGTGAAGTGTCTTGCCCAAGGATGCAACGACCATGACACAAGTGGCAAGGGCAGGGATCAACCCTCCGAACATTGGCCAACCCGTTCTACCACCTGAGCCCCTCTTCAGGGGATAATCAAAAAATGCCTCTTCAGGAAATAATCAAACTGAAACAGGCTTTCAAGTTTTCAAGTCCCCGATAACATGAAATGTGCAAAACTGAAATGTGCAGTCTGCAGTGTGTCATCGACAGATTCAGAATGAGAGTGAGTCCAACCTGGGTGCTATTCCCCACCTCTCTTTAGCCTTCACAAATGGATGTCTTCACACCTTGATTGGCTGGGAGGGGAATGCCCCTAGCTACTTCATTAATGAGCAGTCAGTCTCCCCACTCTGTGCACAAGTGATCTGAATCCACTGAAATCAATCCAGAGGATTTTGAAATTTAGCCCAGAACACAAAAAGATGCACAATAGGAATGCTACAGGTAGGTCACCTCAGTCAGGATATTTGGTTAACCAGAGTCTGCTTCACCAGACATCCATAAGCAGTGCCTCATATACTTTTCTAGACTTCTGGATCATTCCTCTGAACTTTCCAGATATCCTCATCTTGTCACATGCCAGAGAAGGTGAATAACAATGCCAGGGAGGCCAGAAATGTGGCCTGCGTTAGAGATTCTTGTGCATTTTTAAACTTACCCTCATGATACTTCATGAGCAAAAATTCTTGCAGATACAGCACCCAGTGAATAAGCTTTTGTGGTGTTTAAGACCTACGGCAATATAGAGTAGAGTGGTGACCACTTTTCCCTTCAAACAATGTCTCTATTTATCTAAACTCCAGCCCTTGCCAGACACTCACTTTCAGTGTCATTTCGCTCTGCACTGAGCAGCTTCCATAAGCAACGACCTGCTCTCAGAATGAAGTGTCAGATCTTTGCGAAAAGACAGCTCCAACACCTGTGGAATTTACATCAGTTTATTACACGGCTCTTCTTAATGCTGTAGAATGTTCCATTCACTTGAATGGGCCTTCCCAACATTCGATGGTCAGCGGTGGTTTTGGTGGTTTTATGCAATTGACCGTGCTAAGCATATTTGACCGCTGTCAAGGAACGTGGCCTTTTGCCTCTGATTCACATATTTCATAGCACTCTGCGCTGTAGAATCTTTGCTCTGCAAGAAGTGTGGTCACTTATCACCCCAGCATATCCGGTCGCTAAGCGAAGTCAGCTGATTCGCAACCTACTTCATAAAGTAAAAACGTACTCCTAGGCCACTAGTATGGATGAGTTTCAAATTAACTTTAATATTTTTGGAAAAGACAGTGATTTCAACTCTTGGCTAAAGGCTGAGTTGTCGTCACCGGTCAAGAAAAGAAAAAGAAAAGAAAGCAGCGAAGATGGAGAAGTGAAATGGCACAAAGTTTTTGATGACAGAGACTTTGATAAAATAGAAGAGGATCGACACGGACTGAACACCAAAAAGAGCACGGCATGGGCCATGTCAGTTTTAAAAGACTGGTTAGAGGAGAAAAACATGTCATCAGACTTGTTTAACTGTAGTGCAGAGTCTCTAAATAAGGTGCTACGATCATGTTATCCTTAAGTGCAAAATGCCAACGGCAAGGCCTACTCGATTGCGAGCTACATTGCAATTAGGTCAGGGATATCTCGGCACTTCTCGACATTTAACATCTTGAACTGTGGCACGTTCAAGTCGAGCAATGATGTATTCAAATCAGTCATCAAAAACCTACGGAAAAAAGGCAAAGACACCAGCCAGCATCATCCCCCTATCACGGTGACAGACCTACAGATGCTCATCAACTTTGAGGTGATGTCTGTCAACACAGCTCACGGACTTGTCAGGAAGGTGTGGTTCGATGTCTAGCTGCATCTTGCGAGACGCGGCAGAGAGGGTAATTGACACTTAGTGTCCTGTCCTCTCATCCCGGCAGTAGCAGATCTGGTGAGTTCTAGTTACATAGCCTAACATTAATGATTTGAAATGTCAAACATTTTTTGCCTGACAAGATCGTTTTTTTTCAGGTGTGTCCATGGCAGCTCCCCCCCCCCTCCAAAGAAATCAGGGATGAAGACAGAAACATCTCATTCAATATCCCAAAAGAGGCCCCATTCTACTTGTCACATTTTACAATAAATGGCAATGTACAGTTCAACATGCATAAATGAATAGGCTCGGCTGACGCTAGCTCAATGAAATTTCAGCGGACGGTTGATCAGCTGTGTTCTAAAGAATGTTCTGTTCAATTTCTTTGTCATTGGTTTGGCGAACTATATTTATCTGCTAAAAAACAAATAAATTGTAAAAAGACACACTGTGTGAAGTTTTTTTTCGTGTTGGAAATTAGCCGTGTAATAAGCGGGATAATGTATAGAACGGCAGTCATTATCAGGAAAATAAGTCCCGACAGGACGAACAGTTTTGTCCTGAAGGGACTTATGTATAGAACCAACTTTCTATACATTATCCCTTACGTAGACAACAAATGTGTTACACATATCGGGGTGACCAAGCACAGGAGGTGAGGTCAGATGGTCTTTGAGACACTAAAATGCCCTCTGACACTCATCCGTCCACGAAACACTGCTCTTTTCCTTTTCAGAGCGTTAAGAGACTCTGCAATTGTTGAGAAGTTAAGGATGGGTTACTTTGCACGCAGTAGTTATACAGCGCTTCCGTCTTTGCCGGACCTCCACAATGTACATCCATACTAATTACATGATCCAGGAATTGAAGTTTGGGGCAGGGATGTCTTTAGAATAGATGACTGGGATGTCATCCAGGTACACTATGCAGCAGTCTCCAAGGCTGCTCCGCAGCACATGATTTTGCAGCCTCAGGAAAGTGGAGAGCCCTTCAAACAAAAAGGATTGACCCGATAAAAGGAAGAACCAAAAAGATGTGACAAACCCTGTCATTGGCTGGCTTTCAGGGTCCATTTCCACTTGCAAATAACCACTGTTAAAATCTAGGATGGTGAAAACATTTGAGCATGCCAGTGACTCAAGGATCTTAGAAATGGTTGGCAGAGGATAGTAATCTTCCTCACTCTGTTCATTAATACGACAGAAATCTACACAAAACCGGGGAAGTTGCCCGTTTGTTTTTAAGCATCAATACAATTGGGAAAGCCCATGGAGAAGAGGAAGGCACAATAATGCCCTGTTGGAACATGTCCTCCATCTGCTCCTTAAAAATCTTCCACTTTTGAAGGGGCAGTCTATAGGGGCACCAGGACTGCACAATGAGCCTGCTGCAAGGTCTGAAGTCCAGCAACACTATAGTATGAACATTTTGACCTCCTCAGACTTTTTCCTTCGATGCACCCTGTAAGTAAGTGACATTGGGCCAGAAATCTCCTCTGTGCTTAAAGGGGTGAAGCAAGGACAGCCAAATGCAAGTGACAATGGGAGTGGAAGCAGATGACTTTAATGCTGTACTCTTCTAGGCACACTCTTAAGACCATAGACCACTAAGCAGCCTGAAAGGTCATTCCACCATGATAAATTATTTAAAGGAAAAATATGTCGTAATTACAAAATTACAAAAAATATGCTAAAGAAAAAGGCTAAAATAAAATGTTGACCAGGCATTTTGCATCTTGGAGGAGAATGAGGTTGTCAGCGGATTTCATTTCATAGCAGATTCCAAATGTTAAAGCAACAAGAAATACAACAAATGGGTCCAAATAAGTGACCTTGAGAATGAGGTTGTCAGCGGATTTCATTTCATAGCAGATTCCAAATGTTAAAGCAGCAAGATATACAACAAATGGGTCCAAATAAGTGACCTTGAGAATGAGGTTGTCAGCGGATTTCATTTCATAGCAGATTCCAAATGTTAAAGCAGCAAGAAATACAACAAATGGGTCCAAATAAGTGACCTCATTTTTACACAAACAATATTAAGATTTGTTGATTACCCAGGTTGTCTTACTACAGACATAACAAACTCCCTCGATTAACTAAAAATGTATTCTTTACAGCAGACACACACACACACACACACACACACATACACACACATACACACACACATGCGCGCGCACACACACACACACACACACACACACAGAGACACACACACACATTGTTGCACAAGCACATTATGTCAAACAAACAGTGCATTCATAAAGTCGCTGTAAATCCATTCTTAGATCGATAAAAATCTAACTTAAATGATGTAATCAATATCAGCAGCAAATGAATTCAATCAGTGGTGGAAAATACTAGTGTCAGTCACTTGGACACTTTTATTATGGACACCACCTGCTCAAATCAGTATGTGTCCTAAGAGCCGAACTCAAAAGAAAGTTGAATGGTTCACCCTCTCTCTCATAGGGGTTTAGTATTTCCATATGTTATGTGTAGATGCCATAGGTGATAAAAGACATGACCCCTTAAGATTGTCTAGGGTACTTATAATGGTACTTGAATAGATGTCACCTCCTTCGTATCATATGCAGTAACTGGAGAAGTTCATTCTGTTTATCAATTTATTTTGGTCCTGATCACAAGGGAGTTGTCAACTATTTCCATGTCCATTTAGGGAGATATCCAAAAGATTCCTGTTTTTATTAGAGGAATATGAGATGTGCCAGTCTCCTGTAATGATAAACTATATATATTTTGGGACAATTCCAAAACTAAGGTCTTTGCATTCATCTGACATGATTCACAAACAGTAAAGCAATGTAAAGTCCACAATTACAGTGCTCTGACTTTCATTTATAAAGTCAAATAGAGTACAACCACATCTATACATTTCATGGTAATGATATTAGTACAACCAATATGTTTGTACTAAAGATGTACTTTATTATTTAATGAACAAGTGAATACAACTACAACACTCATATAAGTGTCATTTATGGTGAACTCAAGTTCAAAACAATTCCCAACGTCAGCTTCGCTTAAATCAAGGAGTTTAATGATTGGAATCATACACAAACCACATTCTGCACTATCAAATGAATAATTTAATTTGGCCATCACTGCCATGTGTGCACACGAGGGGGAGAGTAACCAACATTTGAAGCAGCAAGCCTGTCAAAGCTTAGAGCAGAAATGCATAAGCACCTGCTTCTTAGTTATTTGACATTCATGCTTCCATAAGCCTCATTTTGTTGACTGCAATAGTTTCATGTTCTCACATAGCAACTTTTACAAGTACAATTTCAGCAATTCTTTACTCCCTGCGGCAATTCCTATTTTGAGTAACTGAAGGGAGACTTGGTTCATTGGTAACATGCATTATGAAAGCATTTAATCATGATTTAAATTCAAAGAGAAACATTGTCCACATTACATCCAAGGTTACAATCAAAACAAATCAAATCAAATCAATTGGTACAACATCACAATGTTTCCCGAAATTCTAAGCTGTAGTTACAAAGAAAAATGCAAAGCCCAACCTTATACATCACTGCCAGAAATAAGCAACAGGATGAAAGGAATCTATGACCAAACCGAGCGAGAGACTGCTGCTGACCAGGCAATCTCACCCTCTATAAAAGAGGCAGCTCTGAGCTACTGCATTAACTGAAGCTGCATCACAGGTGAGTGTTTTCACTTTGACCTCAGTTTTTACTGTTCTTTATTAGTCAGTGAAGTTAATGTGTTGCTAATTACTTTTGCTTATTGTCAAGAATTCGAGTTACCTGGTTGGTAGTCTTGTCTAGACATTATTCCAAAACAATTTTCTTCATATACTATCACATTTAAGAAGTATGTTCCTGCAAAAGAAAAGAAAAACACAAAACACATTTTTTTAGTTTGTACTTGCATCTAATACACACTACGTTTCATCACATACATACTGACTGATCATTAAGAGCAATACTATTTTTCTGCTAGTGAGGGCAGTTGAGGGGATGTAAGAGTATTTTAGTGGTTTAGTGACTGTCGTTGACTTTAATGATTCAATTCATTACAGTTTAAATATATTTTATACATCTATAAACATTCTGCCATCTGTACCCTCATCCGTTTTCTAATTGGTAAAATTTCCACAGAAAAAAAAATTGAAATTAGAAAAACAACCTGAAACACATTATTGTACTCATGTCCAGTGTTGGGAATAACGGCGTTAGAATAAACATATGTAGATGCCGAGTACGCTAAAATGACTGCCGAGCTCAAAAGGGGGAAGAAATAAAAGGCAAAACGCAATAGTTTCTTTTCCTGGTAACTTATTACTTTTATAGTGGAATAATTCCGTTACTAACTCAGTTACTTTTTGGGAGAAGTAACTATAACTGATTACTTTTTAAAGGTAACGTGCCCAACACTGCTCATGTCTAATCACATATTTACAGGATCTCCCAACTCCACCAGAGACGCCAACGCTCAGTTGTTTTCTGGACTAGCTGAGGTAAAAGATTTCACCATAAAAAACTTCAAATCTCCATAATCAGCTGGGTAGAATTCCATAGCTATGTCAGATTGACATGTTAACACTCTTGTGGACTTCATCTTTTCAGTCTCCACTGAAGTGCCACCATGAGCACAGACGCAGAGATGGAGCAGTATGGCCCGGCGGCGGTCTACCTCCGGAAGCCAGAGAGGGAGAGGCTTGAGGCACAAACCACTCCTTTTGATGCCAAAACCGCCTTTTTTGTGGCTGAGCCTGCGGAGATGTACCTCAAGGGTAAACTTGTAAAGAAAGAGGGTGGAAAAGCCACGGTGGAAACCGACTGTGGAAAGGTAAGTCATTCACTATTTTACTTTTTTCAACAAAACTACTCAATCAATTTCCATCTAAGACACCATGTACATACAAGGATAGGATTGACATTTATTTAAAACAATATCTTAGAAAAACATTCGGTTAAGTATTTGTTGCTCATTGTATTTTAGACTCAAATTGACACTGTGAACAACAATCTGATCCATGTGATGAACTTTTCTGTTTGAAATTATTTCTTAGTAAAATACATTATACTGTATTTGCTATTCAGTCGATCACAGTAAAAGAGGAGGACATCCATCCCAGGAACCCTCCCAAGTATGACAAAATTGAGGACATGGCCATGATGACCCACCTCAATGAGCCTTGCGTGTTGTATAACCTCAAAGAGCGTTATGCATCATGGATGATCTATGTGAGTTTCCAAACTATGCTAATTGAATGTATACGGAAATATGTATAGATTATGTGTATCTACATGGAAATCAAACAAAATCAAAACAAAATCATACTATGCTTTTTACTATTTCAGACCTACTCTGGGTTGTTTTGCGTTGTCGTGAATCCCTATAAGTGGCTTCCTGTGTATGATACTACATGTGTACAAGCATACAGAGGAAAGAAGAGGATTGAGGCTCCACCCCACATCTTCTCCATCTCTGACAATGGCTATCAGTTCATGCTCACTGGTAAGATAAAAAATATCAGTGTTGGAATCCAAACACACAGGTAAAATCTTCCATTAATATTTATTAAAAGAAAAAGAAAGCTCATGTCAAGCATTTATGTTTGTGTTTCAGATCGTGAGAACCAGTCTGTCCTGATTACGTGAGTATAAAACACACTATCCTGCTATAACTTTATTAACTTAATGATAATGAAGCAAAATCTTGATAATATGTCTCGTGTACCCCAGTGGAGAATCCGGTGCTGGAAAGACTGTCAACACCAAGCGTGTAATCCAGTACTTTGCAACAATTGCAGCTATTGGAGCTAAGAAGTCTGATGCACCGCAACAGCAAAGCAAAATCAAGGTAAAATTGGTTGTGTCAGATGAAAGTGTTTGTCAGAGGAAAGTTAATTTGAATGTATAGCTCATGTAATTCAAATCTTCTCTTGCAGGGCTCTCTTGAGGACCAAATTGTTGCGGCCAACCCTCTGTTGGAGTCCTATGGTAATGCCAAGACTGTGAGGAATGACAACTCCTCTCGTTTTGTAAGTACTGGAGAAAATATCTTGAGATTTTTTTCATTCCTACATTTAGAAAAAAACTGATGATGATATTCATGATCTGGCTGTCTAGGGTAAATTTATCAGGATCCACTTTGGCACTACTGGCAAGCTGTCTTCAGCTGATATTGAAACATGTAAGTTCCAACCATGGTATTTGTCACTATCCATTTAAATTATGATATGATTATGATAAGTTAGCAATTTAAATGTCTTCTTCTTAGATCTGCTGGAGAAGTCTCGTGTCACCTTCCAGTTGTCTGCTGAGAGGAGCTACCATATCTTCTACCAGCTGATGACTGGCCACAAGCCTGAGCTCTTGGGTATGTTACTACATCAATTTCAAATAAGACTTTAAACAATATCAGAAAAAACATCAAACAATACTATGTAATTCTCCTGTCCTCCTCTAGAGGCTCTTCTGATCACCACCAACCCCTATGACTACCCTATGATCAGTCAGGGTGAAATTACTGTGAAAAGCATTGATGATGTGGAGGAGTTCATCGCAACAGATGTAAGACAACAATTTAGTTAAAGAGAAAGTATACAGGGGAAAATATCTAACATACCAATAACTTTGCTTAATTTACTCTGCAGACTGCTATTGACATCTTGGGCTTCAACGCTGAGGAGAAAATGGGCATCTACAAGCTCACTGGAGCTGTGATTCATCATGGTGGTATGAAATTCAAGCAGAAGCAGCGTGAGGAGCAGGCTGAACCAGATGGCACTGAGGGTAATTTCTAAAATAATAGGCTCTTAACATGCAAGAATTCTGGTGTGTAAGGTACTACACAAGTCAGTGCACATTTATAATTCCATGAGGGATGGGTCATGTTAAAGACCAAACATGAAAACAAAGTATTCCTTCATTCATTCGTCCTTTTAACTTGTTTTTTTTTCTCTCAATTAGAGGCTGATAAAATCGCCTACCTCCTGGGCCTGAACTCAGCTGATATGCTGAAAGCTCTGTGCTACCCAAGAGTCAAGGTCGGCAATGAAATGGTGACCAAAGGTCAGACCGTCCCACAGGTAAAAAGACGGAATTTGGGTGTTTGGAAAGGGAAATGTTTACATTTTCAGATAGAAAAATCAAACTCATAAATCCCCACACTTAAATTCTTATATTTAGGTCAACAATGCTGTCAGCGCTCTGTGCAAATCCATCTATGAGAAAATGTTCTTGTGGATGGTGGTCCGTATCAATGAGATGCTGGACACAAAGCAGGCAAGACAGTTCTTCATTGGAGTGTTGGATATCGCTGGATTTGAGATCTTTGACGTAAGTTTTAGAAAATCAACCTTTCTAGGGAATTCAAAAGTTCAAACCAATTTTATCATGAAACTAAATCCTTTTCTATAACTACAGTTCAACAGCTTGGAGCAACTCTGCATCAACTTCACCAATGAAAAACTGCAACAGTTCTTCAACCACACAATGTTTGTCCTGGAGCAAGAAGAGTACAAGAAGGAAGGTATTATTTGGGAGTTCATTGACTTCGGTATGGACTTGGCTGCCTGCATTGAGCTTATTGAGAAGGTAACATACCACTTTGTTAAATAAGTTAGATTTCTCCATTCAAGTACAAATGTTTGCTTCCTCAGGTAATTTTTTTTTCTTACCATGAAATGTAAATTCTTCTCAGCCAATGGGCATCTTCTCCATCCTTGAAGAGGAGTGCATGTTCCCCAAGGCCTCTGACACAACTTTCAAGAACAAGCTGCATGATCAGCATCTTGGCAAGACCAAGGCCTTTGAGAAGCCAAAGCCTGGAAAGGGCAAGGCTGAAGCTCACTTCGCCCTTGTTCACTATGCTGGTACAGTGGACTACAACATCACTGGGTGGCTGGACAAGAACAAGGACCCCCTGAATGATTCAGTTGTTCAGCTTTACCAGAAATCTTCAAATAAACTGCTGGCGTTACTGTATGCAGCCATGCCTGGAGCTGACGGTAAGAAAAAGTGAGCAGAGTTTGCAGAAACTCTGTGTCCCCTGTACAGATGTGTTGATGTCCTATTTTGTACTGTGGAAGATAGTGAGGTTTATTGCCATCTCTTTTCATAGCTATCAGATGCTTACTTAAAATTGAGGTCTGGAAAGTTACAGACAGTGCAGCGACTTTGTAGTGAAAAATCAGTGTGTCTGTTTCAATTGATTAATTTTGCAAAACAGAGGCTGCTGGTTGAAATTGAAATTGAAAAATACACATTGTACTTAGAACAAAACTTAACCCACTTAATGAAGTGTATTGTTATTATTATTACTGTTATTATCATTATTATTATTATTGTTATTATTATTATTATTATTATTATTATTATTATTATTATTATTATTATCATTATTACTATTTTTATTAGGTACCATTAATAAAAATGTCATGTTTTGCAAAATAGAGGCTGCTGGTGGTGGCAGCAAGAAGGGTGGCAAGAAGAAGGGTGGTTCCTTCCAGACTGTGTCTGCTCTTTTCAGGGTATGTATTGTTTCATATTTTTGGACAACAATCAACAATCTCATCTTGAAATATTGATGAACTATTATTTTGTGATGCTCATCCACAGGAGAACTTGGGCAAGCTGATGACCAACTTGAGGAGTACTCACCCTCACTTTGTACGCTGTCTGATTCCCAATGAAACAAAGACCCCAGGTAAGAAGCACATAACCCAGATTTTTGCACATGTGTGACATGGTCATGTTAAGAAATGTTTTAATACAATGAGTTTACAATGTGCAGGTCTTATGGAGAACTTCTTGGTCATCCACCAGCTGAGGTGTAATGGTGTGCTGGAGGGCATCAGAATCTGCAGAAAGGGCTTCCCCAGCAGAATCCTCTACGGTGACTTCAAGCAGAGGTGACTGCAGTTTTCATTATAAGCAAATCAAGTTGATTTCCGTAGAGGTATTAGGATGGTAAACACCAAGAAAAAGTGGGAGAAAGATAAAAGGAACAACGTTGTTTTCTCTTGTAGATACAAAGTATTGAATGCCAGTGTCATCCCTGAGGGACAGTTCATTGACAACAAGAAAGCTTCAGAGAAGCTGCTGGGCTCCATTGATGTGGACCACACTCAGTACAAGTTTGGACACACAAAGGTTCATCCTCAATGACAGGACTAACACATTTACTTGTGTGGTTGTCCTATTATATCCCTATGAACTTAACACTAATTCGCCCCACTTGACAACATAGGTGTTCTTCAAAGCTGGTCTGCTGGGTACCCTGGAGGAGATGAGAGATGAGAAACTGGCTACGCTGGTGACCATGACTCAGGCTCTCTGCAGAGGATATCTCATGAGGAAGGAGTTTGTTAAGATGATGGAGAGGAGGTAGGATTCTTTTAACTGTACCCTAAACAGTACTTTTCAATCATGTTGTTAAGATTTTTTCAATTGTTAGACCTGGAAGTTCTATAAAATAATGTGTCGTTAGAAATGACATCTCTGACATTTCTACATCTATCTCATTTTCCAGGGAAGCTATCTATTCTATCCAGTACAACATCCGTTCATTCATGAATGTTAAGAACTGGCCATGGATGAATCTCTACTTCAAGATCAAGCCTCTCCTGAAGAGTGCCGAGACTGAGAAGGAGCTGCAGCAGATGAAGGAGAACTATGATAAGATGAAAACAGACCTGGCTACTGCCCTGGCCAAGAAGAAGGAACTGGAGGAGAAGATGGTTTCTCTGGTACAGGAGAAGAATGACCTGCAACTCCAAGTGGCTTCAGTAAGTAGGAAACAAAGGAAGTATAATTATATTTACATTTAAACTTCATTAATTGTAACATGTTGCTTAAATTATCAGATATCTAGGTGAGATAAGAAGAGGCCACTGACTTCTAATACCAGAGTATATCAGTCTTTTCAAACTTATAAATGTATCGTATGGTCATTGTGTACAATAGGAAGGCGATAACCTCTCTGATGCTGAGGAAAGATGTGAAGGGCTCATTAAGAGCAAGATTCAACTCGAGGCCAAACTCAAAGAGACAACCGAGAGACTGGAGGATGAAGAGGAAATCAATGCTGAGCTGACTGCCAAGAAGAGGAAGCTGGAGGACGAATGCTCTGAACTGAAGAAAGACATTGATGACTTGGAGCTCACTTTGGCTAAAGTGGAGAAGGAGAAACATGCTACAGAAAACAAGGTTTGAATTATTTTAAACCCACATTAATTTAAGCAAAGACCATATCGATACAATGTGATGGAAATAATGCACCGATCATTATTTTAGGTGAAAAACCTGACAGAGGAGATGGCATCTCAAGATGAGTCTATTGCCAAGTTAACCAAGGAGAAGAAAGCCCTCCAAGAGAGCCATCAGCAAACACTTGATGATCTCCAGGCAGAGGAAGACAAAGTCAACACTCTGACCAAAGCCAAGACAAAGCTGGAACAGCAAGTGGACGATGTAAGAAAACAATTGTTCCAATAGTGTGTTTCTATTGTCAAGTAGCTAGTTCTTTGATTGATATTCCATGATAGAAATTCAAAATAATATATGCCCTAAATCATATTTCTTTGTACTGACACACTTTCATTTGAATGCCTCAAATAATTTGTCATTACTTTCATGTGATAGCTCGAGGGGTCACTGGAGCAAGAAAAGAAGCTCCGCATGGACCTTGAGAGAGCCAAGAGGAAGCTTGAAGGAGATCTAAAACTAGCCCAGGAATCCATCATGGATCTGGAGAATGACAAACAGCAATCTGATGAGAAAATCAAGAAGTAAGGTTTTTGATTTATGTTGTTAACCCTCTGTTCAGCATCTCAAACATTACATTCTTACAACAGTACAAACTGTGACAGTGAAAGCTTTCTTTGTATTCTCATCAAGGAAAGACTTTGAAACCAGCCAGCTCCTCAGCAAGATTGAGGATGAACAGTCTCTCGGTGCTCAGCTTCAGAAGAAGATCAAGGAACTCCAGGTAATGTGTTTTATATGAATATGAAATTCAGTCAATCAAAAACAATATGCTAAAGTTGATACTGTACTTATTACTTTTCATATTGAAATAATCAAATCTAGGCTCGTATTGAGGAGCTGGAGGAAGAGATTGAGGCTGAGAGGGCTGCTCGGGCTAAGGTTGAGAAGCAGAGGGCTGACCTCTCCAGGGAACTTGAGGAGATCAGTGAGAGGCTCGAGGAGGCTGGTGGAGCAACAGCTGCTCAGATTGAGATGAGCAAGAAGCGTGAAGCTGAATTCCAGAAGTTGCGCCGGGATCTTGAAGAGTCAACCCTGCAGCATGAAGCCACTGCAGCAGCTCTACGCAAGAAGCAGGCAGACAGTGTTGCAGAGCTGGGAGAGCAGATCGACAACCTCCAGCGTGTCAAGCAGAAGCTGGAGAAGGAGAAGAGCGAGTACAAGATGGAGATTGATGACCTCTCCAGCAACATGGAGGCTGTTGCTAAAGCTAAGGTGAGTTCTTTGTTTAAAGATGAGGTATTATCCTTTTGTTACACTCAAAAGCATGAACTCTAACCAATAAATATGGCAGTAGTCTTACATTTTGAAAAAGAACATCAACATATATCATGTTTTGTTGTTGGTAGGGCAACTTGGAAAAAATGTGCAGAACTATTGAGGACCAGTTGAGTGAGCTCAAAGCCAAAAATGATGAGAATGTTCGCCAGCTGAACGACATTAATGGACAGAAGGCAAGACTGCAGACAGAGAATGGTGAGTGTACTGGAATAAAAATTACTGATGGAAGTTATTAATGAGAATTTTAATAATAATAAATCTCATTCATACATTGTCATTCAGGTGAGTTCTCCCGCCAACTTGAAGAGAAGGAAGCTCTTGTTTCCCAGCTGACCAGAGGAAAACAGGCCTTTACTCAGCAGATTGAGGAGCTTAAGAGACACGTTGAGGAGGAAGTCAAGGTAAACAAGTTCACATGCGTTGTTATTAGATTTTAACAGAGGGTGTATTCTCTTTTTCAAAGGTAGTCATTCATAATATTCATAAAATTCATAATGTACAATAATACTGTTGTAGATTTAAAAAATCAAAGCTTGAGAATCTATTTCAGCAGCAAAACATTCAGACATACTGCTATTATTGCTAAGTAAACCATTTATGAATTACATTTTTGACGGATGATGAAGGGTTTCATGATACTGAGTAGCAAATATGATAGATGCAGACAGAAGTAGTCTTGAGGATTCAAAACTAAATGGCTACATCAAAATGATTAAACTTTTTTAAAAAAGTACTTCCACTTCATAGCTCAGATACTAATGTGTTTTCATGTTCAACAGGCCAAGAATGCCCTGGCCCATGCAGTCCAGTCTGCCCGCCATGACTGTGATCTGCTCAGAGAGCAGTTTGAGGAGGAGCAGGAGGCCAAAGCTGAGCTACAGAGAGGAATGTCCAAGGCCAACAGTGAGGTGGCTCAGTGGAGAACCAAATATGAGACTGATGCTATCCAGCGCACTGAGGAGCTGGAGGAGTCCAAGTATATGATCCTTTCTACTTTTTCAAAGATAAACAAATGTTTTACTATCTTTGTTCACTCAAGCTCAAATAATTCCTCTTCACTACAGGAAAAAGCTGGCCCAGCGCTTGCAGGATGCTGAGGAATCCATTGAGGCTGTGAACTCCAAGTGTGCCTCTCTGGAGAAGACCAAGCAGAGGCTGCAGGGTGAGGTGGAGGACCTCATGATTGACGTTGAGAGAGCCAATGCTCTGGCTGCCAACCTTGACAAGAAGCAGAGGAACTTTGATAAGGTAAATGGGTAAACTGGTAATCAACACCAGTTTTGTAGCGAGAAACAAGTACCTTAATTAATTTATAGTCATTGCATTAATATATTTGGACCTATACAATTCTAGGTCCTTGCAGAATGGAAACAGAAGTATGAGGAGGGCCAGGCAGAGCTGGAGGGAGCTCAGAAGGAGGCTCGTTCTCTCAGCACTGAAATGTTCAAGATGAAGAACTCTTATGAGGAGGCTCTGGATCATCTGGAGACAATGAAGAGAGAGAACAAGAACCTGCAGCGTATGCCAATCTTACTGTATTTAATGTAATGGTCATAGTAATACTCTCTCTCTCTCACAGTAACCCCCGCGACCCCTTGAAAAAGGGGGATAAAAGCGGTAACATCCCTGCGACCCTCACAGAAAAGGCGGAAGAAAACGAAATTCAGATTCAGATTCAGAATACTTTATTGATCCCCGGGGGGAAATTGTTTTTGTTCCAATGCTCCATGTAAAGAAGAAATGAAGAAATAGAAATACAGCATGAATGGAAACAAGCAATAAGATGAAGATGTAAATAAAATAAAATATTGAAGTAGACATTAAATAAAATAAAATATCAAAGTAGACAATAAAATACAAATAAATAATAAAATAGTAGCCTATAGTATACAAACTGAAATATATACAATATACAATGAAATGAAATGGTCATAGTAATTACAAGGGTTCTTCTTAGACCTCTACTAGTGTAGTCTATGAGCATTATTTGGTTGTAAAAGCACTAACACATTTTCCAGATGTAATCTGCACATACAGTTCTGACTATATTTGACTTTGGTTGTTCTACAGAGGAGATCTCAGACCTGACTGAACAGATTGGTGAGACTGGAAAGAGTATCCATGAGTTGGAGAAAGCCAAGAAGACTGTAGAGACTGAGAAGTCTGAAATTCAGTCAGCACTGGAGGAAGCTGAGGTAAAATCTTGATGACATTATTGAACCACGATTTGAAAATACGTGGTTAAAATGTAACTATGTATTAATTCAGAATATATTCCTGCAAAAAAATACCTTTTGTTGTTTTTTTGACTTTTGAAGGGCACACTGGAGCATGAGGAGGCTAAAATTCTCCGTGTTCAGCTTGAGCTCAACCAGATCAAAGGTGAGGTTGACAGGAAGCTGGCAGAGAAGGATGAGGAGATGGAGCAGATCAAGAGGAACAGCCAGAGGGTGATTGACTCCATGCAGAGCACTCTTGATTCTGAGGTCAGGAGCAGGAATGATGCCCTGAGAGTCAAGAAGAAGATGGAGGGAGACCTGAATGAGATGGAGATTCAGCTGAGCCATGCCAACAGGCAGGCTGCTGAGTCTCAGAAACAACTGAGGAATGTCCAGGGACAACTCAAGGTAAGAATTGTTTCATAACTAAATGTAATTTTTTTGTAACCAAAGGGAAATTACATACATATTATTTTTCTCTGTTCAATGTCAGGATGCCCAACTGCACCTTGATGATGCTGTCAGAGGACAGGAAGACATGAAGGAGCAGGTTGCCATGGTGGAGCGTAGAAATGGCCTGATGTTGGCTGAGATCGAGGAGCTGAGAGCAGCTCTGGAGCAGACAGAGAGAGGCCGCAAAGTGGCTGAGCAGGAGTTGGTTGATGCTAGTGAGCGCGTTGGACTGCTTCACTCTCAGGTGTGTTTTCGTTAATTCACAAGAATTTTATCTAATCAAAGATGTGAGACGCATACTAATAATCACTGTCTATTCTTTTTTTTAAAAAAAGCCTTTATTTGTTATTTTCCAATTTAATATAAAACAATCATATTCTCTGTTTTACAAATAACCATAGAAAAACAATCCCAACAGAAAAAGACAAATACAGACCAAACTCAAAATCAATTTGACAAACTAATCACAAACATTCCTTTTTACAGCACTGACCAAGGGCAGGTGTAAACATTTAGAGTTCCAGTTCTGAACCAGGTAAATTGTTCTCATAATTTATTATAGGGTCCCAGGTTTTGTAGAATCTGTTGATGGATCCGTTTAGGGTACATCTGATTTTTTCCAGCTTAACGTTCTACATAACGTCCCTAATCCAGTGGTGGTGTGATGGAGGAGTGACAGCTTTTCATTTAATTAAAATCTAGCGTCTACGTTTGGTAAAATTCTTGCTAATTTAACTTTTGAGAAGTGTAACCTGTGTAACACTTTAAACTGTATTAAAGCATGTCTGAAACATATGGAAGAAGAGTGGACTCTAGTAGGAGCCATATCCCATTCCTCATCGGACAGCTGGGCCCCCAAGTAATTTTCCCACTGTTCTCGAATATGCGAAATAGAGAGGTTGCAGCTATCCATGATGTGGGAATGAATAAATGATGTTCTACTCTTATTCAGCATATTAACCCTTAACAGGGAATCCAAACAGGAAGGAGAGGGGAGTGTAGGAAAGTTAGCAAACTTTTTACAAGTAAAATCTCTAATTTGCAAGTATCGCAAAAAACGGTTATTGGTCAGACTGAATCTTCTGGCATACAGGTATACTGGCATTTTCATTGACATACAGGTACTCAATACTATGAATGCCCTTGTCATACCAAATTTTTAAGCCATTGTCCATTAAGGATGGTTGAAAAAGAGGATTACGTTATTATTGGTGAGTGAATAGAAATACTCTGAATACCCAGACATCTTTTGAACTGATTTACGATGCGTAGTGATTGAGTTACAATCATATTGTCCTTAATATTATTAACTAGTGGTGGTAGAGGTGCACAAAGTAAGGCAGGGAGTGACTGTGGGCTGCTTGTAACCTTTTCAATCTGGAGCCATGCAGGGATCCTATTATTCCAATCCTTTAACCACAGAGAGATGGCATTAAAATTCGCAGACCAATAATACGTGCGCAATTCTGGAAGTGAAAACCCACCTACATCTTTTAGTCTTTCCACAATTCTTTTTTTATGCGAGCTGATTTATTATTCCATATAAAGGAGGAAATCATTTGATTAAATGCCTTGAAAAAATATTGTGGTATGAAAACAGGCAACGCCTGAAACAAATATAGAAACTTTGGTACAATATTCATCTATACAGAATTTGTTCTCCCGATAAGAGTAGTGGCAAAGACCATCTTTTAATGTCTTGTTTGCACTGTTCCAACAGAGGAGTGAGGTTACTTTTAGGATTTGGTGATTTTTACACCCAGATATGTAAAGGACTCAGCGGACAACTTAAATTGATTGGGAAATTCTCTGGCATTACTACTAATGGGGAAGTATTCGCTTTTATTAAAATTTAGTTTATACCCAGATATATTTTTAAATTCCTGCAAGATTCTAAGGATTTCAGGGGTAGTTGTGATAGGGTTGGTGATATAAAGTAACAAATTGTCTGCATAAAGCCAGACTATGTGAGTTAGGCCACCACGTGAGATACCTTGTATACTATTATTGCATCTAAGAGCTATGGCCAGTGGCTCTATAGCTAAAATAAAAAGCAATGGACTCACTGGATCCCCTTGTTTTGTCCCTCTGTGAAGAGGAAAGTACTCAAATGAGATACTGTTGGTATAAATTAAGGCAGTCGGATCAGTGTAAATGAGCCTGATAAGGTGAACGAAGTTAGGGCCTAAACTAAACCTGCCAAGTGCATTCAAAAGATAATCCCATTCGACCCAATTGGTTGTTTGGGCGGTTTAAGAGGCATTCATCCACTCATAAGAAGGTAAAGTCACTTAGTGTGTGTTTCCAATGAAGTTTGAATGGTTACAAGGTCCCAAATGTTTAAATTTGATAGTTTTCTGCGGGGGCTGTGGAAGACATGTCTCCTCACTACTCATGCTCCAGCGCGCACACTGTCTATTCTTGTTCAATTTCAGAACACCAGTCTTATGAACACCAAGAAGAAACTGGAGGCTGACTTTGCTCAGGTTCAAGGTGAAGTGGATGATGCTGTTCAGGAATCAAGAAATGCTGAGGAGAAAGCCAAGAAGGCTATTACTGATGTGAGTCATGTTTTATGCAAATACTGCTTCAAGAAATACTTGTTTACACTTCATTAATCATTATGAATTATTAATATCATTAATATCAAGACTAAAAATTATGTTTCTAAACTGTGCATCATTTCAGGCTGCCATGATGGCTGAGGAGCTGAAGAAGGAGCAGGACACCAGCTCTCACCTGGAGAGGATGAAGAAGAACCTGGAGGTCACAGTCAAGGACCTCCAGCACCGTCTGGATGAGGCTGAGAACCTCGCCATGAAGGGTGGCAAGAAGCAGCTCCAGAAACTGGAGTCCAGGGTATGAACTGTATATAAAAAATAATAACAGGTCATTTTGGAGGCACATCACTTTTATTATGCCTTCTATTATTTCAACTAAAATCTTTGCGTGAAAGACTGATATATTATTTATTATCACATCACAGGTACGTGAGCTGGAGAGTGAAGTTGAAGCCGAGCAGAGACGTGGAGCTGATGCTGTAAAAGGAGTTCGCAAATATGAGAGGAGAGTGAAGGAGCTGACATACCAGGTAAGCTGTGCTGAAAATCTCCCCTAACCTCTAATTCATTCTCTAGTCGTCTTCACATACTGTATAATCTTGTATCTGTACAGACTGAGGAGGACAAGAAGAATGTGAACAGACTTCAGGATCTGGTGGACAAGCTGCAGCTTAAAGTGAAAGCTTACAAGAGACAGGCTGAGGAGGCTGTAAGTCAAATACATAATATGGTACATCATTGACAGCTGATTTAATAATATCATCACTATTAACTGTCTTGTAACTATGCCAACATACCTCTAAACCACTTAACAGGAGGAGCAGGCCAACAGCCACATGTCCAGGCTCAGGAAGGTTCAGCATGAGTTTGAGGAAGCACAGGAGCGCGCTGACATTGCTGAGTCCCAGGTCAACAAGCTGAGAGCCAAGAGCCGTGACACTGGAAAGGTATGTTTGTTTTTAAAATAATTTGATGCTGTGAACTTTTACTGATGACAGTGTGAATCAATATCACATCTTAAATGCTACCCAAATAATAATAATAGATTTTCATCCCTCTTTTTTTAGTCTGATTCTGCTGAGTAAGTGTCATCATCCTTTAGGCCTTCAACAGAGTTCATAAAATATGAACCATGGTGGGGGCTCTTTACAATAAAGACAATACCTTTCATCATTATCCTGAATCCTGTCACTTCCTTTTTTCAATGATTTATTTGGTTGACCAGAGAAATCAGTCCAAACCTAAGTAGAGCATTTGCAGCACAGTACTGATCAACAAGCAAACACCATTTTCAATATGGTAAAAGAACAATACTTTCAGGGTTTTTTGTAATTATTGTCATTTTTTAAATACATTTTGCTTCAAAAACATTTAGTGCTAGGTGTCGTTTAGCTCAGTTGGTAGAGCAGGCGTCCCATGTGCTGAGACTCTACAGTGGACCCGGGTTCGACTCCCGGCCTGGGTCCCTTTGCTGCCTGTCACTCCCCCTATCTCTCTCCCTGTTTCCTGTCACCCTCTTCAGCTGTGCTATCAATAAAGCCATGAAAGGCCAAAAAAAAAACCCAAAAAACAAAACATTTAGTGCTTTTAAAAAGCATAGTTCTTCCATTGGTGGCATGGTTTGTGAGGTTGTGGAAGCACTCGCAGTAAAATGCTTACAAACCAGCCCCAACCTACATAAAAATAAAAACAAAAATATGTATATCAACACGTATGTATATCTCAGATGGTCTTTGAGACACTCAAATGCCCTCTGACACTCATCTGTCCACCGAAACATAGCTCCTTTCCTTTTCAGAGCGTTAAGAGACTCTACAATTGTTGAGAAGTTAAGGATGGGTTACTTTGCACGCAGTAGTTATACAGCGCTTCCGTCTTCGCCGGACCTCCACAATGTACATCCATACTAATTACATGATCCAGGAATTTAAGTTTGGGGCATGGATGTCTCTTGAAATGATGACTATGTCATCCAGTTACACTATGCAGCAGTCTCCAAGGCCACTTTGGAGCAGATTTAACAGACTCAGGAAGGTGGCTGGAGCGCCCTTCAAACAAAAAGGCATGACCCCGAAAAGGGAACAACCCAAAATATTTCACAAACCCCATCAGGAGCTGGCTTTCAGGGTCCATTTTCACCTGCCAATAACCACTGTTAAAATCTAGGGTGGTGAAAACAGTTGAGCATGCCAGTGACTCAAGGATCTCAGAAATGGCTGGCAGAGGATAAGAATCTCCCTCACTCTGTTCATTAATACGACAGAAATCTACACAAAATTGGGGGAGCATCAATACAATTGGGAAAGCCCATAGTGGACAGGAAGGCACAATAATACCCTGTTGGAACATGTCTTCCATCTGCCCCTAAAAATCTTCCACTTTTGAAGGGGCAGTCTATAGATGCACTGGGACTACACAATGAGCCTGCTGCAAAGTCTGAAGTACAGCAAAACTTGCAGTACAGTATAAAAATGTTGACCTCCTCAAACTTTTTCACTCCATGCACCCTGTAAATAGGAGACATTGGGCCAGAAATCTCTTCTCTGCTGCTATCATTTGAGAAAATGTAAAAAAATAAATAAAAAAACAATGGGCTGAAGCAAGGACAGCCAAATGCAAGTATCAACGGGAGTGGAAGCAGATGACTCTACTGCTGCAATCAACTGGAAACACTCTTAAGACCATAGACCACTAAGCAGCCTAAAGGTCATTCCTCCATGATAAACTGTGTCAAAATAGTTGAGATCCATTTACTCCTGTCTAAAACACCAGTATGTACACACACACGGAGACAGTGTCAGAAAAGCTGAGATTCAGACACACCTGCCAGACACAAATACAAGAAAGGGACATTATACTTAGTCCTGAAATGATTCTGAAATATATTAAAGCTTTGCCTGCTGCATTGTGTTTGCCATAAATTCATTGGAAAGTGTTAAACAATTACATTAAAGTTGTGTTGAAATAGAAAGTGAAGAGGAAATGGCGAAACATTGTGTGTTTCACTCAAGGCTCTGTCTGTCATTCTGTCTCTGATGACCATTTTTGATTAAATATTAACTTTTCAAAGTTAAAGGAGGTGTAAGGTGTAACCATGATGTATTGAAGTTTAGAGATCTAATGAAAATCAGTTAAGAAACGGTGTTGAGCTGAGGTCATGAGAAAGTGTTAAAGAACTGGTCAGATCAACATGAGGCCAAAAGGATGTGTCGAAATCTGATCACGCTTTGGGCACAGGCACAGACCGTGACTGAGGCGTGTATATCATTATTAAATTGTTAGCTGTCATCAAGGGACTATTAGCCATTGAACGGAGAGATGGTGGGAAAATGTCCTAATATAATAAGGACACAAAACCAAGCCAGTGTCCAAAGCAAGAGTGTATATAACCTGAGGAGCACCGACTAAAGTTCGTTCTTCCACTCGCTCAAGCCTTGAAGAAACACCTGAGACGGAGAATGTGAGCAGCCTAAACATCGCAGAAAGGACTTCAGCTTCAGCAGACACAGACCAAGGAATTAAGAGCACAACGGATTAACCATTTTTGCCAACATGCTGTGGATTACAATTTGGATATTGGATTACTTTTGTTCACTCTGCTGGCGTGAAGTTTGGACTTTGGGGAAATTGAGAGACCCCGGGCGGGGTTGTGATTTGCCTCAAGGACTTGGACTTTCAGCAGGAAGGGAAAGGCAAGCCATGGAAAGACCTGACCCTCTCCATGTATTTCTAAGCAGGCCTCAGCTCTTTTAGATTAATTTGTTATTTAAAGTATTGTGATTTATCAATAAGTATTTTTGTTAATGATTGATAGTAATTGAAATAAGTATTGCGCTGTATGCTTTGCCCTTGCTAAAGTCTATGCAATAAAACCTACATAATATAGTTAAAGTTAAAGTTGTGGACATTGATGTTATGTCTCTTTGATGGAAGTAAGAGTCAGGTGTTAATTGTGCATAATATCTTAAAGGTTCTTTAAGGTTACTCTAGCCAACCAAATAAAAACAGTCCCTTAGGGTTTACCCTTAAAATCCAACCTAGCACCATACCAAGTGCACAGATCAGTTAGAGGAGAGCTGCCATAACAGGCGTGGCTGGTGGCCGTATCTGACTCAAGGGCTATTCATGTCAGGTGCCAAACCAGAGGAAGCAGGGTAGACGTTTGGATTCAGGCAGTTAGAGGCTAGGCGAGTCTCCTCACCACCAGCTTAAGCAATCCCTATTTAAATTGCCAGTTTTTAAGCAACCTCTTGTAGGAGAGCTGGTCGAGTGCCTCCTGTACAGGGGTAAAACTCGGGATCTAACAACTGTTATGAGGAAAAATATGCTATAATTCCAAAAATAAAAAAAACAATGCTTCCCTTGATCTGGCATTTTGCATCTTGGAAGAGAACGAGGTCCTCAGTGGATTTCATTTCATAGCAGAATCCAAAATGTTAAAGGAACAACAAATATAACAAATGGGTCCAAATAAGTGATCACCTGTTTACACAAACAGAGTCAAGATTTGTTGATCACCCAGGTTGTCTTATTACAAACATAAACTCCCTGGTTGAACTCCAAATGTATTCTTTACAGCAGACACACACACACACACACACACACATTTAGATTTAGCAGACGCTTTTGTCCCCAGCGACTTACAATAAATACATTTGCCAAAACAACCAACCAAAACATATCACTGTCGATGGAGTAAGAAGAAATATAGAAACAATTGTCAAGCCCTCAACTGAGGATCGTAACTGCTATTTGTCAAAGATTATTTTAGTGCATTAGTGCTATGATTGAAGTGCTTACAATTCAAACATACAAGTCTATCCATTTTTAAAAAAACATTTTTTTGGCGGGGGTCATGCTATGTGGTGTCGAGGTGAAGACTGAACAAATGAGTCTTGAGTCTATTGCGGAAGATGCAGAGTGATTCCACTGTCCTGACATTTATTGGGAGTTGGTCGCCCACTGAGGTGCCAAAACAGAAAAGAGTCGCGACTTCGCTGAGCGGGCTTTGTTTGCTCTCAGCGTTGGGGGTACCAGCCGGCCAGCTGATGTAGAAGAGTGAAGTGTTCTCACCGGAGCATGTGGTGTGGCCAGTGTTTGGAGGTAGACAGGCGCAGTTCCGTTGACGGCCTTGAAGGCCAGCACCATCATCTTGAATCAGATGCGGGCCACAACAGGAAGCCACTGGAGGTCATGGAGGAGGGGGTCACATCGGAGAATTTGTGGAGATTGTAAACGCGTTCTGGATATGCTGCAGCGGATTAGTCACAGAGGCTGGGAGTCCATCCAAGAGGGGGTTGCAGTAGTCCTGGCAGGAGATGACCAACGCTTGGACCAGGAGTTGCGTTGCGTCTTTTGTGAGGAAAGACCGGATCCTCAGGGCAAATCTGCAGGATCGGGCCACAGCAGTGATGTTGGGGGCGCAGGACAGTCCATCGTCGAGGATAATGCCCAGGTTCCTTGCCAATGATGAAAGCCATACTGTGACATCCTCGAAAACTGACTGACAGGTCCATGCAAGGGCAGTCTTTCCCACGGGATGAAGAGGAGTTCAGTTTTGCTAAGGTTGAGTTTGAGGTGATGTCTGCCAAACATTCCGAGATGCGTGTTGCAACTTGGGTGTTGGAGGATGGGGAAAAAGAGAGGAACAGTTGGGTGTCGTCAGCACAATAGTGGTATGAGAATCCTAGTTATCTAGTGCAGTGGTCCCCAACCTTTTTTGCAGCACGGACCAGTTTCATGTACGACATAATTTCACGGACCGGGGGGGGGGATTCCTTTTTTCTTTGCAAAGTAGCTCTCCGAAGACATTTGTTTTACACTTATTTTAGCAAGCTTGAGGGCTTATTCTTTAGGGTATACTATGACTGAAACAGGTACGTGTCAAGCACGCCAACAGGAACAGACGGATGTTGTTAAAAGAGAATCAGTTTTTCAAAATAAAACAACTTTCCGAGTATGATCGTCAATATAACAGAAATAAAATAACATATTTAATCTTTTTCTGCGGCCCGGTGCCAAATGAGCCACGATTAGATCTAGTGTATAGTTAAAACAGAAGCGGTCCTAATACTGAGCCTTGAGGGACACTAGTTTCCAGAAAACTGGGTTTAGACAAGGAGCCGTTCCATGTGACCTGAAAGGTGCAATTTGTCAGGTATGATGTGAACCAGGTTAAAACAGATTCAACAATGCCAATATCAGTGGAGAGGAGGATTTGGTGGATGACTGTGTCAAACGCAGAGGATAAGTTGAGGAGAATGAGGACTGATGAGTTGGATGAGTCTCTGACAGCACCAAATGACTCAATCATTGTGAGGAGGGTCGTCTCAGCGGAGTGACCAGTCCTGAAGCCTGACTGATTAGGATCAAGGAGGTCATTTTCTGAAAGATAGGAGGACAGTCGGTTGTAGACTGCACATTCCAGGGTTTTCAACGGGAATGAGAGAAGAGATACAGGTCTGTACTTTCGGATGTCAGCTGAGTCTAGGGTGGGTTTCTGTGGGAGTGGCTTTACTGTGGCTGTCTTGAAAGGAGCTGGAATAATGCCTGAAGTGAGTGAGGAGTTGATCAGAGTGATGAAGAATGGCAAGATATTGTGAGAGAGGTTTGGAGAAGGGGGGAAGGAATCAGGTCCAGGGAACAGGTGGCACACGCACACACACACACACTCACACACACACAAACAAACACACACCACACACACACACACACACACACATTGTTGCACCAGCACATATGTCAAAAAATACAGTGCAGAATGGTTAGTCAGATACACACACACACACACACACACGCACACACACACACACACACACACACGCACACACACACACACACACTCACTCACACACACACACACACACACACACACACACACACACACATTGTTACACCAGCACATATGTCAAAAAATACAGTGCAGAATGGTTAGATAGTCAGATACACACACACACACACATGCATACACACACACAAACACACACACACACACACACACCCATTGTTGCACCAGCACATATGTAAAAAAAAAAGTGCAGAATGGTTAGATAGTCAGATAGTTCTGAACACACTGTATATCCATTCTTAGATCAATAAAACCAACTTAAATGATGTAATCACTATCAGCAGCAAATTACTTTAATCAGTGGTGGAAAATACTGGTGTCAGTCACTTGGACACTTACATTTTGAACACCACCTACTCAAACGAGTATGTGTTCTAAGAGCCAACTCAAAAGAACGCAACATAAATGAAGAAAAAAGTTGAGAAAACAGTTCACCCTCTTTCTGATAGGGGTTTAGTGTTTCCATGTCAATATGTGTGGATGCCACTTTGTCTCAAAAAGGCAATAAATTACATGCCCCCTTAAGATTTTCTAGGGCACTTATAGTGGTACTTGAATAGATGACACCTCCTTCATATCAAGTGCAGTAACTGGAGAAGTTCATTTTGTTCATTTTATTTTGGTCCTGATCTCAAAGGAGTTGCCAACTGTTTGCAGGTCCATTTAGGGAGTTATCCAACAGATGATTGAAAGATATGTGCTAAGGTATTTGCATTCACCTGACATGACTCAAAAACAGTAAAGAAATGTAAAATCCACAAATATTGTGCTCTGACTTTCATTTATAAGGTCAAATAGAGCACAACCACATCTAAACATTTCATAGTAATAATATCAGTACAACCTCTATGTTTGTATTGAGGATGCATTTTTTTATTTAATAAACATGTGTATACAACTACAACACTCATATCAGTGTCATTTAGGGGTGAACTCAAGTGTCCTGGAATTGAATACTAATGGATTTTGGAAGACTTTTCAAAAACATCCCCCAATGCTGTCCATTCATTTAAATAAAAAGGTTAAAAACATCTCCCAACTTCAGCCTCTTTTAAATCAAGGATTATAATGATTGGAATCCTACACAAACCACATTCTGCAATATGAAATTAATAATTGAATTTGGCAATCACTGCCATGTCTGCACATGAGGGGGTAAGTGAACCAAAATTTGACGCAGCAAGTCTGTAACTTACAAGAAAGCTCAGAGCAGAAATGCATAAGCACCTGCTTCTTTCTCTCTAAGTAATTTGACCGTCATGCTTCCATAAGCCTTATTTTGTTGACTGGAATATTTTCATGTTCTCACATAGCAACTTTCGTGCAATTTCAGCAACTCTTTGCTCTGTGCTGCAGTTCCTATTTTGAGGAACTGAAGGGAGACTTGGGTCGTAGGTAACATGCCTTATGAAAGCATTTAATCATGATTTGAATTCAAACAGACACATTGTCCACATTACATCCAAGGTTACAATCAAATCAAACCAAATCAACCCAAATCAATTGGTATAACATCATAATGTATCCTGTTTTTTTAAAGCTGTAGTTACAAAGAATTATGCAAACCCTGTCCTTAAACATCACTGCCACGAATAAGCAACTGGATGAAACGAGGCCATGACCAAACCAAGCGAGAGACTGCTGCTGACCAGGCAATCCCATCCTCTATAAAAGAGGCAGCTCTGAGCTACTGCATTAACTGAAGCTCCATTACAGGTGAGTGTTTTCACTTTGACCTTTTTACTGTTCTTTATTAGTAAGTGAAGTTAATGTGTTGCTTATCACTTTTGCATATTGTCCAGAATTCTGTGGCAGAATTACCTGGGTGGTAGTCTTGACTAGATGTTATTCCAAAACAATTTTCTTGATATACTCCTATCAAATTTAAGAACTACGTTCTTGCAAAATTAAAGAATCAGTTTGTTAGTTTGTATTTGCATCTAATGAACACTATGTTTCATCACATACATACTGACTGATCGTTAAGAGCAACACTATTTCTCTGCTAGTGAGGGCAGTTGAGGGGATTGAAGAGTATTTTAATAGTTTAATGACAGACTTTGACTTTAATGACTCAATTCATTATAGTTTGAATATATTTTATAAGTCTATTAACATTTTGCCATCTTTACCCTCATCTGTTTTATAATTGGCTAAATTTCCACAGAAATATGAAATTGAAATTAGAAAAAGTAATTGTACTCATGTCTAATCATGTATTTACAGGATCTCCCAACTCCACCAGAGACGCCAACGCTCAGTTGTTTTCTGAACTAGCTGAGGTAAAAGATTTCACCAGAAAAAAACTTTAAATCTCCATAATAAGCTGGGCAGAAGACCATAGCTATGTCATGTTGATATGTTAACACTATTGTGGACTTCATCTTTTCAGTCTCCACTGAAGTGCCACCATGAGCACAGACGCAGAGATGGAGCAGTATGGCCCGGCGGCCATTTACCTCCGGAAGCCAGAGAAGGAGAGGCTTGAGGCACAAACCACTCCTTTTGATGCCAAAACTGCCTATTTTGTGGCTGAGCCTACGGAGATGTACCTCAAGGGTAAACTTGTAAAGAAAGAGGGTGGAAAAGCCACGGTGGAAACCGACTGTGGAAAGGTAAGTCATTCATTATTTTACTTTTGTCAAAAAACTACTTAATCGATTTCCATCTAAAAACACCATGTATAAACAAGGATAGGGTTGACATTTATTTCAAACAGTATCTTAGTAAAACATTCAGTTAACTATTTGTTTCTCACTGTATTTTAGGCTCAAACTGACACTGTGAACAACAATGTGATCCATGTGATGAATTATTCTGTCTGAAATTATTTCTTAGTTAAATACATTATACTGTATTTGCTGTTCAGTCCATCACAGTAAAAGAGGAGGACATTCATCCCAGGAACCCTCCCAAGTATGACAAAATTGAGGACATGGCCATGATGACCCACCTCAATGAGCCTTGCGTGTTGTATAACCTCAAAGAGCGTTATGCATCATGGATGATCTACGTGAGTTTCTATACTATGCTAATTTATTGTCTATGTAAATATGTATATAGTATATGTACCTACATGGAAAACAAACCAAATCTAGATAAAATCACACTATGTTTATGCTTTTTACTATTTCAGACCTACTCTGGGTTGTTTTGCGTTGTCGTGAATCCCTATAAGTGGCTTCCTGTGTATGATACTACATGTGTATCAGCATACAGAGGCAAGAAGAGGATTGAGGCTCCACCCCACATCTTCTCCATCTCTGACAATGGCTATCAGTTCATGCTCACTGGTAAGATAAAAATATCGGTGTTGGAATCCAAACACACAAAGGTAATATCTTCCCTTGATATTTATTAAAAGAAACTCATGTCAAGCATTTATGTTTCTGTTCCAGATCGTGAGAACCAGTCTGTCCTGATTACGTGAGTATAAAACACACTATCTTGCTATAACTTTACTAACTTAATAATAATGAAGCAAAATCTTGATAATATGTCTTGTGTACCCCAGTGGAGAATCCGGTGCTGGAAAGACTGTCAACACCAAGCGTGTCATCCAGTACTTTGCAACAATTGCAGCTATTGGAGCTAAGAAGTCTGATGCACCACAACAGCAAAGCAAAATCAAGGTAAAATTGGTTGTGTAAGATGAAAGTGTTTGTCAGAGGAAAGTTCATTGGAATGTATAGCTCATGTAATTCAAATCTTCTCTTGCAGGGCTCTCTTGAGGACCAGATTGTTGCGGCCAACCCTCTGTTGGAGTCCTATGGTAATGCCAAGACTGTGAGGAATGACAACTCCTCTCGTTTTGTAAGTACTGTAGGAAATATCTTGAGATTTTTTTCGTTTCTACATTTAGAAAAAAACAATGATATTCATGATCTGGCTGTCTAGGGTAAATTTATCAGGATCCACTTTGGCACTACTGGCAAGCTGTCTTCATGTGATATTGAAACATGTAAGTTCCAACCATAGTATTCATTACTATCCATTTAAATTATGATCTCGGCTCTGATGAAGTTACAATAAATGGTAAGACAAAAGAATTTTCAATTTAAATTTATTTTCTTAGATCTGCTGGAGAAGTCTCGTGTCACCTTCCAGTTGTCTGCTGAGAGGAGCTACCATATATTCTACCAGCTGATGACTGGCCACAAGCCTGAACTCTTGGGTATGTTACTACACCAATTTTAAATAAGACTTTAAACAATATCAATCAAAACTATTTAATTCTCCTGTCCTCCTCTAGAGGCTCTTCTTATCACCACCAACCCCTATGACTACCCAATGATCAGTCAGGGTGAAATTACTGTGAAAAGCATTGATGATGTGGAGGAGTTCATTGCAACAGATGTGAGACAACAATTTAGTTAATGAGATAGTATACAGGGGAAAATGTCAAACATACAAATAACTTTGCTTAATTCACCTTCAGACTGCTATTGACATCTTGGGCTTCAATGCTGAGGAGAAAATGGGCATCTACAAGCTGACTGGAGCTGTGATTCATCATGGTGGTATGAAATTCAAACAGAAGCAACGTGAGGAGCAGGCTGAACCAGATGGCACTGAGGGTAATTTCTAAAACAATACACTCTTCTCATGCAACCTTTCTGGTGTGTAAGATACTACACAAGTCAATGTGTATTTATAATTCTATGAGGGATGGGTCATGTTAATGACCAAACACAAAAACAAAGTATTCCTTTAGTCACTTCTTCTTATAACTTTTTATTCTCTCAATCAGAGGCTGATAAAATCGCCTACCTCCTGGGCCTGAACTCAGCTGATATGCTGAAAGCTCTGTGCTACCCAAGAGTCAAGGTCGGCAATGAGATGGTGACCAAAGGTCAGACTGTCCCACAGGTAAAAAGACGGAATTTGAGTGTTTGGAAAGGGAAATGTTTACGTTTTCAAATAGAAAAATCAAACTCATAAATCCCCACACTTAAATTCTTATATTTAGGTCAACAATGCTGTCAGCGCTCTGTGCAAATCCATCTATGAGAAAATGTTCTTGTGGATGGTGGTCCGTATCAATGAGATGCTGGACACAAAGCAGGCAAGACAGTTCTTCATTGGAGTGTTGGATATCGCTGGATTTGAGATCTTTGACGTAAGTTTTAGAAAATCAACCTTTTGGAGAGATTCAAACTTATTTTGGCATGAAACTAAGTGTTTATCTATGACTACAGTTCAACAGTTTGGAGCAACTCTGCATCAACTTCACAAATGAAAAACTGCAACAGTTCTTCAACCACACAATGTTTGTCCTGGAGCAAGAGGAGTACAAGAAGGAAGGTATTGTTTGGGAGTTCATTGACTTCGGTATGGACTTGGCTGCCTGCATTGAGCTTATCGAGAAGGTAACATACCACTTTGTTAAACAAGTTAGATTTCTCCGTTCAAGTACAAATGTTTGCTTCCTCAGGTAATTTTTTTGTCTTAACCTGAAATGTAATTCTTCTCAGCCAATGGGCATCTTCTCCATCCTTGAAGAGGAGTGCATGTTCCCCAAGGCCTCTGACACAACTTTCAAAAACAAGCTGCATGATCAGCATCTTGGCAAGACCAAGGCCTTTGAGAAGCCAAAGCCTGGAAAGGGCAAGGCTGAAGCTCACTTCGCCCTGGTTCACTATGCTGGTACAGTGGAATACAATATCAATGGCTGGCTGGACAAGAACAAGGACCCCCTGAACGATTCAGTTGTTCAGCTTTACCAGAAATCTGCAAACAAACTGCTGGCGTTACTGTATGCAGCCATGCCTGGAGCTGACGGTAAGAAATAAAAGTGAGCAGAGTATATAAAAACTCTGTGTGCCCTGTACAGATGTACCTCCTATTTTCTACTTTACTACTGAAGATAGTGAACATTGTTGCCATCTCTTTTCATAGCAATTGGCTGCTTAATGAAAATTGAGGTCTGGAAAATTACAGGCAGTGCAGTGACTTTGTAGGAAAAAACGGTGTGTCTTTCATGTTTTAATTGATTTATACATTAGCAAAACAGAGGCTGCTGGTTGAAATTGAAATTGAAAAATACACATTCGACATAGAACAAAACTTCAACCACTTACTGCAGTGTATCATTATTATTATTCAGCACCATTAGTAAAAATGTCATGTTTTGCAAAATAGAGGCTGCGGGTGGTGGCGGCAAGAAGGGTGGCAAGAAGAAGGGTGGTTCCTTCCAGACTGTGTCTGCTCTTTTCAGGGTATGTATTGTTTCATATTTTTGGACAACAATTAACAATCTGATCTTAAAGTATCGATAAGCTATTATTTTGTAATACTCATCCACAGGAGAACTTGGGCAAGCTGATGACCAACTTGAGGAGCACTCACCCTCACTTTGTCCGCTGTCTGATTCCCAATGAAACAAAGACCCCAGGCAAGAAGCGCATAACCCAGATTTGTGCACTCTGTGTGACATGGTCATGTTAAGAAATGTTTTGATACAATGAGTTTGCAATGTGCAGGTCTTATGGAGAACTTTTTGGTCATCCACCAGCTGAGGTGTAATGGTGTGCTGGAGGGCATCAGAATCTGCAGAAAGGGCTTCCCCAGCAGAATCCTCTACGGCGACTTCAAGCAGAGGTGACTGCAGTTTTTATCACAAGCAAATCAAGTTGATTTCCTTAGAAGTATTAGGATGGTAAACACCAAGAAAAAGTGGGAGGAAGATCAAAGGAACAACATGATTTTCTCTTGTAGATACAAAGTATTGAATGCCAGTGTCATCCCTGAGGGACAGTTCATTGACAACAAGAAAGCTTCAGAGAAGCTGCTGGGCTCCATTGATGTGGACCACACTCAGTACAAGTTTGGACACACAAAGGTTCATCCTCAATGACAGGACTAACACATTTACTTGTGTGGTTGTCCTATTATATCCCTATGAACTTAACACTAATTCGCCCCACTTGACAACATAGGTGTTCTTCAAAGCTGGTCTGCTGGGTACCCTGGAGGAGATGAGAGATGAGAAACTGGCTACGCTGGTGACCATGACTCAGGCTCTCTGCAGAGGATATCTCATGAGGAAGGAGTTTGTTAAGATGTGGGAGAGGAGGTAGGATTCTTTTACTCTACCCTAAATTGTACTTTTCAATTGTGTAGTTGATATATATTTTTTAAATTGTTAGACCTGGAAGGTCTATAAAATAATGTTTCAGAAGAAATGACACTTCCTACATCTATCTCATTTTCCAGGGAATCAATCTACTCAATTCAGTACAACATCCGTTCATTCATGAATGTTAAAAACTGGCCATGGATGAATCTCTACTTCAAGATCAAGCCTCTCCTGAAGAGTGCTGAGACTGAGAAGGAGCTGCAGCAGATGAAGGAGAACTATGATAAGATGAAAACTGACCTGGCTACTGCCCTGGCCAAGAAGAAGGAACTGGAGGAGAAGATGGTTTCCCTGGTACAGGAGAAGAATGACTTGCAACTCCAAGTGGCTGCAGTGAGTAGAAAACAAAGAAAGTATAATTCTATCACATATACGCTTCACCAATTTACCATGTTCCTTAAATTATCGGATATCTAGGTAAGATAAGAAGAGGCCATTGACTTCTCTTACCACAGAATATATCAATCTTTTCAAACTTTTAAATGTATCGTATGTTCATTGTGTACAATAGGAAGTCGATAACCTCTCTGATGCTGAGGAAAGATGTGAAGGGCTCATTAAGAGCAAGATCCAACTCGAGGCCAAACTCAAAGAGACAACAGAAAGACTGGAGGATGAAGAGGAAATCAATGCTGAGCTGACTGCCAAGAAGAGGAAGCTGGAGGACGAATGCTCTGAGCTGAAGAAAGACATTGATGACTTGGAGCTTACTTTGGCTAAAGTGGAGAAGGAGAAACATGCTACAGAAAACAAGGTTTGGATTATTTTAACCCACATTAATTTAAGCAAAGACCATATCGATACAATGTGATGGAAATAATGCACCGATCATTATTTTAGGTGAAAAACCTGACAGAGGAGATGGCATCTCAAGATGAGTCTATTGCCAAGTTAACCAAGGAGAAGAAAGCCCTCCAAGAGAGCCATCAGCAAACACTTGATGATCTCCAGGCAGAGGAAGACAAAGTCAACACTCTGACCAAAGCCAAGACAAAGCTGGAACAGCAAGTGGACGATGTAAGAAAACAATTGTTACAATTGTTCCAATAGTGTGTTTCTATTGTCAAGTAGCATGTTCTTTAACTGACATTGACACACTTTCATTTGAATGTCTCAAATAATGTATCATTAACTGTCATGTGATAGCTCGAGGGGTCACTGGAGCAGGAAAAGAAGCTCCGCATGGACCTTGAGAGAGCCAAGAGGAAGCTTGAAGGAGATCTGAAACTAGCCCAGGAATCCATCATGGATCTGGAGAATGACAAACAGCAATCTGATGAGAAAATCAAGAAGTAAGGTTTTTGATTTAGGTTACTAATCTTCTGTTCAGCATCTCAAACATTACATTCCAACAACAGTACAAACTGTGACAGTGAAAGCTTTCTTTGTATTCTCATCAAGGAAAGAATTTGAAACCAGTCAGCTCCTCAGCAAGATTGAGGATGAACAGTCTCTCGGTGCTCAACTTCAGAAGAAGATCAAGGAGCTCCAGGTGAGGAGCTAAACAATGTTATATGCATGCAAATCAAACTCAGTAAATCAGTAAAAAAAACAATAAACCTTCTTTCCTCAAATCTAGGCTCGCATTGAGGAGCTGGAGGAAGAGATTGAGGCTGAGAGAGCTGCTCGGGCTAAGGTTGAGAAGCAGAGAGCTGACCTCTCCAGGGAGCTTGAGGAGATCAGTGAGAGGCTCGAGGAGGCTGGTGGAGCAACAGCTGCTCAGATTGAGATGAGCAAGAAGCGTGAAGCTGAGTTCCAGAAGTTGCGCCGGGATCTTGAAGAGTCAACCCTGCAGCATGAAGCCACTGCATCAGCTCTCCGCAAGAAGCAGGCAGACAGTGTTGCAGAGCTGGGAGAGCAGATCGACAACCTCCAGCGTGTCAAGCAGAAGCTGGAGAAGGAGAAGAGCGAGTACAAGATGGAGATTGATGACCTCTCCAGCAACATGGAGGCTGTTGCCAAAGCTAAGGTGAGTGGTTTGTTTAAAGATGAGGTATTTGCCTTTCGTTATGCTCAAACACTTTTAACCAATAAGTATTGCAGTTGCATCACATTTAGAAAGAAAAACTCAAAGTACATTATGTTTTGTTGCTGACAGGGCAACTTGGAAAAAATGTGCAGAACTGTTGAGGACCAGTTGAGTGAGCTCAAAGCCAAAAATGATGAGAATGTTCGCCAGCTGAACGACATTAATGGACAAAAGGCAAGACTGCAGACAGAGAATGGTGAGTGTCCTGGAATAGAAAGTTCTCATGGAAGTTATTAATGAGAATATTAATAATAAAAGATCTCATTCATACATTGTCATTCAGGTGAGTTCTCCCGCCAACTTGAAGAGAAGGAAGCTCTTGTTTCCCAGCTGACCAGAGGAAAACAGGCCTTTACTCAGCAGATTGAGGAGCTTAAGAGACACGTTGAGGAGGAAGTCAAGGTAAACAAGTTCACATGCGTTGTTATTAGATTGTAACAGAGGGTATTTTTTTTTCAAATGTAGTCATTCATAATATAAACCATAATACTGTAGTAAGATTTAAAAGATCAATGCTCGAGATTCTATTCTAACAGCAAAACATTCAGGCATACTGCTATTATTGCTAAGTGAACCTTTTATGAATTACAATTTTGACAGATGATGAAAAGTTACATGATACTGAGTAACAAATATGATAGATGCAGAAGTCCTGAGGATCCAAAACTAAATGGCTACATCAAAATGATTAAACTTTCAAAAAAGCACTTCCACTTCATAGGTATGATACTAATGTTTTGTCATGTTCAACAGGCCAAGAATGCCCTGGCCCATGCAGTTCAGTCAGCCCGCCATGACTGTGATCTGCTCAGAGAGCAGTTTGAGGAGGAGCAGGAGGCCAAAGCTGAGCTACAGAGAGGAATGTCCAAGGCCAACAGTGAGGTGGCTCAGTGGAGAACCAAATATGAGACTGATGCTATCCAGCGCACTGAGGAGCTGGAGGAGGCCAAGTATATATTCTACTTTTTCAAAAATAAATACATTTTTTACTATCTTTGTTCACTCAAGGTCAAATAATTCCTCTTCACTACAGGAAAAAGCTGGCCCAGCGCTTGCAGGATGCTGAGGAATCCATTGAGGCTGTGAACTCCAAGTGCGCCTCTTTGGAGAAGACCAAGCAGAGGCTGCAGGGTGAGGTGGAGGACCTCATGATTGATGTTGAGAGAGCCAATGCTCTTGCTGCCAACCTTGACAAGAAGCAGAGGAACTTTGATAAGGTAAATGGTTAAACTAATAATCAACACCAGTTTTTTGGTGAGAAACAAGTACCTTAAATAATTTATCGTCATTGCATTAATATATTTTGACCTATACAATTCTAGGTCCTTGCAGAATGGAAACAGAAGTATGAGGAGGGCCAGGCAGAGCTGGAGGGAGCTCAGAAGGAGGCTCGTTCTCTCAGCACTGAACTGTTCAAGATGAAGAACTCTTATGAGGAGGCTCTGGATCATCTGGAGACCATGAAGAGAGAGAACAAGAACCTGCAGCGTATGACAATCTTACTGTATTCAATGTAACGATCATATCCATTGTAAAGGTTCTTCTTTTACCTATACTAGTGTAGTCTATGAGCATTATTTGGTTGTAAAATCACTGACACATATTCCCAGATGTAATCTGAATATATAGTTCTAACTACATTTGACTTTGGTTGTTCTACAGAGGAGATCTCAGACCTGACTGAACAGATTGGTGAGACAGGAAAGAGTATCCATGAGTTGGAGAAAGCCAAGAAGACTGTAGAGACTGAGAAGTCTGAAATTCAGTCAGCACTGGAGGAAGCTGAGGTAAAATCTTAATGACAATATTCAACCACTATGATAAAATACATGATTAAAATGCAACTGTGTATGAATTTAGAATTTATTCCTGCCAAAAATACCTTTTGTTGTGTTTGTGACTTTTTAAGGGCACACTGGAGCATGAGGAGGCCAAAATTCTCCGTGTCCAGCTTGAGCTCAACCAGATCAAAGGTGAGGTTGACAGGAAGCTGGCAGAGAAGGATGAGGAGATGGAGCAGATCAAGAGGAACAGCCAGAGGGTGATTGACTCCATGCAAAGCACTCTTGATTCTGAGGTCAGGAGCAGGAATGATGCTCTGAGAGTCAAGAAGAAGATGGAGGGAGACCTGAATGAGATGGAGATTCAGCTGAGCCATGCTAACAGGCAGGCTGCTGAGTCCCAGAAACAACTGAGGAATGTCCAGGGACAACTCAAAGTAAGATTTGTTTAATAACTAAATGTAATTTTTCTTTTAATCAAAGGGAAATTACATATACTTTCTTTTGCTTTGCTCAATTGTCAGGATGCCCAACTGCACCTTGATGATGCTGTCAGAGGACAGGAAGATATGAAGGAGCAGGTTGCCATGGTGGAGCGCAGAAATGGCCTGATGGTGGCTGAGATCGAGGAGCTGAGAGCCGCTCTGGACCAGACAGAGAGAGGACGCAAAGTGGCTGAGCAGGAGTTGGTTGATGCTAGTGAGCGTGTTGGACTGCTTCACTCTCAGGTGTGTTCTCGTTAATTCACAAGAATTTTATCCAACCAACGATGCAAACACATACCAATAAACACTGTCTATTCTTGGTCAAATTCAGAACACCAGTCTTATGAACACCAAGAAGAAGCTGGAGTCTGACCTCGTTCAGGTTCAAGGTGAAGTGGATGATGCTGTTCAGGAATCAAGAAATGCTGAGGAGAAAGCCAAGAAGGCTATTACTGACGTGAGTCATGTTTTTATATGAATACTGCTTAAATTATTTATGAATTATTATCATTAATTTCAAAACTAAAAATTATATTTCTAAACTGTGCATCACTTCAGGCTGCCATGATGGCTGAGGAGCTGAAGAAGGAGCAGGACACCAGTTCTCACCTGGAGAGGATGAAGAAGAACCTGGAGGTCACAGTCAAGGACCTCCAGCACCGTCTGGATGAGGCTGAGAACCTCGCCATGAAGGGTGGCAAGAAGCAGCTCCAGAAACTGGAGTCCAGGGTATGAACTGTATATAAAAATTCACAATAGGTAGTTTTTGGAGGCACATCACTTTTATTATGCCTTTAATTATTTCAACTAAAATCGTTGCATGGAAGACTGATATATTATTTATCGTTATTTTACAGGTACGTGAGCTGGAGAGTGAAGTTGAGGCGGAGCAGAGACGTGGAGCTGATGCTGTAAAAGGAGTTCGCAAATATGAGAGGAGAGTGAAGGAGCTGACATACCAGGTAAGCCGTACTGAAAATCTCCCCTAACCTTTAATTCATTCTCTAGTCTTCTTCACATACTGTATAATCTTGTATCTGTACAGACTGAGGAGGACAAGAAGAATGTGAAGAGACTTCAGGATCTGGTGGACAAGCTGCAGCTTAAAGTGAAGGCTTACAAGAGACAGGCTGAGGAGGCTGTAAGTCAAATACATAATGTGGCACATCATTGACAGCTGATTTAATAATATCATCACTATTAACTGTCTTGTAACTACGCCAACATACCTCTAAACACTTAACAGGAGGAGCAGGCCAACACCCACATGTCCAGGCTCAGGAAGGTTCAGCATGAGTTTGAGGAAGCTCAGGAACGCGCTGACATTGCTGAGTCCCAGGTCAACAAGCTGAGAGTCAAGAGCCGTGACGCTGGAAAGGTATGTTTGTTTTTAAAATGATTTGATGCTGTGAACGTTCACTGATGACACTGTGGATCAATATCACATCTTATATGATACCCAAATAATAATTCTTGATTTGTATCCCTCTTTTTTCAGTCTGATTCTGCTGAGTAAGCATCATCATCCTTTAAGCCTTTCAACGGAGTTCATAAGATATGAACAATAGTTAAGGGATCTTTACAATAAAGACCATACCTTTCATTACTATCCTGAATCCTGTCACTTCTTTCTGATGAATAATTTATTTGGTTGACCAGAGAAATCATTCCAAAACTAAGTAGAGCAATTAGCCTTGTAATGTCATATGTTAGAGTATTTCCAGCACAGTACTAAAATCCTTACGATACTCAAGTTAAAAATCCTCTAGCTGTCCACCGAAACACAGCTCTTTTCCATTTCAAAGTGTTAGAGGCACTGCAATCATTGAAAAAAGTTAGGGAAGAGTTCCTTTGCACCTGGCTGACATGGAGTGCCTCTGTCTTTGCTGGATATCCCCCATCTACATCCATACTCACTACATGACCCAGGAATTTAGGTTTGGGGCCTTGATTTCTTTAGAATCTATGACTATGTCATCCAGGTACACTAAGCAGCAGTCTACAAGGCAGCTCTGCAGCGCATGATTCAGCAGCCTTTGAAAGGTGTCTGGAGCGCCCTTAAACAAAAAGGCATGACCCGCATAAGGGAAACACCCAAAAGATGTGACAAACGCCATCAGGAGCTGGCTCTCAGAGTCCATTTCCACCTGCTTACCAGTGTATCAAGGATCCCAGAAATGGCTGACAGAGGATAGGAATCTCCCTCACTCTGTTCATTAACATGACAGTAATCTACACAGAACTGGGGGGAGCAACCATCTTTTCCAGGTAACAATACAACTGGGAAATGCCATGGTGTATTGGAAGGCACAATGAAAGCCTGTTGAAACATGTCTTCCTTAAAAATCTTCTGTTTTGAAGTAGCAATCAATAGCGGCACCAGGACTGCACAATGACCCTGCTGCAAGGTCTGAAGTCCAGCAACACTTGCAGTATAGTATGAAACTTTTCCTCAGACTTGCTCCATGCACCCTGTAAGTAGTTGATAAGTGGCCAGAAGTCTCTACTCTGCAACTACCATCGGAGAAAATTACAAAATAAAACTGTGGGGTGAAGCAAGGACAGCCAAATACAAGTGACTATGGGAGTCAAAGCAGATTACTCAACTGCTGTACACTCCACACACACACTCTTAAGACCATAGACCACTAAGCAGCCTGAAAGGTCATTCCACCACGATAAATTATTATAAGGAAAAATATATTGTAATTCCAAAGTTTAAAAAAAGCAATGCTAAAGAAAAAGACTAAAATTAAACCTTGACCTGGCATTTTTCATCTCGGAGGAGAATGAGGTCCTAAGCGGGTTTTATTTCATAGCAGAATTCAAAATGTTAAAGGAACAACAAATACCAAAAATGGATCCAAAAAAGTGATCTCATTTTTACACAAACAATATTAAGATTTGTTGATCATTTACATTGTCTTATTACAAACATAACTAACTCCCTGGATGAACACAAAATGTATTCTTTACAGCAGACAAATGCTTCTGGGTTGCTGGTAAATGGTGTAATTCCTCCTTCCACATCTGTCATATGTATCTCACACACACATACAATCACACAATTTCACACACACACACACACACACACACAGCCATACACACAGGCACACACAGAAGCACACACACACACACACACACACACACACAAACATTGTTACACCAGCACATATGTCAAAACATATAGTGCATTCAGACAGTTCTGAATACACTGTATATCCATTCTTGCATCTGATAAAAATCTAACTTAAATGGTGTAATCAATATCAGGAGCAAATAACTTTAATCAGTGGTGAAAAATACTGGTGTCAGTCACTTCTCACAGTCAGTCAGACACTTTTATCCTGGGAACCACCAGCTCAAATCAGGATGTGTCCTAAGAGCGAACTCAAAACAACTCAACATAAATGAAGAACACAGTTGAGAAAATGGTTCACCCTCTTTCTGATAGGGGTTTAGTGTTTTAATGTGAATATGTGTGGATGCCACTTTGACTCAAAAAGGCCATAAATGACATGACCCCTTAAGACGTTCCATGGAACTGATAGTGCTACTTTAATAGATGTCACCTCCTTCGTATCAAATGTAGTAACCGGAGAAGATCAATTTATTTTGGTCCTGATCTCAAAGGAGTTGCCAACTGTTTTAATGTCCGTTTAGGGAGTTATCCAACAGGTGATTAAATGATATAGATATCACCTCGTCTAAACTTTTATTACATGAATATGAGATGTGCCAGTCCCCTGTAATTGTAAACTACAAACATTTGGGGACATTTCCAAAGCTAAGGTCTTTGCATTCATGAGCCATGACTCACAAACAGTAATGCAATTTAAAATCCACAAATACAGTGCTCTGACTTTCATTTATAAGGTCAAATACAGCACAACCCAATCGATACATTTCCCGGTAATGATATCAGTACAACCTCTGCGTTTGTATTACGGATGCATTTTTTATTTAATAATATATAAATATGTGTGTAAAACAACAACGCTCATATAACTGTCATTTATGGCTAAACTCAAGTGTCTTGAAATTGAATACTAATAGCTTTTGGAAGACTTTTCAAAACCAACCCCCAAGTCTGTCCATTCATTTAAGGAAAGGTGTTCAAAACAAATCCCAACGTCAGCCTTGCTTAAATCAAGGATTATGATGATTAGAATCATACACAAACCACATTCTGTACTATGAAATGACTAATTGAATTTGGTGATCACTGCCATGTGTGCACACGAAGTAGGAAGTGAACCAACATTTGAAGCACCAAGTCTGTAATTCACAAGAAAGCTTAGAGCAGAAATGCATAAGCGCCTGCTTATTTCTCACCAAGTAATTGACATTCATGCTTCCATAGGCCTCATTTTGTTGACTGGAATATTTTCAAGTTCTCACATAGCAACTTCTGCAAGTGCAATTTCAGCAATTCTTTGCTCTGTGCTGCAATTCCTATTTTGAGGAACTGAAGGGAGACTTGCTTCATTGGTAACATGCATTATGAAAGCATTTAATCATTATTTAAATTCAAACAGAAACATTGTCCACATTACATCCAATGTTACAATCAAACCAAATCAAATCAAATCAAATCAGATCAGATCAAATCAATTGGTACAACATCACAGTGTTTCCTGTATTTTCTAAGCTGTCGTTGCAAAGAAATATGCAAGCCCTGTCCTTAAGCATCACTGCCAGAAATAAGCAACAGGACGAGGGGAAGCCATGACCAAACCGAGCGAGGGACTGCTGCTGACCAGGCAATCTCACCCTCTATAAAAGAGGCAGCTCTGCGCTACTGCATTAACTGAAGCTCCATCACAGGTGAGTGTTTTCACTTTGACCTCAGTTTTTACTGTTCTTTATTAGTCAGTGAAGTAAATGTGTTGCTAATTAATTTTGATTATTGTCAAGAATTTAAAATAGTTACCTGGGTGGTAGTCTTGACTAGACATTATTCGAAAACAATTTTCTTGATATACTCCTATCACATTTAAGAAGTATGTTCCTGCAAAAGAAAACGATAGAAAACAAAAAAAACACAATGTTTTAGTGTGCTTGCATCTAATAATCTTTAAACATTTTGCTCTCTTTTCCTTCATCTGTTTTGTAATTGGCTGAATTTGCAAAGAAAACATTTGAAATTACAAAACAAACTGAAGCAATTTTTTGTACTTATGTCTAATCATGGATTTACAGGACCTCCCAAATCCACCAGAGACGCCAACGCTCAGTTATTTTCGGAACTAGCTGTGGTAAAATTTTTCACCATAAAAAACTTTGACTCTCCATAATCACCTGGGTAGAAAAATGTCATGTTGATATGTTAACACTCTTGTGGACTTCATCTTTTCAGTCTCCACTAAAGTGCCACCATGAGCACAGACGCAGAGATGGAACAGTATGGCCCGGCGGCGGTCTACCTCCGGAAGCCAGAGAAGGAGAGGATTGAGGCACAAACCGCTCCTTTTGATGCCAAAACTGCCTATTTTGTGGCTGAGCCTACGGAGATGTACCTCAAGGGTAAACTTGTAAAGAAAGAGGGTGGAAAAGCCACGGTGGAAACCGACTGTGGAAAGGTAAGTGATTCATTATTTTACTTTTTTCAACAAAACTACTCAGTCGATTTCCATCTGACACCTTGTATATACACGAATAGGATAAACATTCATTTAAAACAATATCTTAGAAAAACAATCAGTCAACTATTTCTTTCTCATTGCATTTTAGGCTCAAACTGACACTGTGAACAACAATCTGATCCATGTGATGAACCTTTCTGTTGAAATGATTTCTTAGTTACATAAATTATACTGTATTTGCTGTTCAGTCCATCACAGTAAAAGAGGATGACATCCATCCCAGGAACCCTCCCAAGTATGACAAAATTGAGGACATGGCCATGATGACCCACCTCAATGAGCCTTGTGTGTTGTATAACCTCAAAGAGCGTTATGCATCATGGATGATCTATGTGAGTTTCCAAACTATGCTAATTGAATGTATACGTAAATATGTATAGATTATGTGTATCTACATGGAAATCAAACAAAATCACATTATGTTTATGCTTTTTACTGTTTCAGACCTACTCTGGGTTGTTCTGTGTTGTCGTGAATCCCTATAAGTGGCTTCCCGTGTATGATTCTGTATGTGTAGCAGCATACAGAGGCAAGAAGAGGATTGAGGCTCCACCCCACATCTTCTCCATCTCTGACAATGGCTATCAGTTCATGCTCACTGGTAAGAATAAAATATCGGGTTTAGAATCTAAACACACAGATGTTAAATCTTCTATTGATATTTACAAGAAGGACGAGAAAACTCCTGTCAAGCATTTATGTTTGTGTTTCAGATCGTGAGAACCAGTCTATCCTGATTACGTGAGTATAAAACACACTATCTTTCTATAACTTTATGAACTTAATGATAATTAAGCAAAATCTTGATAATACGTCTTGTGTACCCCAGTGGAGAATCCGGTGCTGGAAAGACTGTCAACACCAAGCGTGTCATCCAGTACTTTGCAACAATTGCAGCTATTGGAGCAAAGAAGGCTGAGCCAACACCTGGCAAAATGCAGGTAAATTGGTTGTGTAAGATGAAAGTGTTTGTCAGAGGAAAGTTACTATGAATGTATAGCTCATGTAATTCTACTCTTGCAGGGCTCTCTTGAGGACCAAATTGTTGCAGCCAACCCTCTGTTGGAGGCCTATGGTAATGCCAAGACTGTGAGGAATGACAACTCCTCTCGTTTTGTAAGTACTGTACTAAATATCTTTAGGCTTTTTTAATTTCTTCATTTAAAAAACTGATGATATTAATGATCTGGTTGTCTAGGGTAAATTTATCAGGATCCACTTTGGCACTTCTGGCAAGCTGGCTTCAGCTGATATTGAAACATGTAAGTTTCAACCATGGTATTCTTTACTATCCATTTAAATTATGATCTAGGCTCTGATGAAGTTAGCAATTTAAATGTCTTCTTCTTAGATCTGCTGGAGAAGTCTCGTGTCACCTTCCAGTTGTCTGCTGAGAGGAGCTACCATATCTTCTACCAGCTGATGACTGGCCACAAGCCTGAACTCTTGGGTATGTTACTCCACCAATTTTAAATAAGTATTTTAAATAATAACAATATCAGTCAATCAGCCATATGTAATTCTAATGTCCTCATCTAGAGGCTCTTCTGATCACCACCAACCCCTATGACTATCCAATGATCAGTCAGGGTGAAATCACTGTGAAAAGCATCAATGACGTGGAGGAGTTCATTGCAACAGATGTAAGACAACAATTTAGTTAAAGAGATAGTATACAGGGGAAGATGTTTAACATACCAATAATTTGCTTAATTTACACTGCAGACTGCCATTGACATCTTGGGCTTCACTGCTGAGGAGAAATTGGGCATCTACAAGCTGACTGGAGCTGTGATGCATCATGGCAACATGAAATTCAAGCAGAAGCAGCGTGAGGAGCAGGCTGAACCAGATGGCACTGAGGGTAATTTCTAAAGTAAAACACTCTTATCATGCAAGATTTCTGGTGTGTAAGATACTACACGAGTCAGTGTGTATTTATAATTCCATGAGGGATGGGTTATGTTTATGACCAAACATGAAAATAAAGTATTCCTTCTTTCATTTGTTATTTTAACTTTTTTTTTTTTTTTCTAAAAAATCAGAGGCTGATAAAATCGCCTACCTCCTGGGCCTGAACTCAGCTGATATGCTGAAAGCTCTGTGCTACCCAAGAGTCAAGGTCGGCAATGAGATGGTGACCAAAGGTCAAACCGTCCCACAGGTAAAAAGACAGAATTTGAGTGTTTGGAAAGGGAAATGTTTACATTTTCAAATAGAAAAATCACTCTAATGAATCCCCACACCATATTTAGGTCAACAATTCTGTCAGCGCTCTGTGCAAATCCATCTATGAGAAAATGTTCTTGTGGATGGTCATCCGTATCAATGAGATGCTGGACACAAAGCAGGCAAGACAGTTCTTCATTGGAGTGTTGGATATCGCTGGATTTGAGATCTTTGATGTAAGTTTTAGAAAATCAACCCTTCTTAGAAATTAATGAGTTCAAACTTATTTCGGCATGAAAATAAATGCTTTTCCATAACTACAGTTCAACAGCTTGGAGCAACTCTGCATCAACTTCACCAATGAGAAACTGCAACAGTTCTTCAACCACCACATGTTTGTCCTGGAGCAAGAAGAGTACAAGAAGGAAGGTATTGTTTGGGAGTTCATTGACTTCGGTATGGACTTGGCTGCCTGCATTGAGCTTATCGAGAAGGTAACATACCGATTTGTTTAATTAGATAGATTTCTTGATTCAAGTACAAATGTTTGCTTCCTCAGGTAATTTTTTTTCTTACCATAAAATGTAAATTCTTCTCAGCCAATGGGCATCTTCTCAATCCTTGAAGAGGAGTGCATGTTCCCCAAGGCCTCTGACACAACTTTCAAGAACAAGCTGCATGATCAGCATCTTGGCAAGACCAAGGCCTTTGAGAAGCCAAAGCCTGGAAAGGGCAAAGCAGAAGCTCACTTCTCCCTGGTTCACTATGCTGGTACAGTGGACTACAACATCACTGGGTGGCTGGACAAGAACAAGGACCCCCTGAATGATTCAGTTGTTCAGCTCTACCAGAAAGCATCCAACAAACTGTTGGCTATGTTGTATGCAGCCATGCCTGGAGCTGATGGTAAGAAATAAAAGTGAGCAGAGTATATAGAAACTCTGTGTATCCAGTAGAAATGTTTTAACGTCCTATTTTCTACTGTTTAAGATAGTGAGCATTGTTGCCATCTTTTTTCATAGCTATTGGCTACTTCCTGAAAATTGAAGTCTAGAACGCTACAGGCAGTGCAGTAACTTTGTAGTAAAAGAACAGGGTGTCTGTTTCAATTGATTAATTTAATTTTGCAGCGTTCTGTTTGAAAATGAATTGAAAAATACACATTCAACATGGAAGAAAACATAAACCACTTACTGCAATGTATTATCATTATTATTATTATTATTCGGTACCTTTAATAACAATGCAATGTTTTACAAAATAGAGGCTGCTGGTGGTGGCAAAAAGGGTGGCAAGAAGAAGGGTGGTTCCTTCCAGACTGTGTCTGCTCTTTTCAGGGTATGTATTGTTTCATATATTTTTGGACAACAATCAACAATATCATCTTAAAATATTGATGAGCTATTATTTTGTGATGCTCATCTACAGGAGAACTTGGGCAAGCTGATGACCAACTTGAGGAGCACTCACCCTCACTTTGTCCGCTGTCTGATTCCCAATGAAACAAAGACCCCAGGTAAGAAGCACATAACCTAGATTTGTGCACTGTGTGTGATATGGTAATGTGAAGAAATGTTTTGATACAATTACTTTGCAATGTGCAGGTCTTATGGAGAACTTCTTGGTCATCCACCAGCTGAGGTGTAATGGTGTGCTGGAGGGCATCAGAATCTGCAGAAAGGGCTTCCCCAGCAGAATCCTCTACGGTGACTTCAAGCAGAGGTGACTGCCGTTTTCATCAAAAGCAAGTCAAGTTGATTTACATAACGGTATTAGGATGATAAACACAAAGAAAAATTGTGAGGAAGATAAAAGTAACAACATAATTTTCTCTTGTAGATACAAAGTATTGAATGCCAGTGTCATCCCTGAGGGACAGTTCATTGATAACAAGAAAGCTTCAGAGAAGCTGCTGGGCTCCATTGATGTGGACCACACTCAGTACAAGTTTGGACACACAAAGGTTCATCCTCAACGACAGTTCTATAAGATTTACTTGTGCGGTTGTTCTGTTGTACCCATATGCACTGAATACTAATGTGCCCCACTTGACAACATAGGTGTTCTTCAAAGCTGGTCTGCTGGGTACCCTGGAGGAGATGAGAGATGAGAAACTGGCTGAGCTGGTGACCATGACTCAGGCTCTCTGCAGAGGATATGTCATGAGGAAGGAGTTTGTTAAGATGATGGAGAGGAGGTAGAATTATTTTACTATACCCTAAACTGTATTGTCCAATTATGTGGTTTATATATATGTTTTTAATTGTTAGAATTAGACGTTCTATTGAATAATGTTTCAGAAGAAATGACACTGTCTTCATGTATTTTACTTTCCAGGGAAGCTATCTACTCCATCCAGTACAATGTCCGTTCATTCATGAATGTTAAAAACTGGCCGTGGATGAATCTCTACTTCAAGATCAAGCCTCTCCTGAAGAGTGCTGAGACTGAGAAGGAGCTGCAGCAGATGAAGGAGAACTATGATAAGATGCAATCAGACCTGGCTACTGCCCTTGCCAAGAAGAAGGAACTGGAGGAGAAGATGGTTTCCCTGCTACAGGAGAAGAATGATCTGCAACTCCAAGTGGCTGCAGTGAGTAGGAAACAAAAGAAAGAAAAGGAAGTGTAAATCTATTACATATATACTTCATTAATGGAATACTTCTGCTTACATTTTAAGATATCTATGTGAGGATATAAGAAGCCAACACCTTTACTTTCTCTGAAACTGGTGATTGTAAAAACCAAACAAACTTTCTGTATTTCCATTATATACAATAGGAAGTTGAGAATCTCTCTGATGCTGAGGAAAGATGTGAAGGGCTCATTAAGAGCAAGATCCAACTCGAGGCCAAACTCAAAGAGACAACCGAGAGACTGGAGGATGAAGAGGAAATCAATGCTGAGCTGACTGCCAAGAAGAGGAAGCTGGAGGATGAATGCTCTGAACTGAAGAAAGACATTGATGACTTGGAGCTCACTTTGGCTAAAGTGGAGAAAGAGAAACATGCCACAGAAAACAAGGTTTGGATTACTTTAAACCCACATTAATTTAAACACAGACCATATCAATATAATGTGGTGGAAATAATGCACCGATCATCATTTTAGGTGAAAAACCTGACAGAGGAGATGGCATCTCAAGATGAGGCTATTGCCAAGTTAACCAAGGAGAAGAAAGCCCTCCAAGAGAGCCACCAGCAAACACTTGATGATCTCCAAGCAGAGGAAGACAAAGTCAACACTCTGACCAAAGCCAAGACAAAGCTGGAACAGCAAGTGGACGATGTAAGAAAAAAATTGTTTCATTAGTCTGTTTCTATTGTCAAATAGCAAGTGTTTTAATCAACATTCCATAATACAAATTCAAAATACTATATGTTGTAAATCATATTTCTTATTATTGACACACTGTTGTTTGAATACCTCAAATAATGTATCATTAACTGTCATGTGATAGCTCGAGGGGTCACTGGAGCAAGAGAAGAAGCTCCGCATGGACCTTGAGAGAGCCAAGAGGAAGCTTGAAGGAGATCTGAAACTAGCCCAGGAATCCATCATGGATCTGGAGAATGACAAACAGCAATCTGATGAGAAAATCAAGAAGTAAGGTTTTTGACATAGGTTACTCATCTTCTTTTCAGCATCTCAAACATAACTTTCCAACAACAGTACAAACTGTGACAGTGAAAGTTTTCTTTTTATCCTCATCAAGGAAAGACTTTGAAATCAGCCAGCTCCTCAGCAAGATCGAGGATGAACAGTCTCTCGGTGCTCAGCTTCAGAAGAAGATCAAGGAGCTCCAGGTGACATATCCAACATACAGTACATACACTGTTAAACGTTTGCAAGTCAGACTAAATAACAAAACACTTCATATTCAAGTTAATAAACCTTCTTTCATCAACTCTAGGCTCGTATTGAGGAGCTGGAGGAAGAGATTGAGGCTGAGAGGGCTGCTCGGGCTAAGGTTGAGAAGCAGAGAGCTGACCTCTCCAGGGAGCTTGAGGAGATCAGTGAGAGGCTCGAGGAGGCTGGTGGAGCAACAGCTGCTCAGATTGAGATGAACAAGAAGCGTGAAGCTGAGTTCCAGAAGTTGCGCCGGGATCTTGAAGAGTCAACCCTGCAGCATGAAGCCACTGCATCAGCTCTCCGCAAGAAGCAGGCAGACAGTGTTGCAGAGCTGGGAGAGCAGATCGACAACCTCCAGCGTGTCAAGCAGAAGCTGGAGAAGGAGAAGAGCGAGTACAAGATGGAGATTGATGACCTCTCCAGCAACATGGAGGCTGTTGCTAAAGCTAAGGTGAGTGGTTTGTTTAAAGATGAGATATTTGCCTTTCGTTACGTTCAGAAACATGATCTCTAACCAATGAATATGGCAGTAGCATTTAGAAAAAATAATTCAATGTACATTATGTTTTGTTGCTGATAGGGCAACTTGGAAAAGATGTGCAGAACTCTTGAGGACCAGTTGAGTGAGCTCAAAGCCAAAAATGATGAGAATGTTCGCCAGCTGAACGATGTTAATGGACAAAAGGCAAGACTGCAGACAGAGAATGGTGAGCGTCATGGAACAAAAATTATCGATGGAAGTTATTAATGATAATTTGAATAGTAAAAAACTGGATTTACACAATGTCATTCAGGTGAGTTCTCCCGCCAGCTTGAAGAGAAGGAAGCTCTTGTTTCCCAGCTGACCAGAGGAAAACAGGCCTTCACTCAGCAGATTGAGGAGCTTAAGAGACACGTTGAGGAGGAAGTCAAGGTAAACAAGTTTACATGCCTTGTTATTAGATTTTAACAGAGGGTATATTCTCTTTTTCAAATGTAGTCAAAATATGTACCATAACACAATAATACGATCTAAAAAATCAAAGCTTTGACAGATATTGAAAAGAAACATCAACATTACATGATGCTGAGTAGCAAATATGATAGATACGTAAGTAGTCTTGAGGATTCAAAACTAAATGGCCACATCAAATTTCATAGGTATGATACTAATGTGTTGTCATGTTCAACAGGCCAAGAATGCCCTGGCCCATGCAGTTCAGTCAGCCCGCCATGACTGTGATCTGCTCAGAGAGCAGTTTGAGGAGGAGCAGGAGGCCAAAGCTGAGCTACAGAGAGGAATGTCCAAGGCTAACAGTGAGGTGGCTCAGTGGAGAACCAAATATGAGACTGATGCTATCCAGCGCACTGAGGAGCTGGAGGAGGCCAAGTATATAATCCCTTTCTACTTTTTCAAAGATAAATCTGTTTTGGCTATCTTTGTTCACTTGAACAAAAATAATTCCTCATCACTACAGGAAAAAGCTGGCCCAGCGCTTGCAGGATGCTGAGGAATCCATTGAGGCTGTGAACTCCAAGTGCGCCTCTCTGGAGAAGACCAAGCAGAGGCTGCAGGGTGAGGTGGAGGACCTCATGATTGATGTTGAGAGAGCCAATTCTCTGGCTGCCAACCTTGACAAGAAGCAGAGGAACTTTGATAAGGTAAATGGTTAAACTAGTAATCAACATTAGTTTTGTAGCAAGAAACAAGTACCTTAATTAATGAATAGTCATTGAATTTATATATTTTGACCTATACAATTCCAGGTCCTTGCAGAATGGAAACAGAAGTATGAGGAGGGCCAGGCAGAGCTGGAGGGAGCTCAGAAGGAGGCTCGTTCTCTCAGCACTGAACTGTTCAAGATGAAGAACTCTTATGAGGAGGCTCTGGATCATCTGGAGACCATGAAGAGAGAGAACAAGAACCTGCAGCGTATGCCAATCTTACTGTATTCAATGTAACGATCATATCCATTGTAAAGGTTCTTCTTTAACCTATACTAGTGTAGTCTATGAGCATTATTTGGTTGTAAAAGCCACAATGACACATATTTCCAGATGTAATCTGCATATATAGTTCTAACTATATTTGACTTCGGTAACTCTACAGAGGAGATCTCAGACCTGACTGAACAGATTGGTGAGACTGGAAAGAGTATCCATGAGTTGGAGAAAGCCAAGAAGACTGTAGAGACTGAGAAGTCTGAAATTCAGTCAGCACTGGAGGAAGCTGAGGTAAAATCTTGATGACATTATTGAAACACTATGATAAAATACATTGTTAAAATTTGACCATGTATTCATTTTAAATGTATTACTGCCAAAAAAAAACTTTTGTTGTGTTTGTGACTTTTTAAGGGCACACTGGAGCATGAGGAGGCCAAAATTCTCCGTGTTCAGCTTGAGCTCAACCAGATCAAAGGTGAGGTTGACAGGAAGCTGGCAGAGAAGGATGAGGAGATGGAGCAGATCAAAAGGAACAGCCAGAGGGTGATTGACTCCATGCAGAGCACTCTTGATTCTGAGGTCAGGAGTAGGAATGATGCCCTGAGAGTTAAGAAGAAGATGGAGGGAGACCTGAATGAGATGGAGATTCAGCTGAGCCATGCCAACAGGCAGGCTGCTGAGTCCCAGAAACAACTGAGGAATGTCCAGGGACAGCTCAAGGTAAGATTTGTTTCATAAATAAATGTATTTTTTTCTTTTAAATATAGGGAAATTACATACATGTTTTTCTCTGTGCAATGTCAGGATGCCCAACTGCACCTTGATGATGCTGTCAGAGGACAGGAAGACATGAAGGAGCAGGTTGCCATGGTGGAGCGCAGAAATGGCCTGATGGTGGCTGAGATCGAGGAGCTGAGAGCCGCTCTGGACCAGACAGAGAGAGGACGCAAAGTGGCTGAGCAGGAGTTGGTTGATGCTAGTGAGCGTGTTGGACTGCTTCACTCTCAGGTGTGTTTTCATTAAGTCACAAGAATTATATCTGATCAAATATGTGAGACACATACCAATAAAAACTGTCTAATCTTGGTCAATATTCAGAACACCAGTCTTATGAACACCAAGAAGAAGCTGGAGTCTGACCTCGTCCAGGTTCAAGGTGAAGTGGATGATGCTGTTCAGGAATCAAGAAATGCTGAGGAGAAAGCCAAGAAGGCTATTACTGATGTGAGTTAAAACCTTCAAGAACTGGTCTGCTAGTACATGTTCAATAAATGGTGATTTTTTTTTTGTCTGTACAAACTGCAATTAGAGACTTTTTATCATTTCAGGCTGCCATGATGGCTGAGGAGCTGAAGAAGGAGCAGGACACCAGTGCTCACCTGGAGAGGATGAAGAAGAACCTGGAGGTCACAGTGAAGGACCTCCAGCACCGTCTGGATGAGGCTGAGAACCTCGCCATGAAGGGTGGCAAGAAGCAGCTCCAGAAACTGGAGTCCAGGGTATGAACTGTTTATGCTTTGCATGCTCATGATATTTGAGTTTTATGTAAATTGCACTGTTAATGCATATGATAATAAATTCAGCTTGTGGGTGCAGTCAAGCTAAAATCGTGTGAATTATTTATCATCACATTACAGGTACGTGAGCTGGAGAGTGAAGTTGAGGGTGAACAGAGGCGTGGAGCTGATGCTGTAAAAGGAGTCCGCAAATATGAGAGGAGAGTGAAGGAGCTGACATACCAGGTAATTCATTTTATACCAAAAAAAACCAGTGTTATGTAAGTCTCTGTTCTTTCAGTAACAAACCTTTACCTGCACAGACTGAGGAGGACAAGAAGAATGTGAACAGACTTCAGGATCTGGTGGACAAGCTGCAGCTTAAAGTGAAGGCTTACAAGAGACAGGCTGAGGAGGCTGTAAGTCAAATGTTATATGTGCTTACATATGAGACGGTACCTAGAGTAAATAAATACATGTATATATACTAAAATGAAAATGGAAAATTGGAAAATACAACATACTCTTACTCCAATGCCTTCACAGGAGGAGCAGGCCAACACCCACATGTCCAGGCTCAGGAAGGTTCAGCATGAGTTTGAGGAAGCTCAGGAGCGCGCTGACATCGCCGAGTCCCAGGTCAACAAGCTGAGAGCCAAGAGCCGTGATGCTGGAAAGGTAACCATTCTGTGGTCATATTTTACAGAAAACTATGTGGGCACTTTAAAATGTATCTTTAATACCTTTATTTAATTACTTGCATAGATGGTGTTCACACATCCAATTTGATAACTTTAATGACCGCATTTGATAGATATCTTAAATGTTTGTCATACATGCTTTCTGATTTTATTTTTCTTCCTCCTTTCTAGTCTGACAGTGCTGAATGAGACAACCTTTTTGAGCCTTTCGACAGAGGGTGCATAAAATATGAACTAACTGTTGAATTGTCTTCATGAAATGTCAATAAACTTTATCCTGAGGATTTCATATTTACCCTGTTGTATTTACTCTTTATCTTAGGCAGTCTTCAACACTGTAGTTGGTTAAAGTTTCATCAGTTTACTTGGCTGGAATGTGTGTCGTTGTACGGCAGTTGGCTGCTTGGTTAACTGAGTGTGAAGCTATGCAGTTCAACATTAACATTTTCTTTGCCTCAAAATAATAATGATTCATACCCACAGGGCAAGGTCCAGTCAAGTCTTGAGAGCACTATTGCATAGTGTTCTCCAAAGGTGCTTTTATAGCATCATCATTGAGACTTAAAACACCATTTTGTGACACTTTCACATTTTACTGGGAAAAATAAAGCATCCAAAACAAAATATAGGCATCAGGATCACAATTATTTCTTATTCTTAGGTAGATAATAAGTATCGTCTAGACTTATCCCTAAACCATTAACAAAATATGTTCCGTATTATAAATTACATGAAATTAAATATTTTATTGACAGACAGTGAATGCCTTTAATAAATCTCAGACCTTGAATATCATCATATTGGGCAAAACAGAACAGAACTGCAAATAAATCAAGACTGTATTTGCTTGAAACTGAGTTAGAGTAATCAACATGCTGAAGATGGTCCGATCACCTGACCTTGACCACTAAGTTGCCATAAATGTCAGATCATCAAATCAATGAATCACATAGAGCAGTAAAATATTGAAAGACTGAGTTTTATTTCAAAGCTTGACTGGGTAAATCCAACAATGACTTCAATAACAACACCACATGCCTCACTGTATCTTCCCCATAGCTTTATTCACCCACAGATCTGATGTCCTCTTGGTGCTTAATAAAGGAAAACTGACAAAATCAAATGAAAAGCTGCTATTTAGCATAGTTGAAGTGAGGAGCTAACTAAAGACTGTTACAGATCTAAGACTGTAAGAATCCTTACAATTTTAACTTTTTATATATGTATCCATGTATGCTACCTTAAATCTAAATCATTGATACAACATACCATAGTGAAATTTAGGATTCTAAATACATGTGCAACTGTAGAAGTGTGACAAAGAAAATATTTGATTTAGCTTATATATTTATTTAGAAAATCTGAATGTATAAGGTGATGATGTTCTAATATTTTTATGAAAATACTGAGTTCTCAATGCAGCTTGGCATTTTCCATTTGCACAACAGACATCATTGAAACTGGTTTGACCATTCTTCTCTGTCTTAGCTTAGCTTAGCATGCCATACGACATCTCAATTGAACTGAAGCCTTTTTACAGCTGTCAGCATGTGAATTGGAGAAACTATTGAACTAACTGTTCAATAGTTAGTACAACAATTGGAAAAACTATTGTTAACACAGTAAGAAATGAAGTAAAAACAACTGTGCATATATTAAGCAAAGGCACACTTACTGTACAAGCAAGAAATCCTTCACACACACACATACACAAAAAAAAACAAAAAAAAAACAAAACATGATTTTGCAAAAAAAATAAATGTTATCTGGAGGTCTCTGCATTTACAAATGAACCCTTCATATACTCTCTGGAAGTCTCTGTCATTCTGTTACTGTTGGCAGAGACTGAAATATGAGGCCAGACCTTCAGATGCCTTTCTATTTTTGCTCATGCTGTAGGCCTACAACCTTACCCTAATTGTAAATGTAGAGAGTCATCAAATAAATAACACAGGCCTCTTTCAAAATCTGATATCTTCCTCACAGCACAGCAGACATATATGTATGGTAAACATAGAGATTCAGAAGTTGACATTTCTTATATCAAAGCCAGGATTTGAAACACAACAACATAAATATGTTTCACTAAAATCAACAACACTGTTTTCACTTCTGCACAATGAGCTAAGAGAAGTCAAAACAACCTTAACCCCTCTGCTTTGTCACATTTTTCAGTTTTTAAACACTTTAACCATTACAGCTTTGGCAACATATTTATGCTGCCCATCCAAAATACAGTGATTCAGAAAATGTGACATATTTGGAATTTCATTTAAGCTTCCTCTGAGTCGATTGTGTGGAAAACAAAGTACAGTCGACAATATCAGAGAAAATAAAAATAAGCCTTGAGAGACTCAAATTTCAAGGGACCATAAACAGCTCCTGTGTTAGTTTTGCATTAGCCATGACTAATATTTACCAAGTCTCAGAAATTGATCAAATGGCTCTAACCCGCAAAATGTACTTCATTCCTGATATCTGAGCTCCAAGTGCCTTTTGAGCGATCCCCACTATGAAACTATCCTGCCATTAAAGCTTTCACTTGGCACCCATATTTATCTGGCTGAGTCATACAAATACTTAGTATTTTGGCTCGACAGCAGACTATTGGAACACACTCATATTTAAATGGAACCTTTATTTTGATCTCAGCTACAGTACACATCTGTAAAGCTCCGTGACTGTATCTTGCACAGTTGTGACGTTTTCACAGCAACAGGATCTGTCCACAGATTTAAAGTACATATGTTTGGCAATGTCAAAGCCACCTCAATGTTGTCTTCAGGACCACATTTTGCCAGGATCATACACCAGCTGTTTTTTCATTCATTCTTTTGTAGATGTATTCAGCCTGTCTTCATTGTTGTATTATGCTATGCCAAAATTGTAGTGATCAAATACATCTATGCTTCTGGTTTGCACTTGCATTCATGCTTTGGGGGGAAAAAGACCGTCTTGCATCTTCCCTGCACATGTCACAGTCGAGCAGCTCAGTCATTTTCCTGTTTTGGTTGTGACTCCTGCTTAAAAGCTATGTGTCAGCTCAGCACTTCATCAAGTCTACCCATCCTCAGACATTAACAATAAACAAACATGATATATTGTACCTGACAAATCCCTGGCAGTGGCCTCACCTTTCCTACACAAACATTATTATCTTACTTACAATATATTTGAGAAATGAACAGATTATATGAGAAGATGAATCTCTTTAAACTTTTAATATGGTGTTAACAACATATCTAAATGTGCCCTATAAATATATCCTTCCATCTATGCCAAATACGAATCACTGCTCCCGCCCTTAGCTGGATTTATTTTTGACCATGCTAATACCTCGTGATGCTGGTAAGATTGCAATTTATGAGCCAAGTCTGTATAAAACTTGGATATGAAAGTTGATCCTGGATGTGATTCAAGACTTTGCTTTCATTAAATAACTTGTCAGTCAGTCAGTCAGTAAATCAAACCTTTCCACTCTTAAACTGTGTAATTTTCATTCCTCCAAAATATTAGTGGTATTTGTGAGTAAGTATTTCGGGTGTTAAATTATCTGAGTTGGCAATCCGTCTTAGAGTCCATTCCCAGGAGATATATAACACTAGCTCAGCGTTGATGGAAAGTCCATCAGCCTGTATTTTGCATGTCCTGTAACTATACACCAGACATCTTAACACTATTCCAAATTTGAAAACCCATAACTGACTGTGATATTAAAATTAACAGGACAGAGATGCCTAAGATAATCTGTATCAATTAAAAATTATTTCATTTAAAGTAATACATAAATATAAATACATGCTGGATGATTTTAACTAAATCTAGATTTTCTAATACCCCACACAGTGCACTTAACCACTGGGAATACTGTGGATATGACTGGTGTCTAATATCTAATATTGTAGTTAATTGTTACTTACATTACCTTTTAACAATAGTATTCATTGAGGATTGTGTTAGAGGTATTTATATTGTGTTGGAAAATACAGGAATCAGAGTTATATGTCAACAATGAAGATATAAGTGGAATTTTAAAAATGAAGTAATTTATTTGCAAGTCTAATTTTTACATGTAAATTTTGGTACACATAAACAGACTGTTCAATTCTATAGCTATATATCTGGTGTTATTCTGTATTAGTTAAACTAAAATATACAACTAAAAGGATACTTACATTTCCAATATGTCATTGTTAAATGGTAAATATATGTAAAAAAAAAAAAAAAATGCTTTGCATTTATTCCACTTATGCATTTATATGGACAGAACATATCACTATCAAGCAACGAGGTGTCAAGCATGCCTGACCATATTGAGTAGGGTACATGTGCTGAGGAGGCAGACTCGTTGTATATAAAACAAGCAGGTCTTAAGATCTGCTCCAACTGATTGCCATCCAAGACAGGTGAGTGCACACAACTGCTGTCTCTGTTATTTACATACTGATTTCTTGTTAATTAATACTTTTACTTTTATTTAATAACTTTGCTTAATTTGGCTATTTTATATTACACTTTGTACATTAAATGTATTGTTGTAGTTTTAGATGAAATCACAAAAACTTACATTGGTCATTCTAATATTTGTTTTATTGCATCTTGACAAACACAGGTTACCAAGGAATTTCTCTTTGCATCAGTAGAGGTAAATTCTTAAAAACAAAAATAATATAAATGAGTCAATAACAGGTTCTATAACAAACCTATTATTTATGTATAAATCTCTGATAATTTCAGTCTCCACTCAAGTGCCACCATGAGTACAGATGCGGAGATGGAGCAGTATGGCCCGGCGGCCATTTACCTCCGGAAGCCAGAGAAGGAAAGGATTGAGGCACAAACCGCTCCTTTTGATGCCAAAACCGCTGTTTTTGTGGCTGAGCCTACGGAGATGTACCTCAAGGGTAAACTTGTAAAGAAAGAGGGTGGAAAAGCCACAGTGGAAACCGACTGTGGAAAGGTAAGTCATTCATTATTTTACTTTTTTCAACAAAACTACTTCCAACTAACTTGTATATACCAGGATAGGATTGACATGTATTGAAATGTCTTAGTAAAACATTCAGTTAACTATTTGTGTGTCATTGTATTTTAGGCTCAGACTGACACTGTGAACAACAATTTGATCCATGTGATGAACTTTTCTGTTTGAAATTATGATGTTAAATACATTATACTGTATTTGCTATTCAGTCGATCACAGTAAAAGAGGATGAAATTCATCCCAGGAACCCTCCCAAGTATGACAAAATTGAGGACATGGCCATGATGACCCACCTCAATGAGCCTTGCGTGTTGTATAACCTCAAAGAGCGTTATGCATCATGGATGATCTACGTGAGTTTTCACACTATGCTAATCTAATGTATATGTAAATGTGTATAGAGTATGTGTATCTACATGGAAATCAAACAAAATTTAAACAAAATCACACTATGTTTATGCTTTTTACTATTTCAGACCTACTCTGGGTTGTTTTGCGTTGTCGTGAATCCCTATAAGTGGCTACCTGTGTATGATACTACATGTGTAGCAGCATACAGAGGCAAGAAGAGGATTGAGGCTCCACCCCACATCTTCTCCATCTCTGACAATGGCTATCAGTTCATGCTCACTGGTAAGATAAAAACACAGAGTTAAAATCTTCCGTTGATATTTATTAAAAGAAAAAGAAAGCTCATGTCAAGCATTTATGTTTGTGTTTCAGATCGTGAGAACCAGTCTGTCCTGATTACGTGAGTATAAAACACACTATCCTGCTATAACTTTATTAACTTAATGATAATGAAGCAAAATCTTGATAATATGTCTCGTGTACCCCAGTGGAGAATCCGGTGCCGGAAAGACTGTCAACACCAAGCGTGTCATCCAGTACTTTGCAACAATTGCAGCTATTGGAGCTAAGAAGGCTGATGGACCGCAACAGCAAAGCAAAATCAAGGTAAAATTGGTTATGTAAGATGAAAGTGTTTATCAGAAGAAAGTTCATTGGGATGTATAGCTCATGTAATTCAAATTTTCTCTTGCAGGGCTCTCTTGAGGACCAAATTGTTGCAGCCAACCCTCTGTTGGAGGCCTATGGTAATGCCAAGACTGTGAGGAATGACAACTCCTCTCGTTTTGTAAGTACTGTACTAAATAGCTTCAGACTTTTTTAATTTCTTCATTTAAAAAGTTGATGATATTAATGATCTGTCTGTCTAGGGTAAATTTATCAGGATCCACTTTGGCACTTCTGGCAAGCTGGCTTCAGCTGATATTGAAACATGTAAGTTTCAACCATGGTATTAGTCAATATCCATTTAAATTATGATATAGGCTCTGATAAAGTTAGCAATTTAAATTTATTTTTCTTAGATCTGCTGGAGAAGTCTCGTGTCACCTTCCAGTTGTCTGCTGAGAGGAGCTACCATATCTTCTACCAGCTGATGACTGGCCACAAGCCTGAGCTCTTGGGTATGTTACTACACCAATTTTAAATAAGTATTTTAAATAATAACAATATCAGTCAATCAGCCATATGTAATTCTAATGTCCTCATCTAGAGGCTCTTCTGATCACCACCAACCCCTATGACTACCCAATGATCAGTCAGGGTGAAATCACTGTGAAAAGCATTGATGATGTGGAGGAGTTCATTGCAACAGATGTAAGACAACAATTTAGTTAAAGAGAAAGTATACAGGGGAAAATATCTAACATACCAATAACTTTGCTTAATTTACTCTGCAGACTGCTATTGACATCTTGGGCTTCACTGCTGAGGAGAAAATGGGCATCTACAAACTGACTGGAGCTGTGATTCATCATGGTGGCATGAAATTCAAGCAGAAGCAGCGTGAGGAGCAGGCTGAACCAGATGGCACTGAGGGTAATTTCTGAAATAACACACTCTTCTGATTCAACCTTTCTGGTGTGTAAGATACTACACAAGTAAGTGTGTATTTATAATTCCATGAGGGATGGGTCATGTTAATGACCAAACACGAAAACAAAGTTTCAATTCATTGATTCTCATAACTTGTTTTTTTTCACTCAATCAGAGGCTGATAAAATCGCCTACCTCCTGGGCCTGAACTCAGCTGATATGCTGAAAGCTCTGTGCTACCCAAGAGTCAAGGTCGGCAATGAGATGGTGACCAAAGGTCAGACTGTCCCACAGGTAAAAAGACGGAATTTCGGTGTTTGGAAAGGAAAATGTTTACACAAAAAAATCACACTCATAAATCCCCACACTTAAATTCTTATATTTAGGTCAACAATTCTGTCAGCGCTCTGTGCAAATCCATCTATGAGAAAATGTTCTTGTGGATGGTCATCCGTATCAATGAGATGCTGGACACAAAGCAGGCAAGACAGTTCTTCATTGGAGTGTTGGATATCGCTGGATTTGAGATCTTTGATGTAAGTTTTAGAAAATCTATCTTCCTGAGAAATTCAAAATGTTCAGACTTATTTTGGCATGACACTAAATGCTTTTCTAACTACAGTTCAACAGCTTGGAGCAACTCTGCATCAACTTCACCAATGAGAAACTGCAACAGTTCTTCAACCACACAATGTTTGTCCTGGAGCAAGAGGAGTACAAGAAGGAAGGTATTGTTTGGGAGTTCATTGACTTCGGTATGGACTTGGCTGCCTGCATTGAGCTTATCGAGAAGGTAACATACCACTTTGTTAAACAAGTTAGATTTCTCCATTCAAGTACAAATGTTTGCTTCCTCAGGTAATTTTTTTTTCTGACCATGAAATATAAATTCTTCTCAGCCAATGGGCATCTTCTCCATCCTTGAAGAGGAGTGCATGTTCCCCAAGGCCTCTGACACAACTTTCAAGAACAAGCTGCATGATCAGCATCTTGGAAAGACCAAGGCCTTTGAGAAGCCAAAGCCTGGAAAGGGCAAGGCTGAAGCTCACTTCGCCCTGGTTCACTATGCTGGCACAGTGGAATACAATATCATTGGCTGGCTGGACAAGAACAAGGACCCCCTGAACGATTCAGTTGTTCAGCTTTACCAGAAAGCTTCAAACAAACTGTTGGCCATGTTGTATGCAGCCCATGCTGGAGCTGATGGTAAGAAATAAAAGTGAGCAGAGTATATAGAAACTCTGTGTATCAAGTACAGATGTGTTACCCTCCTATTTTCTACTGTTGAAGGTAGTAAGCATTGTTGCCATGTCTTATCATAGCTATAGGCTGCTTACTGAAAAGTGGAGTTTGGAAAGTTACAGGCAGTGCAGTGTCTTTGTAGTGAAATAACAGTGTGTCTGTTTCAATTGAGTTGGACCAAGTAAGAAACTGGTAACTTCTCTGTGATAATATAGTGCTTTAGGTAAATTTTAAAAATTGGTGAAATCAACATTACAGAGACAAAAGGTTACTGCTGTGTAATCCAATGCCTGTAATAACATTCAGTATTTAGCAAAACAGAGGCTGCTGGTTGAAATTGTAATGGAAAAATACACATACACAACATGGAACAAAACTTAACACTTACTGCAGTATATTATTATTACTATTATTACTATTTGGTACCATTAATAAAAATGTCATGTTTTGCAAAATAGAGGCTGCTGGTGGTGGCGGCAAGAAGGGTGGCAAGAAGAAGGGTGGTTCCTTCCAGACTGTGTCTGCTCTTTTCAGGGTATGTATTGTTTCGTATTTGTTCTTAAAATATTCTTAAAATACATCTTAAATATCGATGAGCTATTATTTTGTGATACTCATCCACAGGAGAACTTGGGCAAGCTGATGACCAACTTGAGGAGTACTCACCCTCACTTTGTCCGCTGTCTGATTCCCAATGAAACAAAGACCCCAGGTAAGAAGCGCATAACCCAGATTTGTGCACTGTGTGTGACATGGTCATGTTAAGAAATGTTTTAATACAATGAGTTTGCAATGTGCAGGTCTTATGGAGAACTTCTTGGTCATCCACCAGCTGAGGTGTAATGGTGTGCTGGAGGGCATCAGAATCTGCAGAAAGGGCTTCCCCAGCAGAATCCTCTACGGTGACTTCAAGCAGAGGTGACTGCAGTTTTCATTATAAGCAAGTCAAGATGATTTCCATAGAGGTATTAGAATGGTAAACACCAAGAAAAGGAAAGTGGTAGGAAGATAAAAGGAACCACATAATTTTCTCTTGTAGATACAAAGTATTGAATGCCAGTGTCATCCCTGATGGACAGTTCATTGACAACAAGAAAGCTTCAGAGAAGCTGCTGGGCTCCATTGATGTGGACCACACTCAGTACAAGTTTGGACACACAAAGGTTCATCCTCAATGACAGCACTAACGCATTTACTTGTGTGGTTGTCCTATTATATCCATATGCACTGAACATTAATTTGCCCTACTTGACAACATAGGTGTTTTTCAAAGCTGGTCTGCTGGGTACCCTGGAGGAGATGAGAGATGAGAAACTGGCTTCGCTGGTCACCATGACTCAGGCTCTCTGCAGAGGATATCTCATGAGGAAGGAGTTTGTTAAGATGATGGAGAGGAGGTCGGATTGTTTTTCTGTACACTAAACTGTACTGTCCTATTATGTAGCTGATATATATTTTTTTAACTGTTAGACTTAAAAGTCTTAGAAATTTATGTTTTAGAAGAAGTGACACTGTCTATATCTATCTTATTTTCCAGGGAAGCTATCTACTCAATTCAGTACAACGTCCGTTCATTCATGAATGTTAAAAACTGGCCATGGATGAATCTCTACTTCAAGATCAAGCCTCTCCTGAAGAGTGCTGAGACTGAGAAGGAGCTGCAGCAGATGAAGGAGAACTATGATAAGATGAAAACAGACCTGGCTACTGCTCTGGCCAAGAAGAAGGAACTGGAGGAGAAAATGGTTTCCCTGCTGCAGGAGAAGAATGACCTGCAACTCCAAGTGGCTGCAGTAAGTAGGAACCAAAGGAAAGAAAAGGAAGTGTAATACTATTACATATACACCACAGAGACGGAACACTGTTGTCTCTTTTGTCTTGTTTAAATGTATCTAATGTAAATGGCTTACTCAGTAATTTAGACTACTTGTTTGAATAACAATGCGTATCATGAGGTATGTCCCAATCCGATTGGCAGGATCGGGATTGGGGCCGATATGGGCATTCTTCCACTGTTTGGGATCAGCAATTTTGATCGTGGACCCAAGCCCAATTTTTTTTTTTTTCCGTCAGGGCACAATTTGTGGCAGAACGCAGAGGGGCGCAACGTTTCTCTAGCAAACCTGTGGATAAAATGTCTGCAGGGTGGAAATATTTTTAATTAGAAAGCGAAAGTAGTCCAGCGGTGACATGTAACATCTGCAATATGACCATTTTGCGAAGGGTAACAAAAGAGCTACAAATTTGGTACGAAAAAATATATATAAAAAATATTAGAGAGAAGATAATTTAATTCTTCGCTCTGGATAACAGCTCATCTCCATGGTAGAAGATCACGGTTTTCTTCATCACCTAGAGTTTTTGAATCCCCGATAAGCCCTATCATCTTGGCATTACATTGGATTGATTCCACTTTCGCTTTACAATGTGCCAGTATGGGCACTAGTTTCATGGGTCTCATACAGCAAAGCATGTGAAACAAGCAATCAAGGAGATGCTGAACACATGTGAAATAGCCAAGCCGTGGGTTGATGTCATTTTACGTGACAATGTAAGGAATATAAAAAAAGCAATGGATGATATGGAGGTACCACACTTCCACACTTCAGCTGGCTGTACATGAGGGTCTGCTGTCACAGTGCAACATCATAGACTCAGCTGCTAACACAAGGAAAGTGGTAGGCCAATGATGCGATAGCATATGCAGAATAAAAAAGAGCCATATGAAAGTTTATACTTTGTTTCAACACAATAAAGAAAAACTATTAAGGAACAGCTTGGATACAAGCACTTTTTTTCTTAATGCAGCTGTATCACAGGAAAATATAAGTTATGGCTAAGTATTGGATCGGGACTCGGTATGGGCATTTACTAAATATTATAGAACTCGGATCTGGGTAAAAAAAACCTGATTGGGACATCCCTAATTCTCATGGTTAAGCTTAAGTGGAGTATGTTTATCACATTCATGTTGAAAATATAGGAAGTCGAGAACCTCTCTGATGCTGAGGAAAGATGTGAAGGGCTCATTAAGAGCAAGATCCAACTCGAGGCCAAACTCAAAGAGACAACCGAGAGACTGGAGGATGAAGAGGAAATCAATGCTGAGCTGACTGCCAAGAAGAGGAAGCTGGAGGACGAATGCTCTGAACTGAAGAAAGACATTGATGACTTGGAGCTCACTTTGGCTAAAGTGGAGAAGGAGAAACATGCCACAGAAAACAAGGTTTGAATTATTTTAAACCCACATTCATTTAAACACAGACCATATCAATATAATGTGATGGAAATACTGTACCTTTGAAATCTATTTAGGTGAAAAACCTGACAGAGGAGATGGCATCTCAAGATGAGTCTATTGCCAAGTTAACCAAGGAGAAGAAAGCCCTCCAAGAGAGCCACCAGCAAACACTTGATGATCTCCAGGCAGAGGAGGACAAAGTCAACACTCTGACCAAAGCCAAGACAAAGCTGGAACAGCAAGTGGACGATGTAAGAAAACAATTGTTTCGTTAGTCTGTTTCTATTGTCAAGTACCTAGTGTTTTAATCAACATTCCATGATACAAATTCGAAATACTATATGTTGTAAATCATATTTCTTATTATTGACACACTGTTGTTTGAATACCTCAAATAATGTATCATTAACTGTCATGTGATAGCTCGAGGGGTCACTGGAGCAAGAGAAGAAGCTCCGCATGGACCTTGAGAGGGCCAAGAGGAAGCTTGAAGGAGATCTGAAACTAGCCCAGGAATCCATCATGGATCTGGAGAATGACAAACAGCAATCTGATGAGAAAATCAAGAAGTAAGGTTTTTGATTTAGGTTATTAATCACCTTTTCCGCATCTTAAACATTACACTCCAACAACAGTACAAACTGTGACAGTGAAAGCTTTCTTTGTATCCTCATCAAGGAAAGACTTTGAAATCAGCCAGCTCCTCAGCAAGATTGAGGATGAACAGTCTCTCGGTGCTCAGCTTCAGAAGAAGATCAAGGAGCTCCAGGTGACATATTCAACATACAGACAGTACTACATGCATGCAAAACAGACTTAGTAAACAACATAATATGTTCAAGTCAATAAACCTTCTTTCATCAAATCTAGGCTCGTATTGAGGAGCTGGAGGAAGAGATTGAGGCTGAGAGGGCTGCTCGGGCTAAGGTTGAGAAGCAGAGGGCTGACCTCTCCAGGGAGCTTGAGGAGATCAGTGAGAGGCTCGAGGAGGCTGGTGGAGCAACAGCTGCTCAGATTGAGATGAACAAGAAGCGTGAAGCTGAATTCCAGAAGTTGCGCCGGGATCTTGAAGAGTCAACCCTGCAGCATGAAGCCACTGCAGCAGCTCTCCGCAAGAAGCAGGCAGACAGTGTTGCAGAGCTGGGAGAGCAGATCGACAACCTCCAGCGTGTCAAGCAGAAGCTGGAGAAGGAGAAGAGCGAGTACAAGATGGAGATTGATGACCTCTCCAGCAACATGGAGGCTGTTGCTAAAGCTAAGGTGAGTCGTTTGTTTAAAGATGAGGTATTATCCTTTTGTTACACTCAGAAACATGACCTTTAACTAATAAATATGGCAGTTGCATTAAATGTATTTTTTTTAAAAACTCAACGTTCATTATATTTTGTTGTTGATAGAGCAACTTGGAAAAAATGTGCAGAACTGTTGAGGACCAATTGAGTGAACTAAAAGCCAAAAATGATGAGAATGTTCGCCAGCTGAACGACGTTAATGGACAGAAGGCAAGACTGCAGACAGAGAATGGTGAGTGTCATGGAATGAAAATTACTGATGGAAGTTATTAATGAGAATTTTAATAATAAAACATCTTATTCATACATATTCACTCAGTTATTAATGAGTATTATAATAATAAAAAACTATTTATACATTGTCATTCAGGTGAGTTCTCCCGCCAGCTTGAAGAAAAGGAAGCTCTTGTTTCCCAGCTGACCAGAGGTAAACAGGCCTTCACTCAGCAGATTGAGGAGCTTAAGAGACACGTTGAGGAGGAAGTCAAGGTAAAGAAGTTCACATGCTTTGTTATTAGATTTTAACAGAGGGTGTATTCTCTTTTTCAAATGTAGTCAAAATATGTGCTATGGTACAATGTTACAAACTTGGCACAGCCTTGTAACGACAGAGGAAGCTCACACACACAAAAGTGCAATATCAAAGGGTTTTATTTAACTTATAACATCTTTAAGCAAAAGGGTGAAGATGAAAGAATGTAGTTAGAAATGTAAGCATATCTGAAGGTAAGCTGTGATAAAGAGGTGGAGGCAGCCCAGCCAGAGAGCACACTCTGGGTGAGTTGCTCTTTTATGTGCTTGGCTCCTCCCTTCATCAGGTGCAAGCCGTTTGTTGGAAGATCCACCATGACTTCTCCAGAGCAACACAGAAAACTAGGAGGTGTGGGCCGTCACAACAATAATACGATCTAAAATATCAAAACTCAGCTTTTGACAGATAATGAAAAGAAACATCAACATTACATAATGCTGTAAAGCAAATGATAGATGCAGAAGTAGTCTTGAGGATTCAAAACTAAACGGCCACACCAAACTTCATATGGATGATACTAATGTGTTGTCATGTTCAACAGGCCAAGAATGCCCTGGCCCATGCAGTTCAGTCAGCTCGCCATGACTGTGATCTGCTCAGAGAGCAGTTTGAGGAGGAGCAGGAGGCCAAAGCTGAGCTACAGAGAGGAATGTCCAAGGCCAACAGTGAGGTGGCTCAGTGGAGAACCAAATATGAGACTGATGCTATCCAGCGCACTGAGGAGCTGGAGGAGGCCAAGTATTTAATCCTTTCTACTTTTTTTCTACTTTTTTCATAGATAAATAAAATGTTGCTATCTTCATTCACTTAAGCTCAAATAATTCCTCTTCACCACAGGAAAAAGCTTGCCCAGCGCTTGCAGGATGCTGAGGAATCCATTGAGGCTGTGAACTCCAAGTGTGCCTCTTTGGAGAAGACCAAGCAGAGGCTGCAGGGTGAGGTGGAGGACCTCATGATTGATGTTGAGAGAGCCAATGCTCTGGCTGCCAACCTTGACAAGAAGCAGAGGAACTTTGATAAGGTAAATGGTTAAACTGGTAATCGACACCAGTTTTGTAGCAAGAAACAAGTACCTTACTTAATGAATAGTCATTGAATTTATATATCTTGACCTATACAATTCTAGGTCCTTTCAGAATGGAAACAGAAGTATGAGGAGGGCCAGGCAGAGCTGGAGGGAGCTCAGAAGGAGGCTCGTTCTCTCAGTACTGAACTGTTCAAGATGAAGAACTCTTATGAGGAGGCTCTGGATCAACTGGAGACCATGAAGAGAGAGAACAAGAACCTGCAGCGTATGACAATCTTACTGTATTTAATGTAATGGTCATAGTGATTGCAAGGGTTCTTCTTAGACCTCTACTAATGTAGTCTATGAGCAATCTTTGGTTGTACAAGCCACATTGACACATATTTCCAGATTTAATCTGCATATATAGTTCTAACTATATTTGACTTTGGTAACTCTACAGAGGAGATCTCAGACCTGACTGAACAGATTGGTGAGACTGGAAAGAGTATCCATGAGTTGGAGAAAGCCAAGAAGACTGTAGAGACTGAGAAGTCTGAAATTCAGTCAGCACTGGAGGAAGCTGAGGTAAAATCTTGATGACATTTTTGAATCACTATGATACAATAAACGGTTGAAATGTAGCCATGTATTCATTTTGAATTTAATACTACCAAAAATACATTTTGTTGTGTTTGTGACTTTTTAAGGGCACACTGGAGCATGAGGAGGCCAAAATTCTCCGTGTTCAGCTTGAGCTCAACCAGATCAAAGGTGAGGTTGACAGGAAGCTGGCAGAGAAGGATGAGGAGATGGAGCAGATCAAGAGAAACAGCCAGAGGGTGATTGACTCCATGCAGAGCACTCTTGATTCTGAGGTCAGGAGCAGGAATGATGCCCTGAGAGTCAAGAAGAAGATGGAGGGAGACCTGAATGAGATGGAGATTCAGCTGAGCCATGCTAACAGGCAGGCTGCTGAGTCCCAGAAACAACTGAGGAATGTCCAGGGACAACTCAAGGTGAAGTTTGCCATAATTTATGTAAAAAACAAAGAGAAAGGAAAAACTAGTGCAGCAATTTATTGGGTTTTCTTTTTCATTTGCTGTCAGGATGCCCAACTGCACCTTGATGATGCTGTCAGAGGACAGGAAGACATGAAGGAGCAGGTTGCCATGGTGGAGCGCAGAAATGGCCTGATGGTGGCTGAGATCGAGGAGCTGAGAGCCGCTCTGGATCAGACAGAGAGAGGACGCAAAGTGGCTGAGCAGGAGTTGGTTGATGCTAGTGAGCGTGTTGGATTGCTTCACTCTCAAGTATGTTTCCTGTTAAAGATAAGAGAATACATCCTAAAAATAAGATTCATCAAAATGGTCTAATTAATTTGTTTTTTAAATACTTGTATCCAGAACACTAGTCTTATGAACACCAAGAAGAAGCTTGAGGCTGACCTCGTCCAGGTTCAAGGTGAAGTGGATGATACTGTTCAGGAAGCTCGAAATGCTGAGGAGAAAGCCAAGAAGGCTATTACTGATGTGAGTTTACATCTCTGCTATTTTAGAAAAAAAAATCAATACTATGTACTATCATACATTGACATTGATAGCAATATGTTCATGAGTTGAATTTCAATCATTTCAGGCTGCCATGATGGCTGAGGAGCTTAAGAAGGAGCAGGACACCAGCTCTCACCTGGAGAGGATGAAGAAGAACCTGGAGGTCACAGTCAAGGACCTCCAGCACCGTCTGGATGAGGCTGAGAACCTCGCCATGAAGGGTGGCAAGAAGCAGCTCCAGAAACTGGAGTCCAGGGTAAGAACTGCATGAAGTCTAAATGCTTTTTCTGCAATGTGAGTGTAATGTCTCCGCTTTATACGGTGCTGACATTTTTCATACAACTTTGAGAAATAATTTATCATCCCTTTTAAGGTACGTGAGCTGGAGGGTGAGGTTGAGGCCGAGCAGAGACGTGGAGCTGATGCTGTCAAAGGAGTCCGCAAATACGAGAGGAGAGTGAAGGAGCTGACATACCAGGTAATTCATTTCACACAGAAAAACAGTACTTTAAAGTCTCTATTCTCTTTCACTAACAAACCTTTATCTGTGTAGACTGAGGAGGACAAGAAGAATGTGAACAGACTTCAGGATTTGGTGGACAAGCTGCAGCTTAAAGTCAAGGCCTACAAAAGACAGGCTGAGGAGGCTGTAAGTCAACTATACATATACATATGACAGATCATTACATTTTTAACAAATACTACCATCACTGAATGTCTTGTAACAAAGCCAATATAACTTAAATCCCTTCAAAGGAGGAGCAGGCCAACACTCACATGTCCAGGCTCAGGAAGGTTCAGCATGAGTTTGAGGAAGCTCAGGAGCGCGCTGACATCGCTGAGTCCCAGGTCAACAAGCTGAGAGCCAAGAGCCGTGACTCTGGAAAGGTATGTTTGTTTTTAAAATAATTTGGTGACGTGAACTTTCACTGATGACAATGTGAATTAATATCACATCTTAAATGATGCCCAAATAATAATAATAATAGATTTTCATCCCTTTTTTTTTAGTCTGATTCTGCTGAGTAAGTGTCATCATCCTTGCCAAGAGCCGTGATGCTGGAAAGGTAACCATTAATTCTATTTAACAGTGTCATGTATACAACAATGATTTTTACATTCCAGTGTGAAACGTTTGTGTAAAATACCTACGATTGGGGCACCGCTTAGCTCAGTTGGTAGAGCGGGCATCCCATGTGCTGAGGCTCTGCAGTGGACCCGGGTTTGACTCCCGGCCTGGGTCCCTTTGCTGCTTGTCACTCCCCCTCTCTCTCTCCGTTTCCTGTTCCTGTTTCCTTCAGCTGTACTATCAATAAAGCAAAAAAAAAAAAAAACTTAAAAAGATTAATAAAAATACCTACTATTACACACATTGACCTTTGAAATTAATGACCAAATGCATAACTAAAAACTTGCAATAACAATACCCACACCTTAGTTCCAGTTTTGTTGTTCCATAAAATGTTGCATTGCTTTTTCCACTATACCAAATGTTACTGCATTCCTACCGTTACACATTCATATACATACTGTACTAAGATTTTATTAACTCTTCCTTTCAGGGAGCTGATGTTGAGTGAAGATCCAGCTGAGACATTTTCATGGAGTTTGTACAATATGAACCCCTGAGAATGTAAATGTTCAATAAATGTTCAAATGTATTTCATGCTTCCTGTTTATTTTTGTGTTACTTCTAAATATATTTAGTAAAAGATATCTCTGACAGTATGGAAGAAAAACTATCTCAACTGAAAATGTATTTTCTGCATCATATCATCCATATAAGTGTTACATCTCTCACTTATTCTGAAAAGAAACACACGTGGCTACGAACCATAAGGTAAAATTATTTGCCAGAATCTATGCATTGTCTTCAAAGAATGATATAGCCACAGAAACAGAACTGCATGTATTAATAGTTATATTTAGTTCTGATCAAGCTGTGCTGCACACAAGCCACTTTAACAACTTCAAAGTTAAAAGTAACACATGCCATGCCAGTTGCTACACACAAAACAGACTCTCTAATGCAAAGACATCAAGCTTTTCTGACTCAATTATACAACCAGGGAGACATAACATATCTCCCTGGAGGTACTACTGGAGAGGAGACTCTAGAAGTTTCTCATGTGGATTAATTCCGACAAATGACCCTAGTGTTGCAGATGCATTTCCACTCTCTCAACCCAGAGAAAACAACCAAAAGCTTGATTTAAAAAAAAGATGATGCTAATTGGGTTTAGTTTCAATTTCCTCAGAGTTCATATTACCTCGGATGTCCATGGTCTCCTAACAACTCTTTTCCTGTGAGTGCCTTTACTTTCTAAGATGACTGAAAAATTGCTTCTACTTTTTTCTACTTCTACTTTCACTTTTATCAGCATACGAACACACACACTCAAAAGTAGAGGTCATTTGTAGTCTGTACACTAATGTACTGAAACGGACACAAAGCATAGATGCTATTTGATCAACTGTATGAAAATTGGAAATAGACCATCTAAATAACTAGAATACAGCATTGGGGTCGAATTTACTTTGTATCTTTTGACCCTAACCCTAGAAAAAAGTATAAAAGTAACCATGCAGGCCATGCCCAGTGTGGTAAAGAACTAAAAGAAATATGCTTACACCTGTGTTAGCAACAAGTACCTCAAAATAAACTTCTGAGAAGACAGAGCGTCATCCTGTTCTTGCTCAACATTTTCCATCTGCTCTCCCCCTGCCATATACTAAGTCTCCTATCATTTCACATCCCGCCACTCCCTTCTGCCCTACTGTAACCCCTGTATTTCCCCCATTCCCCACCACCTGACCCCCCTGCACAACTGTTCCCACTTCCCCATAAGCCCATTCCCCTTAATTCTTAACCAGATCATATTATGTACTACTGAGTGATCTGGCCTTCCCGCCAATTAATGGCAGCATGAACTCCTGGCTGCTTTTTTGACCTTGGCTGATCCCTCGCTGGACAAGTTTGCCTTACCCTTACGTCTAAATGCTTCCATTAATGAAAAGGAAGAGAAAAAATTGATGAATTTGAGGGGTGAAATTAATGGTGAGCTGCAGAAAGCAATGATCAAGGCCAAAACTAAGGAGTCATTAAAAAGAATAAAAAACATTTTCAACACATCTTCTAAAACTGGTGAAAGTGAACCATATTTCTAGAGTTGTAACTGAGCCCAAACATTTGATTACAGAATATGTATCAGAAAATCTAATAAGCATGCTTATTTGTTTTACCAGAGAAATTCAAGTTGATTGAGTAGATTTAATGAAGTAAAGATCCAACACTACATTAGGAAAAAAAAATTAAATAATTTTGCTGCTGCTAACATATCCAGATGAATACATACATATATCCTTATTTCTCTGCCACCTTGTGATCTAAGCACAGTAATACCCTGTGATCCCAAAAGATGGTCAATAAAAAGCCTCTTCTGTCCACAAAGGGCAATCAAAAATGAGTATTGGCCATGATATTGTCATAAGTGACTTGACATCTATGATTATACTGTCCTGCAACTGAGTTGGCAGCTCCTCTGAAAAGATATTTTTAGGAGCATACATACCAGTCCTCCAGCACTACAGTAAAGAGCAGCAGTGAACATTTTGTATAAACATCTGAGATATGCTCAAAAGGGACATTGAAATATTCGCTGTGAGAAAAGATATAGACACTGGGGTGTCTACCTTTCTTTAGATCTGTTTGTTGGTAAATGGTCCTGACTAGGTTTTGGTGTTAAGAGACAAAGACAAGATAGCTACAGTAGTGGAGATAGTGGTAGTGGAATAGTTATTGTCAAGATGACACTACACTATGTGGAATCTCCCTCCTGATGCCAGTACCATAATAAATTAAATAATTCAAGTCAACAAAGTCTGACATGAGTGTTTTTTATTCATCAGTGTACCCTGCAACTGTACACCTGTGACATTCTGACCCTTCTCCAACATTAAGACTTAATACTGACTGTGACATTTAGAATGAAACGACCATGACTGCCCATCATAAAGTGTGTCAACTGACATCCGATCTTAAAATAAGTGTTTGCATTTATTGGAACAAATAATTCACAAAGCATGCTCTGCACACTTGCAATTCAGTAAGAAATACATTACTAATGTAATATATAGTATGTAAAGTACTTAATTTTCAAGCACTTGAACATGATTGAGAACAAGAAAATGTTCACGTCTCACAAAAGTTTAGACACGGTAGAACAAGAAAAAGTTTACTTCTCACATAAAAGTATTATGGTGATGTTTAGGTTTAGGGTTAATATTGTCAGAGTAAATATTTGAACAGGCACGTGATTGTCACAATGATTGTGCAACAACTTATTTTCAATCTATTGGTCTCACTGCACTTCCTGCTATAATACCAAGGGATTACAGTGACTATCCAGTGTGCTCATGTGTGTTTGTGGAGTATCCATGTTTGAGTGTAACCCCCCAACTTTGAGTAGGATGAGCAGGTTGGTTATAAGAATGGTGCTAGCTTTCATTGTAAAAACATAATCCCTTAGTCCAATTTTATGTTATTCTTAGATCTGCTGGAGAAATCCTGCGTGATCTCCTTGACAGCATAGTACCCAAGGCCTAATGACACAACTTAAAAGAGCAAACTGCATGATCACAATCTTGGCAAGACCAAGGACTTTGAAAAGCCAAAGGCCTGAAAGGGCACACTGAGGCTTACTGTGCTGGCACAGTGGACTACAATATTATCAGCTCGCTGGACAGTTTCGAGCTGCAGCTTGTTCACCAGAACCTAGGTCTGTATAGTATATTACTTAATAGTCATCACCTTTTATGAGGTTGATCCAAGAGAAACAGACACACAGCATACCCGTCACTACAAACTTGTTGCACCTCTCGTAACATTAACAACCGCATAACAAGCTGCCAATAGCTTATAAAGAGAGCGCAATCTCAATCATGTTGCCCTCTATCTTTAACCATTAATATGACTCATTAGTTATAGCTGTAATCATGATGTCACCATTACTAAGTCATAATTAAGTATAACCCCAAACTCTTCACAGGAGGAGCAGGCCAACACTCACGTGTCTAGGCTCAGGAAGGTTCAGCATGAGCTGGAGGAGGTTCAGGACTGCGCTGACATTGCTGAGTCGAAGATCAACAAGCTGAGATCCAAGAGCCATAACAAGGTATTTATTCTGTTGGAAGACATTAATAACATTGGAATTGTACCCATGCAAATACAACTGATGACCTAATGATAGGTTCAGATAACACGCTAATAGTGATATGGCGTACTATTGCCATTTGCAAATCTTATAAGATCTGGCTTTCAGCAAATCCCATTTTGCGAGATTGACATTACTCAAGGCATCTTGCAAAAGGAATTTGTTTAGAGCAATGCGTGATCCTGCAAGGAACGGAATGATAACCTGAAAGACAAAAAGAGGACCGGGGGAGGCTTTTTCCCAGCAACCCTGACCATCTCTATCCGTGTGATCTTTGCGACCAAAACAGGTGGGCATGATGTTTTTCCTCAGCCTTAGTGTGTTATGAGCCTAAACCGAAGCATAGCATAAGCACAGCCGTGTGACAGGAGAAAAATTGAAAAATTCAACCTTCTCAAAGTAAAAGTTAACATAAGCTAACATAAAGAAACTTCCACTTTTCACTTATCTATGGCTTAGCAGTAACGTTCTACACTAACATTTATCCTGATAATTAGGTTGGACAAAACGGTTTGCTAGTCTGCTAGACAAAATGTAAGGGCTAGCTTAATTAGCTAACGTTAGATAAAAGTGAACGTTAGGTCAAATATAGCCATCATTTTGTAATTTACTGCTGAAAATAAGAGTAAAGGGTTTTAAGCCATATAAATTGGTAGTATACAGATGGAAGTGTACGGATTTTTCACCCACACTTACCTCTCACCATTTCACAGTCCTTCAGTAGATGTTCGTTTCCCACAAAACATGTCTGGTGATGACAGTTACCAACATTTACATATACATGCTAGCACATAGACGTGCTAGCATATTTTACCTAATTTAGCTAGCTAAAACTTCAGTCACATTCGGCAGTAAGTTAATAAAGTACTTTTGAATCAAAGCGGATTTTGTCTTGGACTAATTGGAGACTGCTGCTCACAGAAAGTAACTCTGTTTAAATCTCATTCCAGGAATCCTCAAAAATAATTCCACCAGATAGCCAAGCTCAGTGATTCATCCATAGCTTCAGGTGAGGTTGCCATATACTACACATTATTTTCCAGGCCTACTCTGTTATTTAATATATTACTATATTTTATGATCTACAGTCAAGGTATATTCAGGGTTCTTCTTCTTCTTCTTCTTCTTCTTCTAATTATTATTATTATTTATGGGCTGAAGCAGTCTATAAATTCATCTCACTCAAATCACTTTCACATGAATCTAAAACTGAAACCACTGACAAGCTGTTGTCTAAGATTATGGTAGGACTTTACAGTGAGTCGATGACATTTGTGACAGTGAGACACTCACTGTTATGGAATGACAATTGGCTTGCTATAAGCTTAAAACCACTACAGGAATTCAAACACTCCCCTGCAGCTACTTTGCTGGCTAGAGTGTCTGGTGCTTTGAGTGTTTGAAGAGGTCACAGTGAGTATAAATTAATAGGAATCCTAATAGCACTCTAAATTTATGACCAGCCCATCTTCTTGCCAACAGGGCCCATTCATACACACACAGTGCTGACTGGCTTAATCAAAAGACACCAAGTTCTCGATAAAGGTCACATCAACCAGCAGCAGTATCTCAAGTGTTGCATTATGTTTTAAAAAATCATTGACTGATGATTAAATCGTTCTTAATTTCATTACAGTCTGAGAAGCTGATTAAGAAAACATCTGGTGGATAACCTTTTACATTCAGCATTGTAGAATAGTGACTTTTAAAATAGGCAGTGTTCAGATAGTATCATGGGGTATCTCCAAGAGTTCTTACCATAAAAAAATATGTGATTAAAGTAAGAGAAAACTACAGGATTGAACAAATAAAAAAACAACTAATTGAAACTTGAGTTTGCTTTTTTGCAACTTAATATTTAATTGAAGTCTTTCCATCTACATGATGCATTATTTGATGCATTCTTTGAAGAGATGGGGGATTTCTTTCCTATTAATTTACTTGTTTATTCAGTACAGCTATGGTGGCCCCTGTAATATGAAATAGCCATTTGAGGACCATGAATAAAGCTATCTATATATTGTATACAAGGTTAAAGGAAGGATTCATTAACAGCATTTAAAGGTGCTTTTGTCTTTGTGGCATTAAACCCTCACAGTCTGTATAGGAAGAACAGGTGTTGTTGGAGCTCTGGGTAAACGCTATTTGTGATAACAAAGCACAATAACTGGTTGTCTATTTGTGTACTGTGATATTTTTAGGTGTAGCCAACAAGGCATTTGATGTTTCCTTTGTTTAAAATGACAAGGACAGGATCAAATGACCATTCAACACAGCTGCCTGTATGTATTTAGTGAATGACTGATTGATGACTCATTTAGCATGAAACAATGATATGCTCGAACATAGTAAATAGCTACTGTTGAATATTGGCTCATGTCTCACATAAAAATATAGGAATGTTGCTTCAATTTATTTTCCTGACCACTGTTCTATAATATGTAAGACAACAATCAAGATTATTTGAATGCAAACTATGCTTTGGTTACAGCATGCTAATTACCATTAGATTATCAATGGTCTTGTGCAATATATTTTGCTGAAGAACAAACAGTAAACTTTATTAGGCTAGCGCCTAATTAGTCTCACATTCTCCAACAGTCTTCCCATGTTTTCTCCTCACAAATGTGCATTTCATGTTAGACTGTTGAGCTAGGTTGTCAATCTCACAAATCCCAAAACCTCAACCTCAAAAATTAAGCACACCAGATATCCTTCCCTGTTCTGTCTGTAACCTTTGGTCTGAAAGCAACCAAGGAAAACTAAATCAAACAAAGACAATTAGAGAGAGCTCAACCCAGTTACTACCCAGTCATGGAGGAGTCTAACACCCTTTTAAACCTGCTAAGGCTCCTCCTCACCAGACGTATTTGGCATGATATATTTCAGTTCAAGGGCTCATTGCCAAAGCTCATCTATAAGCATCTAGACTCAAGGGCATACAAAGGAGAGGTTGGTAGGGACAATCTGTCCTCACTGGTGTCCATCTTCTCTCCACCTTCTGAAAATGCTTGGTCCTTCACTTATAACCTTATTAATAAACTGACTTGTACTAAAGTTTACAGTTAACACTTGCCATAAGACCATAGAACATGAAATTCATCATAGTGTTTACTTAATACAGACAATAAACAACAGATTCAATTTTGCCGCTTAGTCTGTGGGGTATAAACCGTTACAAATGGTGACCCTGTAATACATTATGTTAACCAATGCCTATTAATCTTGTTATAAGTTGTCAATGTCATGCACAATTATGAAAATGTGTAGAGTTTTATGAAGCTTAATAGATGCATTATTATGTCTTATGAATTTGCTTATGATGCATTATAGATGGGATCCTCATAGAAAGGATTTACCTTAGGCTCACATTTAAACTCTAGCAAAATGTAATATAGAACTATGATGCTGCATAGTGACAACAGTAATAATTATGTGTCAAACTTGGGATGTCTCTGTTTAAAGGGTGTAAATACAACTCAAATCAGCTTGTGCATTCCGTCCCCAGAGGTACACAAAATGAGTCTTGTGTGCACACTGTTCTCTGTATTCAAGGTGACACAGCACATAACCATACATACATACATAAAAAACAAATGTTCAGACTAAGAAATTAGCTTTTAGATGATTGTAATGGAAGTACAGGTTTATCTTAAAATATCAATATTGTACAAGAGCAGAACAAAAAAAAACACCATGTATTTAAGCACACCATGGCCTCAGTTAAACAAGCTGTCTAAAAAAAACTGCTGAGGACCTCTAACCTCACTTGAATAGCCTGTTTGACGCATGCTATTCAAGCTCACTGAAAAAACAGAAGACCTTTGACCCTACTTGAATAGTTTGTGTGCAACATATGTTTGCACAATAGCCCACCTACCTATTGAGGTCATATGGGTGACATTCCTCAAGGTCATCTCCTTTTTTGGAGGAAGCAGGTTAGGTAACAAAAAAAAGAATAACAACGTCACTCAGACATCCAGGTTTAAAAATACATCAAAGTTACTCAAATAAGAAATGTATTTTCCCTGACTTATAAATTCAAGTCAAACTAACTGTGGATACACTTTTCATTCATGGTACTATTACAGTTCTGGAATTTCTAACATCTTGTTTATTGGCACAGGACTTATTTTGGGTCTTATCCCAGCCTAGATGGCAACTGTTCGTCCACTCCATTCCAAGGCGATATGTAATCCCTCCTCAGCTTTTATGGAATGGCGCTCAGCCTCAATTTTATTTCAGACATCCGAGATGTCTGGTTGTCCTGCAACTGTATACCAGTGACATTTGTATGCTTCTCCAAAACCTCTGCCTGTGCCTGCCTTTACATACTTCAGTAAGACTTTTATTACGAGCACGCAAGATCATTAAGGAAATTACATTTCGTTATTGAAAGATGTAGCTGACGAATTTGTCTGTTATGATAAAGTATAATTTTTCTAGTGGACATATGCTGTAAGAAATATTCTACAAATGAATGAGTGATTGTTGAAGACAGACACTTGTATTGTAACATTATGAAATAGTCAATAACAATTAGTGATATATAATTTTAAAATTTGCTTTTTACTAAGTCATTCCAAAGAGCATACAAACACTGCAAACATTTTCATGGTACTTAAGATTCCTATTTATATGTGTTGTTTGAAAATTACAGTTGTAACACAGGGTTATACAACTCAGTTAAAATGGATAATACAGAAGCTAATGAGGACCAAGAAGGATTAATAATTTAATTATATATTTCAGAATGGAGAAACATATTAGCCATTAGTCCTCTAAGACACAGACATATTTTTATATCTTGAATCCTAAATTTAATGGCTCTGACCTTATTTTACAGAATAGTTGACCTTGTTTTATTAGACTACCAAATGTGTGACGTGTGAAGGTCCTGCAACTGTACACCAGTGACATTTGTATGCTTCTCCAAAACTAAAAAGAAAGATCCCCCACCAATCGTCAGAGTTATATGAAACTATGCCTCCATATTTTGCACAGATCAATAAACCAGAGTCACAATAGTAATCATGAAAGATTGAATATCTTTACAGTTTGAAGATTTGTCATTATCAACCTCTGCGATATTCGTATATATTTTAGTTAGTGTAAGTGTCATTTTTAAGTATTAAAGATTAATCTGTATCAATACAATATCATTTTTATTATCAAATTAAACAAATTGCCAACAACAACAAACCTGCTCTGTATTGTATGCATATGTATTAATAGATAGTGTAATGCACTAGCTAGTAAAGCATATGCTAGAAAATCTAATATATGGTAACAATTACATGCATCATATTGTCTAAAATACACTGTTTGTATTTTAAATAATTTTGCTCACACAATGGTTTTTGATAAAACACTGTGAGCCAGAGGGGGATGAAAAATACTTACTGCAACAAATGTGGGTACAAGGCAGTATCAATCATTGTGAATGTCAATGTCAGAGGATTAAGGGCATGACAACAGGACAAGAATGCATGACCAAATTGAGCAGGGCACACCTACTGAGGAGACAGTCCTCCCTCTATAAAAGTCCTGCTTAGGGACTCTCAATAACTGGTAGGCCTCCAACTCAGGTAGGTGAACTTCAATTGATAAGTACTGTGTATATACTGTGTATAGATTGTTGGTGCTAATACTTGACTATTTATTAATAGGACCAAAAGAACAGACCTGATTGTATTACATCTTCTGTTGGGACCAAAGGAGGTAAATTATGGTTAATTTCAGGCAATATCCACAATTTCAAAACACACCTCAACTGACTAGTCTATCACTGAAAGAAATACTAAAAATATGTAATTTGTATGACCTCTCCTTATTTTCAGTCTCTTAAAGTGCAATCATGAGCACAGATGCTGAGATGGAGGCTTATGGCCCTGCTTCCATATACCTCCGGAAGCCTGAGAGGGAGAGGATTGAGGCTCAGAATACTCCCTTTGATGCCAAAACAGCCGTCTTTGCAACTCATGCTGAAGAAATGTATCTCAAGGGTAAACTCATCAAAAAGGAGGGTGGCAAAGCCACTGTTGAGACACTGACAGGAAAGGTAAGTAATGATGCCATCATTATCATAGAATGATAATGATTTAATCTACCCTATTATATGAAACTACCTTGGTAGGTATATAATTAAAAACATGTATTTATTTTATTTTCGCATTCAGACTCTCGTTGTGAAAGAGGATGAGGTCCTACCCATGAACCCTCCAAAGTACGACAAAATAGAGGACATGGCCATGATGACCCACCTCAACGAGCCTGCTGTGCTGTATAACCTCAAAGAGCGTTTTGCATCATGGATGATCTACGTAGGTTTCAAACTTAGTTTATAGAATGCTTATACTGTATCTTCAAGCCTGTGCATTAAATGTAAAAATGTTTCTTTCTTTGTTGTGACAGACTTACTCCGGCTTGTTCTGTGTCGTTGTGAACCCCTACAAGTGGCTTCCTGTGTACGATGCTCAGGTTGTTGGGGCATACAGAGGCAAGAAGAGGATTGAAGCTCCACCCCATATTTTCTCAATCTCTGATAATGCCTATCAGTTCATGCTCACTGGTAAGATCCAAGTTACCATAAAACTTGAGTGGATGGGACAAAGAAGAAACAGTTTAACTTGTGTGTGTTTGCTTAAATTTCAGATCGTGAGAACCAGTCTGTCCTTATCACGTGAGTATAAGACAACTTGTCTGGACAATTCTCAAAGAACTTAATGGCTATCATGTAAATAAAGGAAATCCTTTAAATCCCCAGTGGAGAATCTGGTGCCGGAAAGACTGTCAACACCAAGCGTGTCATCCAGTACTTTGCAACAATTGCAGTGGCTGGCCCTTGCAAGAAATCAGAGCAATCTGGCAAAATACAAGTAAAATTGGCTTTCTGTTAAAAAGAAAAGTGTCACAGTTGAATGTTTTGGCTGATTTCAAACAACCTCATAATGTCTCTTTTATAGGGTTCGCTGGAAGATCAAATCATTGCAGCTAACCCTCTGCTGGAGGCCTACGGTAATGCCAAGACTGTGAGGAATGACAACTCTTCTCGTTTTGTAAGTGTTCACATTATACATTCACATAACTTTCTGCATATTTTTGCTTAAAGTCAAACTGACATTATCTGGTAAATGTTTAGGGTAAATTCATCAGGATCCACTTTGGCACTTCTGGCAAGTTGTCCTCAGCTGATATTGAAACATGTAAGTTATAGTTGTTTCCCCTTTGTACTTGCCAACCTAAATGGTGTACAAATATAGTGTCTTGCCATGTTTGATGCATATTCCTCATCAATTCTCACAGATCTGCTGGAGAAGTCTCGTGTCACCTTCCAGTTGTCTGCTGAGAGGAGCTACCATATCTTCTATCAGCTGATGACTGGCCACAAACCTGAGCTCTTGGGTATGTTATAATAAAATAAATAAAACATAATAGAAAAATAAGTGAGGGTCCCCACTCATGCATTTCCTCTACTTTCTTTTAGAGGCCCTTCTGATCACCACCAACCCCTATGACTACCACATGATCAGTCAGGGTGAAATCACTGTGAAAAGCATCAATGATGTGGAGGAATTCATTGCAACAGATGTAAGTTGATAATAATGTGTAGAATAACAGCAGCTACATTTAAAAATGATAGATCTCTAAAATGTTTTTTGTGCATACATTGCAGACTGCTATTGACATCTTGGGCTTCACTGGTGAGGAGAAGGTTGCCATCTACAAGCTGACTGGAGCTGTGATGCATCATGGTAACATGAAATTCAAGCAGAAGCAGCGTGAGGAGCAGGGTGAACCAGATGGCACTGAGGGTAATTGCTAAAAAAATAAATTCTTATCATGCAAGTTTCCTGGTGTGTTAAATACTACACAGTTATTGTGTATTTATGAGTACTTGTTTTTCTCTCTATCAGAGGCTGATAAAATCGCCTACCTCATGGGCCTGAACTCAGCTGATATGCTGAAAGCTCTGTGCTACCCAAGAGTCAAGGTCGGCAATGAGATGGTGACCAAAGGTCAAACCGTCCCACAGGTAATAAAAACAAAATCTGACCTTTGGAAAAATGAGGGAAATATTTCCATTTTTGTGTTTTCATATGAACACAGGAAATTTCCCAACTGTAATCCTTTTTTCTAGGTCAACAATGCTGTCAGTGCCCTGTGCAAGTCTGTCTATGAGAAAATGTTCTTGTGGATGGTCATCCGTATCAATGAGATGCTGGACACAAGGCAACCAAGACAGTTCTTCATTGGAGTGTTGGATATCGCTGGATTTGAGATCTTTGATGTAAGTAATTTGATGAACACTTCAGTCCAATCACATGTAATCTGTGTTTGTCCATTGGACTGATTATATCTCAAAAACTGCAGTTCAACAGCTTTGAGCAATTCATTAGTTGAAACTTATTCCGGCATGAAAATAAATGCTTTTCTATAACTACAGTACAACAGCTTGGAGCAACTCTGCATCAACTTCACCAATGAGAAACTGCAACAGTTCTTCAATCACCACATGTTTGTCCTGGAGCAAGAGGAGTACAAGAAGGAAGGTATTGACTGGGAGTTCATTGACTTCGGTATGGATTTGGCTGCCTGCATTGAGCTTATTGAGAAGGTAAGACGAGTCTATCTGATAGAACCTAAATCCTGTTTTCTGAGTGCAAGCTCAACTGTTGATTATCTGTAATATGACATAATTTCTTCTCAGCCAATGGGCATCTTCTCCATCCTTGAAGAGGAGTGCATGTTCCCCAAGGCTACAGACACATCTTTCAAGAACAAGCTGCATGATCAGCATCTTGGCAAGACCAAGGCCTTTGAGAAGCCAAAACCTGGAAAGGGCAAGGCTGAAGCTCACTTCTCCCTGGTTCACTATGCTGGTACAGTGGACTACAATATTACTGGGTGGCTGGACAAGAACAAGGACCCCCTGAACGACTCAGTTGTTCAGCTTTACCAGAAATCTGCAAACAAACTGCTGGCAATGTTGTATGCATCTCATGCTGGAGCTGATGGTAATATGATAATATTGTAATGGCTGTGTGACAAATAAGTTACTCATTTAATTAAAGAATGTGGTTTATTTTAGAATATTAGCCTGAGCAATAGATAGAGAATTCATTATTTGCTTGCACCTTGTTTTGCAAAATAGAGGCTGCTGGTGCCAAGAAGGGTGGCAAGAAGAAGGGTGGTTCCTTCCAGACTGTATCTGCTCTTTTTAGAGTATGTATATCTTCCTATGTTTGAATGATAATTAAGAATCTCATCTTAGAATGTTTCTGACATAATATTTTATGCTTATCCACAGGAGAACTTGGGCAAGCTGATGACCAACTTGAGGAGCACTCACCCTCACTTTGTCCGCTGTCTGATTCCCAATGAATCAAAGACCCCAGGTTTAGTGTTTTTGTGCTGTTGTTTTGTCTTTTTTTCCCCCCTCAAATGTAGGTACTATGATTCATCAAAGTGCTTATTACACTAACTTATTTTGTACAATGTTCAGGTCTTATGGAGAACTTCTTGGTCATCCACCAGCTGAGGTGTAATGGTGTGCTGGAGGGCATCAGAATCTGCAGAAAGGGCTTCCCCAGCAGAATCCTCTATGGTGACTTCAAGCAGAGGTGATTTTTTTATTAGAATGATTGCAAATTGTTATGTAAAACACAAATCTTAAATGCGATATAGACATAAATAACAACACTGTCCTCTCTTGTAGATACAAAGTATTGAATGCCAGTGTCATCCCTGAGGGACAGTTCATTGACAATAAGAAAGCTGCAGAGAAGCTGCTGGGCTCCATTGATGTAGACCACACTCAGTACAAGTTTGGACACACAAAGGTTCATCCTTACAGACAATTCTAACAGATTCTTAAATGTTTGTACTGTTGTATGCATGTGTTCTACCTACTAATTTCCCTCACTTGACAACATAGGTGTTCTTCAAAGCTGGTCTGCTGGGTACCCTGGAGGAGATGAGAGATGAGAAACTGGCTGCTCTGGTGACCATGACTCAGGCTCTCTGCAGAGGATATCTCATGAGGAAGGAGTTTGTTAAGATGATGGAAAGGAGGTAGAATTCTCATATAGTATAAGTAATTGCTTTTTAAATTAACATGGGATATTAAACAAAAGCAATATGTTTACATTATTTTACGTTCTGTTTTTAGAGATGCAATCTTCACCATCCAGTACAACATCCGTTCATTCATGAATGTTAAAAACTGGCCATGGATGCATCTGTACTTCAAGATCAAGCCTCTCCTGAAGAGTGCTGAGACCGAGAAGGAGCTGCAGCAGATGAAGGAGAACTATGATAAGATGAAAACAGACCTGGCTACTGCCCTGGCCAAGAAGAAGGAACTGGAGGAGAAGATGGTTTCCCTGCTGCAGGAGAAGAATGATCTGCAACTCCAAGTAGCATCTGTGAGTAAAATGCAACAGCAAACTTCATGTTCATATATTCACTGAAAAAACTATAAACTAACTAAACTAACTATATCATAAGTCAGAACTTCTTCAGTCAGATTTATTGCTATACCAAATGAATGCACCAAACATAATTTTGGAAATATGTTTCATTAAAAATCTAATCATATGTATATTCAAACTATAGGAAGGTGAGAACCTCTCTGATGCTGAGGAAAGATGTGAAGGGCTCATTAAGAGCAAAATCCAGCTTGAGGCCAAACTGAAAGAGACAACCGAGAGACTGGAGGATGAAGAGGAAATCAATGCTGAGCTGACTGCCAAGAAGAGGAAGCTCGAGGACGAATGCTCTGAGCTGAAGAAAGACATTGATGACTTGGAGCTTACTTTGGCTAAAGTTGAGAAGGAGAAACATGCCACAGAAAACAAGGTTTGGATTATTTCAAACCCACATTCATTTAAACACAGACCGTATGAATATAATGTGATGGGAATAATGTACCTTTCACATCATTTTAGGTGAAAAACCTGACAGAGGAGATGGCATCTCAAGATGAGTCTATTGCCAAGTTAACTAAGGAGAAGAAAGCCCTCCAAGAGGCCCACCAGCAAACACTTGATGATCTCCAAGCAGAGGAAGACAAAGTCAACACTCTGACCAAAGCCAAGACAAAGCTGGAACAGCAAGTGGACGATGTAAGAAAACATTAATTTTGAAGTTATTAGCAGTAGTATAAAGCAGTCTTAGCAGTTCTTATGATTTATATTCCACTGTGCTGATATAAAATGTGTTATTTAAAAAGCTCGAGGGGTCACTGGAGCAAGAGAAAAAGCTCCGCATGGACCTTGAGAGAGCCAAGAGGAAGCTTGAAGGAGATCTGAAACTAGCCCAGGAATCCATCATGGATCTGGAGAATGACAAACAGCAATCTGATGAGAAGCTCAAGAAGTATGTGAAAAAACAAGTTAGTAATGAATACCTGCTTTCATATACACGGTCAGAAAAAACTGAGCTGAACATATCATTTCGTTTTACACATTAAGGAAGGACTTTGAAACCAGCCAGCTCCTCAGCAAGATTGAGGACGAACAGTCACTCGGTTCTCAACTTCAGAAGAAGATCAAGGAGCTCCAGGTAATGTCTTTTATATGAATATTAAATTCAGTTGATCAAAAACAACATGCTAAAGTTAAGACTTTACTTCTTACTTTTTTATACTGATATCATCAAATCTAGGCACGCATTGAGGAGCTGGAGGAGGAGATTGAGGCTGAGAGGGCTGCTCGGGCCAAGGTTGAGAAGCAGAGGGCTGACCTCTCCAGGGAGCTTGAGGAGATCAGTGAGAGGCTCGAGGAGGCTGGTGGAGCAACAGCTGCTCAGATTGAGATGAACAAGAAGCGTGAAGCTGAGTTCCAGAAGTTGCGCCGGGATCTTGAAGAGTCAACCCTGCAGCATGAAGCCACCGCAGCAGCTCTCCGCAAGAAGCAGGCAGACAGTGTTGCAGAGCTGGGAGAGCAGATCGACAACCTCCAGCGTGTCAAGCAGAAGCTGGAGAAGGAGAAGAGCGAGTACAAGATGGAGATTGATGACCTCTCCAGCAACATGGAGGCTGTTGCTAAAGCGAAGGTAGATACTGTTTTATGGTTGTTTTTTTCAAGAAAACACAATTGTATAAGATTTCAGGAGAATGAATGCCAATATATCTGATCAGTAAGTTCCATGTTCACTTAATTACATGCCAATTACAGGCCAATCTGGAGAAAATGTGCCGAACTCTCGAAGATCAATTAAGTGAAATCAAGTCTAAAAATGACGAGAATGTTCGCCAGCTAAATGACCTGAGTGCACAGCGGGCAAGACTGCAAACAGAGAATGGTACGTATCTAAAGATGTAAAACATTTGATATAAAATTGCTTTGTGCCTTTTAATTTCAGATGTGATTTATTGCAGTGGTCTATAATAATGATTGTTTTTTGTTTTGATGGCTACAGGGTGATTCGTATAAACATTGTAATTATTATAATATTTGATGTTTAAATGGTGTAATAACATCATGATTGAGGTCATGTGTTACATGTCCTGCTTAAAGGAATATAAAAGACAGTGTCATATGTATCATGTTTTTATTCAAATCACGTATTTTCCTTTTAGCAACATTTCAGGTATGAAAGAAGCCCTCCAAATCCTATTCTAACTTTTACTCATTCATATTAATTCAGGTGAGTCTGCTCGCCAGCTTGAGGAGAAAGATGCTCTTATTTCCCAGCTGACCAGGGGTAAACAGGCTTACACGCAGCAGATTGAGGAGCTCAAGAGGCACATTGAGGAGGAAGTGAAGGTATGAAATCTTATATTTGCAATATCCACAAACAACAAGTTTTTTTTTAACAAAACCTGGATGAAAGATGTCTCTCTACAATGTAAACCAATCATACAAATTTCCCAGAAAGATGTTTCTTCATTAGGATAACAGATTTTTCATTATTCCCACAAGGACAGTGGATACTTGTTTTAAGAGAAGATTTTGTTTATTTACTATAGTATGTTAACAGTAATAGTTAAGACTTTCATGATTCTTATGATGAATTTATAGGCCAAGAATGCCCTAGCCCATGCAGTTCAGTCATCCCGCCATGACTGTGATCTGCTCAGAGAGCAGTTTGAGGAGGAGCAGGAGGCCAAAGCTGAGCTACAGAGAGGAATGTCCAAGGCCAACAGTGAGGTGGCTCAGTGGAGAACCAAATATGAGACTGATGCTATCCAGCGCACTGAGGAGCTGGAGGAGGCCAAGTACATAAAACCTTTTGTGTTTTCGTTTTTTCATAAACAATTATGTTTTCCATCCAATATTATACCACTTCATACATTTCTGATAAATTAAATTCAAAAACACTTAACTATAGGAAAAAGCTGGCCCAGCGCTTGCAGGATGCTGAGGAATCTATTGAGGCTGTGAACTCCAAGTGTGCCTCTTTGGAGAAGACCAAGCAGAGGCTGCAGGGTGAGGTGGAGGACCTCATGATTGATGTTGAGAGAGCCAATGCTCTGGCTGCCAACCTTGACAAGAAGCAGAGGAACTTTGATAAGGTAAATGGTTAAACTGGTAATCAACACCAGTATCAATACCAATACCAGTTTGTAGTGAGAAACAAGCACCTTTATTAATAAATAAAAGTCATTTAATTATTATATTTTGACCTATACAATTCTAGGTCCTTGCAGAATGGAAACAGAAGTATGAGGAGGGCCAGGCAGAGCTGGAGGGAGCTCAGAAGGAGGCTCGTTCTCTCAGCACTGAACTGTTCAAGATGAAGAACTCTTATGAGGAGGCTCTGGATCAACTGGAGACCATGAAGAGAGAGAACAAGAACCTGCAGCGTATGTCGACTGATATGTAAATTAAAAGCATATTGCAATTTTATTATCAGCTGTGAATAGTCAAAGAATGTTTATCTCACTGACTTATTTACACTACAGAGGAGATCTCAGACCTGACTGAACAAATCGGCGAGACTGGAAAAAGCATCCATGAGCTGGAAAAGGCTAAGAAGGCTGTAGAGAGTGAGAAATCTGAAATTCAGACTGCCCTGGAGGAAGCTGAGGTAAAATCTTTTGTATCTCACTCATTTGGTTATCCAACAGTTCATTCAGTGCTATATGCCATTAGTTCTTACTACTGTCAAATGTGTTTTGCAGTAATCAGAGAATAGTCATTTTGGTTCTTAGCCATACTTTGCTGACTTTTCTTACAGGGTACACTGGAGCATGAGGAGTCAAAGATTCTCCGTGTTCAGCTTGAGCTCAACCAAATCAAAGGTGAGGTTGACAGGAAGCTGGCAGAGAAGGATGAGGAGATGGAGCAGATCAAGAGGAACAGCCAGAGGGTGATTGACTCCATGCAGAGCACTCTTGATTCTGAGGTCAGGAGCAGGAATGATGCCCTGAGAGTCAAGAAGAAGATGGAGGGAGACCTGAATGAGATGGAGATTCAGCTGAGCCATGCCAACAGGCAGGCTGCTGAGGCCCAGAAACAACTAAGGAATGTCCAGGGACAACTCAAGGTAACATAGGTTTGATTTTGATTCATTGGTGAAGGATAAAGATAAAGTTAGGATTCACTCTTTACTTTTCATGTTGTTAGGATGCCCAACTGCACCTTGATGATGCTGTGAGAGGACAGGAAGACATGAAGGAGCAGGTTGCCATGGTGGAGCGCAGAAATGGCCTGATGATGGCTGAGATTGAGGAGCTGAGAGCCGCTCTGGAGCAGACAGAGAGAGGACGCAAAGTGGCTGAGCAGGAGTTGGTTGATGCTAGTGAGCGTGTTGGACTGCTTCACTCTCAGGTGTGTTTTCATTAATTCATTTGAAACTATCATTTTGAAACCTACATCATAAAAATCATATCAATCATGGCTTTGTTTAAACATTCAGAACACCAGTCTTCTGAACACCAAGAAGAAGCTGGAGTCTGACCTCGTCCAGGTTCAAGGTGAAGTGGATGATTGTGTACAAGAAGCAAGAAATGCTGAAGAGAAAGCCAAGAAGGCTATTACTGATGTGAGTTTATATCTCTAAATCACCTATGTTATGTTTTTCGATCTACTTCCATGTACGGACTACATTAAGTCTGTTATGGATCATGAATTAATTAGAGACCATTGAATCATTTCAGGCTGCCATGATGGCTGAGGAGCTGAAGAAGGAGCAGGACACCAGCGCTCACCTGGAGAGGATGAAGAAGAACCTGGAGGTCACAGTAAAGGACCTCCAGCACCGTCTGGATGAGGCTGAGAACCTCGCCATGAAGGGTGGCAAGAAGCAGCTCCAGAAACTGGAGTCCAGGGTATGAACTGTTTATGAATGCTTAGAAATTTGTTTAAGAATTTTAAAAAATCACACTTCCATTTAATGAACTTTGCCTTTTTAATCCACATTCAAATCTTTGTGAATTTCTTTTTGATTATTTATCATTCCATTAAAGGTGCGTGAGCTGGAGTCTGAAGTTGAAGCCGAGCAGAGGCGTGGAGCTGATGCTGTTAAAGGTGTACGCAAATATGAGAGGAGAGTGAAGGAGCTGACATACCAGGTACATATAATTTCGCTAAATACCACCATAATTTATTTCTGGTTTCATTGGTAGACAGCAATTTAATACATTTACTTCTTACATGTATAATATTTCTCTTCAATCCAATGTTGAGGTATTTGCATTTTATGCTGCTTTATCCATCTAGTCCACTACATTTCAAAGGCAAATATTGTACTTTTACCTCACTATACTTTCAATAACAGGCGTTACCAATTACCTTGGCTGACTCGATCTCTTGACAGGTATGAGTTGGTTGGAGCTATTCTTGGAATGAAACCCAACTAAATCCAACTAC